>NC_133326.1:625426006-625733012 GCF_042186555.1 Aquarana catesbeiana | reverse complement strand
AAGTGTTTCGCGATTCTTGCTATGCAAAGAATTCTGTCTGCTCTTCTGAAGCCACAGCCATAAAAAGAAAGGAAGAAAAAAAAAAAACGGGCAGTCTGCCAAGAATCACAACATTCTTTAGCAGTGGAACTTAGAAACATTGTAACAATTTGTCAAAGGAATAGACTTTGTGTAAGTGAGGAAAGGTTAACCACTTAAACACTAAACCTTTTTTCTGACATTTGTTGGTTTCACGTTAAAATCATTTTTTTTTTTGCTAGAATATATTTTTTAGTAGTGACCCTAGAGAATAAAATCGTGGTTGTTGCAATATTTTATGTCACACTGTATTTGCGCAGTTGTATTTCAAATGCAATTTTTTTGGAAAAATATACTTTAATGAATTTAAAAAAAAAAAAAAACACAGTAAAGTTAGCCCAATTTTTTTTTTTTGTATAATGTGAAAGATTTTACGTTGCGAGAATCATGCGAGAGTCCTGAGAGAATCATCTTTTTATTCTAAGCAAAAAAATTGTGATTCTCATTTTGGCCAGAATCGTGCAGCTCGCTGGGTATGTTCTAGACATCCACTCACTAATCTGTATTCTTCAGTGATTTCACCAGGGTTATCTCAGAATAAAAAAAGCCAATAACCGATAATCGTGCAATATGTTTAATAACAAATCTATTAAAATAAGAATAGTGGTGCACACACATTTATTTGTGCCTTGGAGCGGCACCCACTATGCAGAGCCTTGGGTATTACGAATCTCGCCGCCGTTTGGGTACCAGAGGCGGCGTGCGTTCCACCTGGGCCGGATTTGACGTCAATGGATACTTGAAACTTCCACCAATGTAAAGACCTCGATGTATTTCACTGGAAGGGGTCATCGGGAAGTTCCGAGTCTCCATTGATGTCACGTCTGGCCCAGGTGGAACGCTTGACGGCTCTGGTACATGAGCGCTGAGATTTGTAATACCCAAGGCTCTGCATGGTGGGTGCTGCTCCAAGGTGCAATTAAATGCGAGTGCACCACTATTCTTATTTTAATAAATTTGTTATTAAACGTATTGCACGATTATTGGTTATTGTCTTTTTTATTATGAGATAACCCGGGTGAAATCACTGAAGAATACAGATCGGTGAGTGGATGTCTAGAATATACCCAGCGCAGAAACCAAATCCCCCCCCCCCCAAAAGCTGTGAGGGTCCTAGTGGCCCAAATTGATCTAGTGAGTGGCCCCCCTTACTTTAGGTGGAGGTGCACATTATTTAAGCACAGAGGAGAGAAACAATACTTATTATTATATTGCATGTGGTGAATATCTATTGGAGTGGATGTGAAGAGATATATTCAAATTCACAAGGACTTTTTCTTCAGCTGTTTTCAGAGTTATTTCCACACTTGTTTATTTTATAGATGGAATTATAGGTGTTTGCATTTATATGGCATTGCAGAATTAAAGCGGTTGTAAACCCTCAAGGTTTTTCACCTTAACCGGTTCCCGACCAGCCACCGCAGTTATCCTGCGGCAGGTTGGCTCCCCTGGGCGAGCCGTCGTAGCTGTACGTCGGCCCTTTAAGAATGTAGGAGGCGCGCGCTGCCCACAGTGTGTCCCCGGAGCTGATGCGAGTGCCCGGCGGGAGCGATGACAGACGGGCACCCGCGATTGCTTGTAACAGAGTGAGAACCAGGATCTGTGTTCTGACAGGGGAAAGGAGACAGATCGTGTGTTCATACTAAGTATGAACACAGATCAGTCTCCTCCCCTAGTCAGACCCCCCCCCCCCCAGTTAGAACACACATAGGGAACACAGTTAGCCCCTTGATCGCCCCCTAGTGTTAACCCCCTCCATGCCAGTGACATTTATACAGTAAGCAGTGCATTTTCATAGCATTGATCGCTGTTTAAAGGTCACTGGTCCCAAAAATGTGACAAGTTTCCAATTTGTCCGCTGCAATATCGCAGTACCGCTAAAAATCGCTGATCGCCGCCATTACTAGTAAAATAAAAAGGCCATAAATCTATCCCCTATTTTGTAAACGCTATAACTTTTGTGCAAACCAATCAATATACGCTTATTGCGATTTATTTGTTTATTTTTTTTACCAAAAATATGTAGAAGAATACATATCGGCCTAAATTGAGGAAAAAAATAATTATTTTTTTTATTTGGGATATTCATTATAGCAAAAAGTAAAAGATAATGTTTTTTTTTTTTTTTGTTTTTTTTGTCGCTCTTCTTTTGTTTATAGCGCAAAAAATAAAAACCGCAGAGGTGATCAAATACCACAAAAAGAAAGCTCTATTTGTTGGGAAAAAAAGGGCGTACATTTTGTTTGGGTATAGCATTGCACAACTGCGCAATTGTCAGTTAAAGCGACGCAATGCCCTATTGCAAAAAATTGGCCTGGTCAAGAAGGGGGTAAATTCTTTCGGGGCTGAAGTGGTTAATGCATTCTATGCATTAAGGTGAAAAACCTTCTGTGGTGCAGCAACCCCCCTTTTACTTACCTGACCCAGATATTTCCAGCGACGAGAACAAGCCCAGAAGCATCAGCCGCTGTCTCAGGTCCTCATTGGATAGATTGATAGCAGCAGCAGCCATTGGCTCCCGCTGCTGTCAATCAAATCCAGTGACATGGGGGGGGGGGGGGCGCGCCATGTCCTGCCGTCTGTCAGTGGACCCAGTAGCAGGACTCGGGAGCACGCCCGTACAAGTACTCCCTTGAAATGTGGGTCTCCGAGGGATGACGATGTGGGGAGGAGCCAGGAGCCCTGCTGTGGGACCCCAGAAGAGGAGGATCGGGGCCACTCTGTACAAAACCCTTGCACAGAGGAGGCAAGTATAACATGTTTGTTATTTAAAAAAAACAAAAAACCTTTACAACCCCTTTAAGGTTGAACACGCACAAAGTTACACTGTGTTTATCATTTGGATATTTATTTATTTGAGTTATTCACTGAAAAGTGTTTTTATTAATGAGGTCTTACTAAGTTTTTGTTTTTTTCGCATTTAACCAGCACCTCAATATATGACGTTTAAGATTCCCACAGACACTCCTAAACCTTGTGAGAACAGCCTTCCTAGACAAGTTCAAGCTGTTATAGCTGCAAAGGGTGGGCCAACTCAATGTTGAACCCTACGGACTAAGACTGGGATGCCATTAAAGTTCATGTGTGTGTAAAGGCAGGCGTCCCAATACCTTTGACAATATAGTGTACAAACGTAAACACACACCTTGGGGCACCTACGCATGAAAATGTTGATTGTGAGTGCACACAAACTGGCTCCTAACATTTTTAGCTGGCTCCTAGATTCAAAACAAATTGGTCAAGCCCTGTTCTAAACCACTCTGTAGTGATAGGAGGATCCTGACCCCCCTGTATATTAATAGGAGGATCCTGACCCCCCTGTATATTGATAGGAGGATCCTGACCCCCCTGTATATTAATAGGAGGATCCTGACCCCCCTGTATATTGATAGGAGGATCCTGACCCCCCCTGTATATTGATAGGAGGATCCTGACCCCCCCCTGTATATTGATAGGAGGATCCTGACCCCCCCCTGTATATTGATAGGAGGATCCTGACCCCCCCTGTATATTGATAGGAGGATCCTGACCCCCCCTGTATATTGATAGGAGGATCCTGACCCCCCCTGTATATTGATAGGAGGATCCTGACCCCCCCTGTATATTGATAGGAGGATCCTGACCCCCCCCCTGTATATTGATAGGAGGATCCTGACCCCCCCCCTGTATATTGATAGGAGGATCCTGACCCCCCCTGTATATTGATAGGAGGATCCTGACCCCCCCTGTATATTGATAGGAGGATCCTGACCCCCCCTGTATATTGATAGGAGGATCCTGACCCCCCCTGTATATTGATAGGAGGATCCTGACCCCCCCCTGTATATTGATAGGAGGATCCTGACCCCCCCTGTATATTGATAGGAGGATCCTGACCCCCCCTGTATATTGATAGGAGGATCCTGACCCCCCCTGTATATTGATAGGAGGATCCTGACCCCCCCCCTGTATATTGATAGGAGGATCCTGACCCCCCCTGTATATTGATAGGAGGATCCTGACCCCCCCCCTGTATATTGATAGGAGGATCCTGACCCCCCCCCCTGTATATTGATAGGAGGATCCTGACCCCCCCGTATATTGATAGGTGGATCTTGCCCCCCCCCCCCTGTATATTGATAGGAGGATCTGGCTCCCCCCTCCTGTATATTGGTAGGAAGATCCTGACCCTCCTGTATATTGGTAGGAGGATCCTGACCCCCCTCTGTATATTGGTAGGGGGATCCTGACCCCCCTCTGTTTATTGGTAGGAGGATCCTGACCCCCCTCTGTTTATTGGTAGGAGGATCCTGACCCCCCCTCTGTTTATTGGTAGGAGGATCCTGACCCCCCCCCCCCTCTGTTTATTGGTAGGAGGATCCTGACCCCCCCCCCCTCTGTTTATTGGTAGGAGGATCCTGACCCCCCCCCTCTGTTTATTGGTAGGAGGATCCTGACCCCCCCCCTCTGTTTATTGGTAGGAGGATCCTGACCCCCCCCCCCCCCTCTGTTTATTGGTAGGAGGATCCTGACCCCCCCCCCCCCCCTCTGTTTATTGGTAGGAGGATCCTGACCTCCAATGCATAGCTTTTATCTATAGGTAAGCCTATAATAAGGCTTGCGTATAGGTACTGTAAATATCTCCTAAATGTTTAGGAGATATTTACTGTAGATGCAGTCGATGACATCACCGGGGCATGCGCTCTGAAGGAATGGTCACCCGTGCCGTTCCTTCAGAGTCCTGTGCCGTGACCGGCGGCTCCCGCGCAAATGCACAGGAGTGACATCATCGCAGCCCCGGCTACTCGCACAGCCGGAGTCTGTGAACCCGGAAGGAAGACCGGCTGAAGATGGAAGCGCCTTCAGCAGTGACAGCTCGCCGTTCTAAGGTAAGTTTCACATAATGTGCTAGTATGCGATGCATACTAGCACATTATGACATTGCCTTGCAGGTTTAAAAAAAAAAAAAAAAAACCCAAAAAAACAGTGGTCTACTACCACTTTAACTTTGGTTATAGGAACCTGACCCCACTCTATATTGATAAGTGGATCCTCAACCTGCTCTTCCTGGCTTTGGGCATAAACCTTGCTCAACAACTGATCCCCTGTGAAGGAAGAAGATGTCTTAGTAGGCCGAGGTGGAAGTTGGAAGGGCTTAGGCCCTGGATCAAGAATTTAGGGCCTTCATAGCCAAGTAATGGCAATCTCACAAGAGAGGTAGCAGCGGGTGTGTTAAGTAGCATGTTTAGTTAAAGGACAGTTTTTGAAAATTGTGTAATTTGCTTGAATACCAAAGCTATGTTGTTTAACAGTTGTACTGTTTTGTCTTTGTGACCTAATATACTTTTGTGCCTAGACCTGTCTATCAGCAGTTGTATGTCTGAGCCCTTACAGTTGCATATTAATGGCTTCATTAATTCCTCCTATTCACCTTATCCTCCTGTCGTACCTTTCTTCTTTTCCTACAACAGAGCCTGCTCCAGTGAGCTCCACCTTTTAATTAGGCGGTCACAGTAATTCAGCTACAGCTTCAGTGTTACTCATTTTATTGGACAATCCAGGTTTAGATCCTTCAGTTTTCCTTTGCTGATTATTTAACAGGTAATGTTAAATAATGGTGTGCCTTTTAATGCCAAGTAAAGGAGACACTAGGGTATTTTCAGTAAGTACACATTTTGGCAAAGTCTTTTTTTTTTTTTTTTTTTTTTTTTTTTCTTTTGCATTTTTATCTGTTTGATGTCCTGTTTAAATACTTTTACAGTATATCTTACTGATTTTATAAAAGAACAATGCGTTGTTTGAATTCCAGTATAAAGGTAATCCATAAAACAGCTAAAAAAAAGTAATGGTTATTTTATTGTTCAGGAATCTGATGACTGCACACTAGAGCTGCACGATTAATTGTTACAAAAATTTCGATTTAACCCCCCCCCCCCCATCTTAATCCGGCATTTCCACGATTTATTTAACAAGTGTCAAAAAGACAGCAAATGTTTATCAACATTGCTCAGCGCTGAGAGATAACTATATCGTATCATTTGGTTCTTTTAGATCAAAGGGATGAACTTCGGTCTGTAAATGAGGTCAGTTTAACCACTTAAATACTAAGCTTTTTCCTGACACTTGATGCTTACAAGTTAAAATCTGTATTTTTTGCTAGAAAATTTACTTAGAACCTCCATATATATATTTATATTATATTATATTTTTTGGCAGAGACCCTGGAGAATAAAATGACGGTTTTTGCAATATTTTATGTCACATTGTATTTGCGCAGCGGCCTTTCTGAAGCAATTTTTGGGGAAAAAATACACTTCAATGAATAAAAAAAAAAAAAACTAAACGGTAAAGTTAGCCACATTTTTCTAATGTGAAAAATGTTACGCCATGAGAATAGTGATCTTTATTCTGAGCAAAAAAAATGGTGATTCTCATTTTAGCCAGAATCGTGCAGCTCTACCGCACACTAACTATTTCTATATTCTACCTTTCTTTAGTCAAAAAAAGAAATACACATAGATGAATGGGGACCCCTGTCGCGTTTCATGCAAGGCCTTTAATCGTAGTCACACTCCATAGTTAAGCTTCTGTGTACGTAAAACGCATCAAGTGCCTCCATTCATCTCTTGTCTATTGCTTTATGAATGGATAAAGATGGAGTTCTTAAATGGGTGGTGTGCGGTCATCCAATTGATTGAACAGTGGTTATCAGCAAACAAGCTGGAAGGGCACCTGGCTTAGAGTAGGCAAGAGTGGGCCAACCTGCTTTTTTTTCATTTGAATGTGTTTTTTTTTTTTTTAAATACCATAAGTAATGTCAAGCCCCTGTCCTGGTTGGGTCTATCGCAATCTACAGGACCAGGTTACTAGGTATATGATTGTTGGGTATCCTATTCCAAAACAAGCATTACCCCTCAAACACATTCTTTGAGCCTATAATACTCTTCTTGGGAAGCATTCTCCAAGGTATTGAAAGGCCAATTCACACCAGTGCATTTTAGCACAGCTGTAAAATGCAGATCAACGAAAAGGACATCTGAAAAACAATCATTTCTAATCTGTCTTATTAACACCATAATGTTGCGTTGCACTAAAATGCAAAATTATGTCAACGGATGTCAGTACACGTTAAGGCTCAAATAAATTGGATGGAAATGTACATGCATTTAGCACAAGTCAGTATGAATTGGCCTGAAGCGTCTGCTCAGGTTTGTGTCATTCTGTCAAAAAAGGTTTGTATGAGAACCTGGCTTGCAACTGGCGTTTCAGTTCATCTCAGAGGTGTTGAATAGGATCGAGGTTGGGGCTGTGTGTAGTTAATTCCAGTTCCTCCATATTAGTTTCATCAAACCAAGTCTTTATGGACCTGGCTTTGTGCACGGTCATGCACGAACAGTAAAGGAAGTTCCCCAAGCTGTTACCACAAAGTTAGAATTGCACAATTGTCTAAAATGTTCTTTTATGCTACTGTTTGAGGGAGCCTTCGTGGATACATGCTTCATTCTATGCACCTGGTCTTGGAATAGGATGTTCATTAAGCTCATTTACAGCCTCTCACAAACTTGTTAGGACCCTTCACGAAGAAAGAAGAACCCACAGTTTTCTCTAAAATAAGTTGAAAATGACAAAAGTAGTATATTATAGTAGAATATTTTAGCCACTTCCCGCCCAAGGTACATCCAGGGACGTCCTTGACTTTGCAGGGGTATATCTGAATGATGCCTGCAGCTACAGACATCATCAGCCGTGATCGTCAAATTTATTTTTTTATTTCAGGCTTCCCAGCCTAGAGGTGAGATGTGGGGTCTTATTGACCCCATATCTCACTGTAAAGAGGACCGATCATGCCATATTCCTATTACAAGGGATGTCTACATTCCTTGTAATAAGAATAAAAGTGATCCTTTTTTTTTTTTTTAAGTGTCAAACTAAAAAAAAATTAAAATTACAATAAAAAAAAAAAATAAATAAATAAATTTAAAGCGCCCCTGTCCCCGTGTGCTCGCACGCAGAAGCGAATGCATACGTAAGTCCTGCCCACATATGAAACGGTCTTCAAACCACACATGTGAGGTATCGCTGCGGACATTAGAGTGAGAGCAATAATTCTAGACCTCCTTTGTAACTCAAAACATGTAAACAGTAAAAAAATGTAAAGCGTCGCCTATGGGGATTTTTGGGTCCTGAAGTTTGGCGCCATTCCACGAACGTGTGCTATTTTGAAGCGCAACATGTTAGGTATCTCGGCGTAACTTCATCTTTCACATTATGCAAAAAAATTGGGCTAACTTTAATGTTTTGTTTTTTTTTGTTTTTTTTGTTTTTTTTTTAAGCATGAAACAAAAAAAAAACAGTGTTCGAAAAATTACTACGCAAATACCGTGCAAGATAAAAAGTTGCAACAACCGCCATTGTATTCTCTAGGGTCTTTGCTAAAAAAAACATATATAATGTTTGGGGGTTCTATGTAATTTTCTAGCAAAAAAATATGCATTTTACATGTAGGAGAGAAATGTCAGAATTGGCCTGGATGGGAAGTGGTTAAATGTTAAAACAAGTGAATTTTGCACGGACAAAAATTATAGTATTCTTAACCTAATATTTTGATGTACAGCCTATAAAGGCATTTGCAGCAAACAGGCGATTTATGTACCTTCAACAGGTATTTTGATCCATTCTTTTTGAGCAAACTGCTCAGGTTTGAATAGTGACTTTCAAGTTTTAGCTTCTTCCATTGATGTTCAATAGGATTCAGATCAGGGCTCATAGAAGGCCACTTCAGAATAGTCCAATGGTTTGTTTCGGCCATTCTTGGGTGCATGTAGCTTTTTTTGGGTCATTATTCAGGACTTGCAACTGAGACAAGGTTTCTGACACTGGGCAAGTATGTTCCTTGCATGATTCGAGATTTCATTGTACCCTACACAGATTCAAGGTACCCAATGCCTGATTCAGAAAATTAGCCCCAAATTATAACCAAGCCGCCTCTGTTTCACAGTGTAAGCCATAATGGCCAAGAACTGTGAGGGAATCCAAAGGTTTTGAAGTTCCTTAAACACTTTATCAGGTGATTGGGCAACAATCACATCCTATGGTCTCTCCTTCCAGTTTCTCCATGCATTGTTAGTAGCGGCGTTGGGGTTCTGGAGGCTCATGGCATAGTGACGCCCTGTTGAACGCAGGTTTCAGGGGTGTCTAGCCATCTATCCCAGATCTTATTATATTTTTAGGGGCATCCTCTGTGAGAATACATGATTTTTTTTTTTTTTATAGGGCAGAGTGTTATTCACTTTTACTATCCAGTTAGTGAGCTCTGGCGGACTGGGCCTCATCGATAGCCTGGCTATGACTTTCCTCACAGAGAAGAGAGTTTTGTTTGAGAAGATCTTGGTAAATTTATCTGTCTGGTTCTGGGAAAAATGCCCAGCAGACACGGCTTGGGGTGTAATGTCAGGGGTGAAGCCATAGTGTCATGGAGAAACTGTACTATTTGTGCCCAGAATTCCTGAATCTTTGGGCAGTTCCAGATTAGGTGTTAGAACGTTCCTGTTTCTTGATTACACATTGGGGGATTGGTCTTGTTTATACCTGGAGATTCTTAGTGGTGTAAGTTATGTTCGGTGCAGTATAAAGATCTGAGTCAAGTGGTCAGAGTTTGGGTTAGACTAGTTTACAGGTATCTAAGGCTTCCCTCCACTCCTCATCCTCTGGATCCCACCTCTCCCTCCCATCCCAGCTAGTCTTCAATGCACAGGCTGATGTAGATGCGTGAGGGAGTGACAGCATGTTATGATAGTGAGAGATCAATTTTTTGGGGTCAGTGCTTTTAATCACTCCCATTAGAGGGTTATTGTCTTGGGGGGGGGGTTGTCCAGGAGGAATTGTGTTTGAAAGGCGTGGCGGATTTGTAGGTATGGTTTGGTAGCATAAGTTCGGATTTCAGTCTGTCAATAGTCCTTAATTCCCCATCATGTGTAATGTGAGACAAATAGAATATTCCCCTGGAGCACCAAAGTTTGGGGTTTGGGATTGAGTGAAATTCTGGGAGGGCTATATTATGCCACAGGGGAAGTATAGTCATGGGTTTGTGGTAATTTGAGCTTGTCCAATTTGATATCCCACACCCGCCTGTATTGGTAAAGCAAGGATTTGTGATCACCCATCCTCTCAGCGCCCCTTATTCCTCCTGTTATTGCAACCAAGGGGACTAAGATCGAATGCGACCATTTGAGACATAGGTAGATAAGGAACCTGTCTCTGTCAACCTTGTCAATGTGACATAGTTGTGACATTTGAGTAGCTAAATAGTACATGTTGAAGTCTGGTAGAGCAGTTCCGGCAAGGTCGGTAGGCTTTTTTAGTTTGCTCCAGGGGAGTTTGTGTCTGCTGGTACCCCATATAAATGGTTTAAGTATTGCTTCCATTGATTTGAAATGCTTAAACACCAAGTACACTGATGAGGGCCATATCATTTATAATATTTTGTGCAATAGTACCATTTTTACAAGATTTATTCGGCCCATGACTCCCAGAGGGAGTCGGGTCCAAATTTGAGTTTTTCTGTTTAAGCATCTCAAATAATGCCATTATATTAAGTTGCACATAGTCAGCTGGGTCTCGAGTAGTCTGTATTTGATGTTATCTACTCTCTGTAAAAGGAGCAGGGCTTGGTATATTCACGATGAGAAGTTGTCATGAGGGAGTAATTGGGATTTATCCCAATTGATTTGAAGGCCTGAGAAGGTACCAAAACTTTCTATCAAGGAGGAAGTCCCTAAACAGTGTCGTTACCTGACTAGGTTCTGTCACCGGTCCATTCCCAGGAGAGTGCAGTGAAATAACTACGGGTGGCCTCTCCCCGCCCTGCACTGTCCCCAACTGGTGCAGACTTTCAACCCAAACTGCCAACCTGTGAAGAACGCGTTGAAGAGCAATAATAAACACAGGACAGTAGTTAGTGCTGGTGTGCTATAGGCAGCAGTATTAGGATAAGGAGGATATGGGTAGCAGAGCAGTGTCCACCCTTTTCCAGCACAGGTTGCATAATGTTGTACATGGGGCGAAACTTCGCTGTACAACGTAACACATTATAGGACTATGCTCACTTAGTGTTGTGAGCTCTCTAGTGGGTTGTCATCTTCCGCCGGGAAGAACTGGTAAACATGGAAATATCCAAGGAAGGATGGTGAAAGGCTGACCCTATAGTGAGGCCTGCAATCAAAAAGTCATCTTCAGCAAAGGAAAGGGTAGAGCCGGTATGAGTCTATCATTCCAGATATGGGGCAGCAGTGACCCCTGGTGGTAGCTATGATGCAGCGTTGAGGGAATATTTGCAAGGTACATGTCTGCAGACTTGCTGTTTAAGTACCAAGTGTTTCTGTGTCCCAGGGGGGCACATATCGGGCAACAATATCATATCAGAGAGCATGCAGCTTCTCTTTTAGTGTGAAAGGAGTCGGGTAGGAATGAGGGCCCGAGAAAAAAGAAAGGGGTAAATCGCATTATCTGGGTGCTTCTCTCTGCTCAAGCCAGGCAATTGCCGCATCAGGATCTTCAAAGAAACACGCTCTGTCTTCCCCCTCTATTCGAAGATGTGCAGGGAACAGCATTGCATATTTTATGTGTTTGATGCAAAGGCGTCTTTTGGCTTTCGTGAAGGTCTTGTGTCGGCGCTGTACTTCTGCAGAAGAGTCCAGAAAGGCCGCAATCATCTTGTTTCCAAAAGGAATATTCCCTTTCTCTCTGCTTAATTGCAGAATAGCGCCTCTGTCCCTGAAGTTGAGGAATTTTGCGATACCGGTGGCGGTCTCCCAGACATATACGGTGCGCTCGTTCGACGAACGTGGGGGAGAATAACTTTGCCGTATGTGTCACAGAGCAGTCGTTCAAGGAATGTGGGGGGGTCGGGGTCTTTCCCCTCGGACAGGCCAATGAATCTAAGATTGCAGCGGCGGAGTCTGTTCTCAATGTCATCTTGTTTCTGCAGGAGTTGGTGAACCTGCAGCTGCATGGCATCAGTGGTGTTCTGGAGAGGGGGGAGGGAATCCTCCACGTTGCTCAGACAGGTCTCTGTATCTGTGACCCTCTCCCTCAGCTTCTGGAAATCTTGTCTCACTAGGGAGATGTCTATTTTTACCTCCTCAATCCTGGCTGTGAGGGTTGTTTGGCAGGCTGTGATGGCTTCTTGGCAAACTGTGATAGCCCCCAGCACCTTCGCTGTGTCCGCTCCTGTGGATGCCCCCTCCCCCGGCGTGGCACCATCATCTTGTCCCGGGGGGGTGTCCTTGTCTTGCCGGCGATATTTGTCTAGCTTAGCCGCCGCATCTGTGGCTTTTTTTGGCGGAGACATGGTCTAGGGAGATACCTGATGTAGCGGCAGCAAAAGTCGGGCCTTCGGGGAGTAGATGGGGTCCCAGGATAAATGGTGCAGGATATTCAGCCGGTGGAGCTCAGGTCACTAGTGTCCTACTTCATGCCGCTCCAGGCCATGCCCCAACAATCACAGCTTTCTACATGGATACAAAAGCAATATGCAAGATAACGGCAAAATATCAAACTGTGTAACGATAGAAAATAAAGATTTCTAAATACAGTTCATTCATAAAGTATTCAGACCCCCTTTACTTTTTTTTTTTTCCATTTTGTTATGTTGCAGCCTGATACTACAGTTGTTTAAATTCATTTTTTTCTCATTTATCTACACGCAGTACCCTATAATGATAATGTGAAAACAGAATTTTAGAAATGTCTGTAAATTTATTACAAAGGAAAAACTGAAATATCACATCATGTACTTAAAGCGGGGGTCCGCCCACCCCACAAAGAATTAAAAGTCAGCAGCTACAAATACTGCAGCTGTTGACTTTTGATATATTGACACTTGCCTGTCCAGGGAGCCCATGATGCCGGCACACCAGACAATCTTCTGATTGGCTGTCGGGTGCAGCCGTTGCCAGTAAGGGAGCCCTACTGCAACGGCTGCGGGGGGTGGGGGGGGACAAACAAGCGGACGTTCCACTTTTGGGTGGAACTCTGCTTTAAGTATTCAGACCCTTTACTCAGTACTTTTGTTAAATCACCTTTGGCAGCAATTAGAGCCTTGAGCCTTTTTGGGTATATGACGCTGTGTTGCATTTTATATAAATATGATTTTATTCTCAGACTTTAGTGTAGGTGTGGAACAATCTGTTTAGTAGTTTGTCAAAGAAACAGAAATCAGACTGTGTTTGAGTGGATACTTCTCAAACGAATGCCTTTGTAACAATTACACAGGGTGTCCTCAAACAATGGAAACTTAAATACCATTGTATTTCAGTTGACTAAGTCTATTGTTGTGTAACTGTAATAAACAATATATTGACAACCTGGCATATATAACCTATGGCATGTATGATACCAGAGTGCCATCTTGAGGTAGAATTTGAAAATGCCTCTCTAATTGAAAACTCAGTAATCCAAAGGTGCTACGCACATGTGGGGATGGTACAGTTGGAACAGTCTGTTCGGTAACTAAGGTAAACAAGTTTGTAACCGTTGTGGACAAAAGCTTGACAACCTGAAACTTCCCAAATAAAAGCCAACAGCAGAGACAGAGACGACTCCATAATGCATTAACACCAAGGAAGGAAGGTCTGTGCCAGCCTGAACCTGAAGACGCTCTTACCTGATCTCCAGCAACTGCTTAGAAGCTTGAGTCCTCGTTGGCTACGGAGATCATGAACACACAGTAACCTGAGTTAAGTAATACTTAAGCGTACTTCCACTGTTTACAGACCATAATTGCTGCTTATTTGCTTGGCATCTTGCTTGTTATAGCTGTCAGTCTTGTATTGAATTCCTAATATTGTAATAGTTTTGTATGTACAGCATTTTTGTATAGTAAAGCACATTTATACTCTGCAGAGGTCTAAGCTTCCTTGCTTATACCGCAAAGTAACCTTACTAAATAGGTGCAAGCTAAACAGACGTGACAGGCTTTGCATTCTTCTTTGAAAATCCTTTTTTTTTTATAATTCAATTATTATAACATTTTTTATATTTAGGACAAACCATACAATACTGTACAAAAAGATATGTAAAAACAAAGAAAAAAAATAGAGTAGACTGTATATATACACTTTTATCTTTGCTCTTCTACCTTAAATCACTTTTCTCAATTATATCGTTTATCAAACGAACCCTGCTATACAATATCTAGAACCTGCCATCCCCACCTCATCCAAACAATAAAATAAAAAAAATAAAAAAGGGAGGAGGAGGGGTGAGAGGGAAGCCTTTGAAAATCCTTTCAAGCTTAGTCAGATTGGATGGGGACCGTTGGTGGACAGCCATTTTCAGGTCTCTCTACAGGTGTTCAATAGGGTTCAAGTCAAGGCTCTGGCTGGGCTACTCTATAACATTCATAGAGTTGTCCCTAAGCCACTCCTTTGTTGTCTTGGCTGTGTGCTTATGATTGTTTTCATGTTGAAAGGTAAACCTTTGGGCCAATGTAAGGTCCTTGTCGCTGTGAAACAGGTTTTCATTGAGGATATCTCTGTACTCTGTTCCATTCAGCTTTCACTTAACTCTGACCAGTCTCCCAGTCCCTGCTGCTGAAAATCACCCCCACAGCATGATTCTGCCACCACCACGCTTTACAGTTGGGAAGGTGATGAGCAGTTCCTGGGAGAGGCTTCCATCTAGCCACTCTGCCATACTCTGCAATAAGGTCCAGATCGGTGGGGGGCTGCAGTGATGGTTGTCCTTGAACTTTGTGCCATCTCCACACTGGAGCTCAGAGTGACCATCAAGTTCTTGGTCACCTCTCTTACTAAGGCCCTTCTCCCCCGATTTCTCAGTTTGGCTAGGTTACCAGCTTTTGGAAGAGTCCTGGTTGTGCCAAACTTCTTCCATTTGAGAACTTTGGAGGTCACTGTGCTTCTGGCAACCTTCAGTGCAGCAGAACTTTTTTTGGAGCCTTCCCCAGGTCTGTTTTGCAATAATCCTGTGAGCTCCGCAGGCAGTTCCTTTCCACTTCATGGCTTTTGCTCTGATACAGTATGGATTGGCAGCTGTGTGACCTTTTATAGAAATGTGTGTGCCTTTCCAGATCATGTCAAATCAAGGTGTAGAAACATCTGAGCACTGATCAAGAGAAATGAGATTTTTGAAGTGTTTATACATTTGCAAACATTTTATAAAATTTTGTTTTCACTTTGTCATTATGGAGCACTGATTGTAGATTAATGAATTGAATTTAAACAACTCTAGTATCAGCCTGCAACATAGCGAAATTGAAAAGTGAAGGGGGTCTGAATATTTTGTCATAGCTCCCAACTACCCCTAATTTCAAGGGACTGTCCCTCATTCAGAACAAAGTCCCTCTGTCTCTCTTTCCTCCTCATTTGTCTCTCATTTTGGTCTGATCTATATAGTTGTATATAAAATGCACTATTTATCAAAAAGTGTTTTACTGTGCTAAACCTTTCATTCAATTTCTAAATTGATGCATTTGTAAATTCCAATATAAAGGAATAGTAGTGGTAATTGTGGGTTGAACCACTCATTTTATTTTGTACAATACTCCTTTTAAGGGAGGAGTGGGTGTGTCCTATGTAGGGGTTGGGGGGGAGGGATGTTCCGTCCTGCTACTTGTGATAACGGTCGAGCGGCTGCTTAGCCGCATTAGCCGAATCGGTTGTTACAACAAGAAAGCCGACCGTCCGCTCTAAAGAATGGTATAGGGGTGATGGCTGCAGGCATAACCCCAGTACAACCACTTGAAGCAATATCGGTACGTTTGTTACCGATACCGATCTTTCAAAAAAAAGCGAATATCGGCCACGCCGATAATTGGTCGACCCCCTAGTCCTATGCCTGCATACATTTCTAGTAGGTGTCCCTTATTACCATTTCAGAAAGTTGGTAGGTATGACTTTACGAATGCACTGTAAGTATATGTAGAAGAGGGATTTTATATTACATATCCCACAGCCTACAATTATTCACCATACCATAGTCTAAATCCCTTTTTAATCAACAGTATTACTGCTCAAACATCATTGAGCATTAAGGTACTAACAAATGCTTTTGATGTAATCACTTCTTTCAAAAGGAATGAAGCATTGTTTCAGTGTGCTGTAAGGGTGCCAACAAATTTGTCAATGTCTAAATGTTTTATGGTCAGGTGCTATTAACCTTTTATTTCAATATTTTTTATTTGGTTTTAGGGGGGAAACACGACAAAAAAAAGGCGCCCTTAACATTTTGACCATAAAGTATATCTTATACAGGTTTAACTGTCTACAGTAACAGGAAAGGAAAGATGGGTCCTTCCAAAGGTAAGGGGAGGGGGGTAGAGAAGCGGAGAGAGAACAAAAATTGGTTGGGGAACACTTGTGTTCATTATACCAGATTGAGTCGAGACCAGTTAAATGCCTCTGGCTGGAAATATTGTTTCATGGGTCCAAGTTGAAAAAATGTGCTGTACTAATCTATTAAGATGACTAATCATTTTACAGTAATGATTTAATTGCTACAGTTTACATCTACTATAAAATAGGTTCAGTACATTTCAAATAACCTGTTTGGTTGCAGTAAGTGTGGTTGGTTTATTTTTTCTTGTTGAAAAATAAAGCCCTCTTGAACTTTGAGTTTCAGTCCGCAAAATTCAAGCTTCCTCTTGATTACTGAGCTATAGTTTTTACGCAGCATGTCGGACCTCAAATGTATTCAACATATTTTTGTAGAGAAAAAGTTCTTTTTTTTTTTTTTTTTTTTTTTTTTCCGAGGAGCCTGCAAAGCTTTGCACTTGCGATCAGTGGATCACGGATGCAATGTCAGGTTCCTGCAGGCATGCCCTCCAGCTTTCTCAGTTAGAAAGTTGGAGGAAGTGTCAATGGACTACAAGCCACCTGCCACAGTGGCAGACAGGACTTGTAATTTATTTTGTCACAGATCTCAGTAAATGAATGACCCAGCTGTGTGGGTGAAGCTTTTCACAGCTGTCGATTTTGTGACAGCGGCTGCGGGGGAGAAGAACTCCCACCTGCTGTCTTAGGGGGTGCGAGGGAAGGTTCTGGAGCATGTTACACCCTAAATATGGGGTGTAACTTGCAACATGCTCCAAAGGTGACCTTGGCCTTTAAGGTATATTTAAAATTATGCATGGGAATGGGCTTTTAGAACAGCAGCAAAATAACATGAGATTTTATCTTTATTTTATTTTCCGACATGTTGTTTTTGCAAGAATTTAAGCTTGTATTTTATAATGGAATAAAATAATGTGTGCTTTTTTCTTTAATCTGCCCAAAACCTGGATAAAATGGTTACGCAGTTTGCTAGATTGGGAAACAAAGTCTTTATACTTGCCTCCTCTCTAACTTCCGAAGTCCACGAGGTGTCCCTAAACTGGCATCTTCTCCATGAGTACTCGACTTTGGGCATTTTCATTGGCTGGTTTGGGATGACATAACGCCTGTACATGCGCAGGAATCAGTCATTCTAGCACACCGATCGTTCTGGCGATGCACAGCTCACTTTACATGCCATACAATGCTGACAGGTGTATTTTATTGCAGAAGAAACATTACATGTCACTTCTGAGATAAATAGCCTGCCTGTTTTAGAAAAATGCCTTCAGTTGAGCTTTATGAGATGAAGGTTGTGTTTTTTTTTTTCGTTGGAGATAATCAGACCCAGTGTTGGGCATGTACAACTTGAGAAAGGCAAGCCATTCTTTCCCGATTATCAGCATTTCTTGGTTGAAGGTTTATGACCTAGTTGAGGGCAATTGCAAGCCTCTCTGGATGGAGGTACACAATATTGCAAAGGAGATTTTCCAGCCAAATCCTGCAAGCTGGGATGATCTCTTACAATCTTACACAGAAGAAAACACAGTTACTGATCAGCTCACTTGATCCCTCCAACTATTGTCTATCAGCTGAGAGCGCACAGCAGCACTTACTCCATGTGCAGACACAATGGAAATGTAACACACCGGCACTCCGTAAATACATGCAAATTCTTTTATTAACCTAAGATCAGGATAAAACGAGAAATGTCTGTATTTATAAAAAAAAACAAAAAAAAAAAAAACAGAAATGTCACATGTATTTAAGTATTCAGACCCTTTACTCAATACTTTGTTGAAGCACCTTTGGCAGCAATTACAGCCTAAAGTCTTTTTGGGAATGACGCGACAAGCTGGGCACACCTGGTTTGCAGAATTTTCTACCGTTTTTCTTTGCAAATCCTCTCAAGCTCCGTCAGGTTTGAAGGGGACTGTCAGTGGACAGCCATTTTTAGGGCTCCCCAGAGATGCTCAATAAGATTCAAGTCTGGGCTCTGGCTGCGCCACTCTAGGACATTCAGAGTTGTCCCTTAGCCACCTATTGGCTGTAAGCTGTGAGGATCGTTGTCATGTTGGAAGGTGATCCTTTCGCCCAGTTTGAGGTCCTGAGAGCTTTGGAACAGGTTTTCATTGAGGATATCTCTGAACTTTGCTCCATTCAGCTTTCCCTTAACCCTGACTAGTTTCCCAGTCCCTGCTGCTGAAAAAGTATGATATTGCCACCACCATGCTTCACTATTGGGATGGTATTAGGCAGGTAATGAGTGGTGCCTGGTTTCCTCCAGACATAATGTTAAGAATTGAGGCCAAACTGTTCAATCTTGGTTTATTCAGACCAGAGAATCTTGTCCCTCATGGTCTAAGAGTCCTTCAGGTGCTTTTTTTTTTCAAATTCCAAGCGGGCTTTTATATGTTTTGCACTGAGGACATGCTTCTGTCTAGCCATTCTGCCATAAAGCCCAGATCAGTGGACGGCTGCAGTGATGGTTGTCGTTGAAATTTACCCTACCTCCACACTGGATCTCTGGAGCTCAGTCAGAGTAACCATTGAATTCTTGGTCACCTCTCTTGCTAAGGCCCTTGTTCCCCAATTGCAAAGTTTGGCCATGCGACCAGCTCTTGGAAGAGTCCTGGTTGTGCCAAACTTCTTCCATTTGAGAATTATAAAGGCCACTGTGTTCTTAGCAACCTTCAGTGCAACAGAATTTTTTTCCTAACCTTCCCCAGATCTGTGCCTTGCAATAATCATGTTTTTGAGCTTTGTAGGTAGTTCCTTTCACCTTGTGGCTTTTTCTGTGATACAGTATGCATTGTCAGCTGTGAGACCTTTTATAGAGAGGTGTGTGCCATTCCAAATCATGTCCAATCAGTTTAATTTACCACAAGTGGATTCCAATCAAGGAAAAATCTGTTGCAATGGGGGGCTGAATAATTACAGTAAATTTTCCCTCCCTCTTTACCCCTCTCCCCCCCAACCCGTAAATGTGATATTGGTGATATGTTACAATCACCAAACTTATATAATAAAACTGACAAGCTTACATCGTTGTCAGTGGTGTTAAGGGATAATTGTATAGAATCCCTACCAAGTTATGTTAAATATATGGAGAAGCTATTTTCATACTTTTACGTTGGTACCAGAGTATGTTTTGGATCTTAAACAACAATTGCAGAGCACATGTTATTTTTATTCAGTGTAATTCAACCTATATTTTGTGTACCATGTTCTAATTTTCAATAAAAAATATTTGGAAAAAAAAAGGGGGGGGGGGCTGAATACTTATGCCAATGTGATATTTCAATTATTTCCTTTATCATACATTTGTAAACATTTCGAAATTCTGTTTTTCACTTTGTCATTATGGTGTAGCGAGTGTAGATTAATGAGAAAATGAGTTTAAATAACTGTAGTATCAGGCTGCAACATAACTAAATTGAAAAAGGGCGAAGGGGTCTGAATACTATATGAATGCACTATATATCAACTTATGCAATAAGTTTGCATACCATGTTATAAATATATATAAAAAAAAATTAAATCTATTCCTAAAGGGGTCTATTTAAAAAACAGTACATTTAAATGTCACCAAACTAATTAGGAATAATTCACTGTCCTTTAAAACGAAGGACCTGGAAGATTCACCTGCAGAGAATGTTTGCTGAATGTCTGACACACTGCTTTATATACAGTATATGTCCCTTAATAGCTAACAGTAGTCACATTTAACTGAACCTATTTGAAGATGTTTTGTAGCTTATCCAAGCCACTTCACCCCAGCATTTATATTCACACAGGTGGCACTGACCTTTATCCAATCACCATTGAATGTGTAGATGTCATTGTCTAAAGCTGGCCATAGATGGCGAGATGAATGTAGGAATCCAGCCCGCTGTGCTGTTTGTATTCTTACATCTGGAACTTTTCTGCTCTCAGAATACACTGAACAGCACGGCAGCCCCCTAACTAAATTTACATTTTCCAACGTCTCGTTCAAAAAAAGTGGCTAATCAAAATTCTTCAGCCAAGCTGGCTGAATCTCCATCCATCTATGGGCAGCCTAAGAACAGGATGGAAGGTGTAAGCATTGTGGAACTCCCCCTGTTCTAGTTAATAATCCCGTTATTGGTGTCAGGAAGGCTTAATATCCTTCAATTTACATTGTTGAAGGTGTGGATTGTCAAAACACTTGGGTATACAAGGTGACATGGTGTAGTCAGTGCAGGGTAGTGAGGAAAACAGACCTGTACATTAGGGAGATGAAACCTCTCAACAAACGTATAGCCCAACATAGCAGGACAATTCAACTGTTTTGCTACTCAACAGTTTTCCTACACCTTATAGAAAAAGGAAATTCTTTAAGCACAGGGAGGTGCGTGTTTTGGACAGAGAAGAGAACTGGCTTGCAAGAGGTGTGAAAGAGACCCTGTATGTGAAACTGGAACCATCATTGACCATAAGTAGAGGCCTTTGACATATTATCTGCCTTCCTCATATAATGCAGTTTTAACATCTTTACCCTGGTGTTTTGACAGCAATTGACTTTTTCAGCCATCTCATTGGAACAATTATTTCCTGACACTGATTAAAATTGGCTTGGATAAGCTATGAGACATCTTCAACATTATAAAATGAGTCCAGTTGAACGTTACTACCAGATCTACCATGACCTGGATAAATGCCCCAAAATGTAAAGGTCAATGACCCACCTACAATTCCAACCAGACAGTAAAGGGGTATGTAATAATATTGTGCTGGATTGAAGGAGTGCTGTTCTTTTACGTTTGTATAGAAAAATTGTACTATATGACTGCCACTGTTGGCATCAGTCAAGTATCACCCTGGAGCTCACTATGCTCATCCAAGGATGGAACACTCACCTCCTCTGTTTTTGGAGGGAGATCTACCCATCTGTGGACACCCTATGTTATCTCTGTGGGTTTTGCTTTGCTGTGGTTAAACCAAGTTCTTCTTCTTTTTTTTTTTTTTTTTTTTTTTTGAAAACTGCCATAAATCAATAACATAATGCTGCTATTCACAGTACTTAGGTTAAATATACCATCCATTGGTAAATGGAAACAGCTGAAGCATGACGCAAACCCGGGATATACAGGTAACTGCAGTATGTTTTTTCCTCTTCCCTGCATTCCACTAGTCACTGTGGCTGCCAGAAGGTGAGACCCTACTGCAGTAAAAGCTAACTTGTTATGGCAGTTTGATTGCTAATGAGAGTTCTTGATTCCTGTGGAAGTAAATCCCTGCACTATACATAAGTCTGATTAAGCCCCTATATGGTAGAGAATAAAACTGGTCGTATGCATCCATGTACATGATGATAGTAGTGGTACTGCTAAGCCTAGGTTTACATCTTTGCAGTTCCGTGATTGCTCAGGCACAGCAGCCCATTCATTTGAAAGGGCTGCTGTACCTGTGTTTCCTGCAGGAAAAGGGTCCCTGAACCTTTAAAAAAAAAAAAAAAAAAAACACAGCTACACGGAAAGCACGTAGTGCTTTGCCACCATGCGTTTCTGCGTTTTTCAGTATGTGCGGGTGCTATTAAGAGTACATGGCGCCTTCGCATTTTCCTGAAAGCAGTGTTACTGCATGTGGGTACAGGAACCTGTGATTTACACGCAATCCCACACCCGTCCAGATGTGAACCTAGCCTTCGTGAAGATGTAGAGTGTCGCATCAGACATTTCACAGATGTAATATTGTTCTTAAGTGTGTGGGGGAAATACACATACTCCTCTGTCAGGGGGCTAGTTTATGATTCTTCCCTCAGTAAAAAATCAGTTGCCACTTCCTGGATTGAATATCAGGCTTAAATTTAAAAATTTTTTTTACAGGTTTAATATAATTGGTTAATCAGGGGCCACTGAATATTGTATTGTGTAGTAACACTTGAGCTTGCATCTGAGTACTTTGACTTTCCTACAGTGATCTTTTTCTTTCTCTTTGCTGCACATACTGCTGCTAGCTGTCCGTTTGTCTTTCTGTGGCTTTCTAGGCTTTAGATAGTGTAACTCCAACTATGTGACAAATTTGATACCATAAAAGAGGCTGGTGAAGTAACATATTTTGTGAATACTGTTCATTACCTAATTTGTTTGAAGTGTGTTCATTAGTTGTTTTAACATAATAAATTGCTACTGATATCTACGGATCTCTTTCACAGTGCCCAAAAAACGAGAATTCCTAAATATGCAAATAATAACCAAGAAAGTCAGGCCCCTCCCTTTTCTGCACCTCGCTATTGGGTAATGTGTTTGACAGCTTCACAGGCTTTAAGTTTGGATGCTTTACTATTGCTAACCATTTACATGCCCTATAAATTATTTATACAGTCATCTGGATTTTTTTGGGGTATAGGGAAAGTACACACACTTTTCCCTTTTTATTGATGCTTGGCATGCAATTCTGATCACAATTAGTGGTCATTTCGGAGCTCTAAATGTCAGGAAGGTTTTTTTTGTGGCACACTCCTTGGTATTAAGCTTTTTGGCAGAGAAGATAAAGATCACTTCTAAAAATACAAGTCAAAGCGGAATGTGAGCCAAATCTTCTTCTTTTTTTTAAAATTCGGTTTAGGAAGTGTCAAAACTTATGTCTGTGTTTTTGACCGGTGAGATATGTCTACGTGTCCTTTCTCTAAAGGACACAACAGGAAGTAAGTTGGGTCAGAAAATGAGTGGAAGTCGCCTTTTTGACAGTTGCCATTGGAAAATGTGCCCCTGTTGGAAGTTATTCCATTTCTTCCTCCTCTGGTGGTAATTAAAAAATGTTATTTCTTCCTAACTTTTCCACCCATTGATAGTGGCCCCTAGTACAAATAGAGGTAGGATGTCCCCACTGGACTATGTTAGAGGGGACTCCAAACAAAAAAACCCTGTGGTTTATGCTAGTTACCCATTGCACCCTGGCACCTGCAAATCAAACAGCTGCTACAATGGCAGCTTCTTTGGCTGTAAAGGATAAGATGGTCTAGTTCCAGTTTAGGTCTTTATACATATATAGTAGAACACAATAGATAATGAATACTATTCACAAAACTGATTATTTTATTACACTGGTTTAGAATGTTAAATCAGCCAGAAAAGTGAATAAAGATAGAGTAATCCTTTTAGATAAGTTATCATTGTCCATAAGAAATTTTATTTAAAGAACCTCTTTCCTACTGTTCTCTTGAAGGCTATGAGTCCTACGATTATACGTTTGACTATGGTTATGATTCTGCTGGTTCAAACAGTTTTGTATCAGATTCCTGGATGACCTCATACCCGGTGCCCTCTAATGATGGAGCAAAATATTTGGGATCTGGCAGAGATAGGTAACACATGGATGGACGTCCACTGAGGACACAATGAGATGGCTTTATGAAAACTGGATAAAATTATATGGAATTTGTTAGGACTGAATTTTCACCATTGCTGGCTTTATTTGCTTGAAATAGTGGCTCACTAGTCACTGACACTGTGAACAGTATGACAGCCATGAAGCCTATACCTTCAGTATTAACACAGCAATGGCAGGTCCCATATTTCTGTCCACACAGATTCACTTTAAAGTGAACTTGTCACTGTTTATAGTGTTTGCAACTTGCAGTATAATTTAAGAGCAGGAGGCGCCCATGAACCTGGTGTAGCAGCGCATCCCAGAGGGAGCCTGGGAAAGTCCTGTTCGGGGTTTATAGATCTCCCAGGTCATATACATTTAGGAATCCCTGATCCATGGTCCAGTGAAAGGTTTACTCCTCTCCCCACTGGCAATTTAATCTCACCTGGAACCTGTAGCCAGTGCTCTTGGCCCGAGGATCAGACAAGTCCTGTCTGGGAGAGCTGAAAGGTTGGTAAAAGATAACAAGCTGTAGAGCTGCACCATTAATCGTCATGAATCCTTATTGCGATTTTTTTTTTTTTTTCCCTGTTGCGATCTTGACAAAGGGTTCTCCAATCTTCCCGATCTTTGGTATGAAGAGAATCAAAAGTCAGTCTGGGCAGTCTGCCAAGTTTTAAAACATTCTATCAGTGGAATGTTAAGTCTAAACATTGTATCAGTTTTTTTCATCAAAGGAATAGACTTCTGTATGTAAATTAGGAAGGTTTAACCACTTAAACACTAAACCTTTTTCTGACAGTTGTTTTCAAGTTAAAATCATTTTTTTGCTAGAAATTGCTAAACATTACTTATAACCCCCAAACATTATATATATATATATATATATATATATATATATATATATATATATATATATATATATATATATATATATATATGAATATGAGACCCTAGAGAATAAAATGGTGGTTGTTGCAATATTTTATGTCACACTGTATTTTGGAAAAAATTACTTTAATGGATAAAAAAAAAACTACCCAGTAAAGTTAGCCCACATTTTTTTGTATAATGTGAAAAATTTTACGCCGCGAGAATCGTGAGAGAATCATGATCTTTATTCTAAGCAAAAAAATTGTGATTCTCATTTTGGCCAGAATTGTGCAGCTCTAACAAGCTGTTTATGTGGTGGCTGACAAGTGGTAGGCTTGCTCAGCCTGTTAGTTAGGACCTGTATTTTTGTGCAGTTAGTGCCAGAATATGGCTAGGCTTTTTTATTTATATTTTCCTTGTTTATTTTCTAGAACACTGTACAGCACCTGTGAATAGACCTGTATATAGCAATAAACATGACGCTATTTGTCACTGCGTCACTGGATTTGGCATATATGCCTGAGAGACTGCTTACCCCAGGGGGCGTATGTACCAGCTGCCTATCCCCATCTCACATATGGTGGAGGATTGCAGGCACTTTTAGCAAGGAACTGCTATTTTAAAGGGCCTCTACCTTGAGTTGCTAAACATGGAGGAAATCCTCAAACAGTTGGTGTTATCTAACGCTGCACAACAAAAAGCCAATGCTATCGGCCAGGAGCAAACAAAGGCTCTGTGCCATCAGATTGGTGCTGTACAGGGGCAAACACAGAGGCTGTTTGAACAGCTAGCCACTGCTGCAGGAGCAGTTAAAATATATCAGGGCAGATAATACCAAAACAAAAGCCTACTAATATCCCGGTGTCCTGTCGAGAAATGTCCCCATCGGATAGCGTCCGCCCTATACTGCGCAGGCGCAGCGCTTGCGCAGTACGGAGGACGAAGAGGACACCAAAAGTCTCCGAACATGAACAGCTGTTCATGAGCTCTGCACGGCACCTGCACAATTAATAGTACATTCTGTCACGTGCTCCCGATGCTCGTACAACTCTGCAAGGGGCGGTGTGCCTACAGAATGGGCAGAGCTGATTACACAACTGAAGGAGTTTTACAATGATGGCCAGAAGGGCGAGTACTTTAATGTTACATACATAACACAAGCAATTTCAATACTTTACCCGCCCATCAACATTGCTAAACACACCCTTTAGTTGTGTAAACACGCTGCGCAAAGATCCGCCCATTTGAGAAATCCACCCCCACGAGCATCGGGAGCGTGTGACAGAATTACTATTAATTGCGCAGGCGCCGTGTAGAGCTCATGAACAGCTGTTCATGTTCGGAGACTTTCAGTGTCTCCTTTGTCCTCCGCAGTACAGGGCGGACACTATGCGATGGGGGGACCTTTCTCATCAGAACACCGGCCCTAGCTACACAAAAATACAGGTCGTAACTAACAGGCTGAGCAAGCCTCCACATATACAGCTTGTTAGCTTTTACCAACCTTTCAACTCTCCAAGACAGGAGTAGTCTGATCCCCAGGTCGAGAGCACTGGCTACAGCTTCCAGGTCAGAATAAATTGCCAGTGGAGAGAGGAGTAAACCTTGCACTGGACCATGGATCAGGGATTCCTAAATGTATATGAGAGGAACCTGGGAGATCTATAAACCCTTAACATGACTTTCTCAGGCTCCCTCTGGGACACTCTGCTACATAGGCTACATTCAGTAAACAGGGAGCCTTCACTTCTGACTTTGAAGTCCCATAACACCCTGTGTCATCCCACCGGTGATGGCCCTCTCTGTTCACTGAGGTGCTCTGTTAAATAGGTGGATGACAGAGGGAATGTTAAAGACCTAAAGACAGAAAAGTCAGTGCCTTGCCCTACTTGGAGAGGGTGGTCAGGCTCATAGGATCCTGGGCAGTGTATTAACAATGCCTACTCTTAAAGTGAAACCCACTGTTTTGAGGGAAAATCTTGTTGATACTAGTAATATACAGTACATATCGAGGATTTTTAGCAAACTGCCTCTCTTCCAAAGATACTCAGAAGTGCTACTCCAGGAAGATATTCTCTACTCAGTAGTAGCATCTGCTTGATATAAACACTTAATCAGGCCCAGTGTTTAAAACAAAATTTAAATTTCTTCCCCAGCAGCTCTTTAACTGTAAGGTCCAATAATCATGAGTTGAAAGGCTCTTTACAGAGCTGGGGATGCCTGAAACTTGAACCCAGTGAGACAATCACAAGTTTAGGTGATCATTTGACCTTATACAAGGGTTTTGGTGAAACCATCAGTCCCAGTCTTGTACTGAGGAATGGTGCTTCTCTAGCACCCCGTAGATGGTCACAAGGTCATCACAGATGAAAGGCTCTCCAGATGAGCTTGAACTAAAGTTTGAAGTATTTCCAGCTCTATGAGCCCATCACAGAAGCAGGTGATCATCTGGTCTTACACAGGATTACAGTTAATTAATAATTAAGTACATTTGGTCTCATTGTAATAAAAACAGTGCTTCCCTACCACCCCTGTAGACAGTAACATGATCATAAGAGATGAAGGCAATTAAATGTTCACAAAGTCCAGGCTACAGGTGTGACAATCTTCCTGGTAGTCCAATCTTCATAAAGCGAAATCCTCCACCTTGAACAATGCCACTGGCCCACTGTAGGTTACCACCAACTAGAACCACCAATATATGCACTAAAGCTTTGCTGCCCTCTTCAATTCAGGGAAAACCAAGAGATGAAGGGTTGTTTGGTACATTTCAGGATACCTAATGCCGCGTACACACGAGCGGACTTTCCGGCATACTTGGTCCGGCGGACCAGAGTCCGCCGGACAATACGACTGTGTGTGGGCTCCGGCTGACTTTTTCCCAAAAGCCCGCCGGACCTAGATTTGAAACATGTTTTAAATCTTTCCGTCAGACTCAGTTTCTGGCGGAAAGTCCGCTCGTCTGTGTGCTGGTCCGACGGAAAGCCCACTCGTCTGTATGCTGGTCCAACGGACCAGATACAACGCAAGGACAGGGTATTGCACTTCTGGGCTTCTTGTCTTCTTCCCTCTTCTCTTCTCCAGATGTTGACACGACGCTCTTTCTGGCTGGACTGCTCTCTGAGTGCTCCGTTGTGACTTATATAGGCGGAGACCCCGCCCCCTTATGAAGTCACAGTCCCTGGGCATGCTGGGACTGTGACGTTTTAGGGGGCGTGGTCAACATCACCCAGTGATTTTAGGGGGGACCCCATGCCATTTTTTTCGGCGTAGGGGGTTCCCTTTATAATCCATACCAGACCTAAGGGCCTGGTATGCCCCGCGACGGGGCTCGCAAGGTGTCAATCTCGCCGATAAAAGCGGCAAGATTGACTTCCTTTTCTAGTCCCGTCGTACCCGAGTCACGTTCAAAATGAACGGACTTGTCCATGTGTGGGCAAGTCCGTTCATTCTGAAATTCCAGCGAAAGTCCGTTGAAAAGACGGGCGCATTTAGCCCGCCGGAAAGTCAGGTCGTGTGTGGGCAAGTCCGTCTGTTTTAAAGTCCGGCGCACCTGGCGGACAAAGTCCGTCGGAAAGTGTGGCGGACCAAGTATACCAGAAAGTCCGATCGTGTGTACGCGGCATAAGATTTTACCTCAAGCTCAGTGAGCCAGTCTCACAAACAGGAAAATAGCGTTCTGAAGGTGTTCTGTAATGTGGTTGCAAACATTACAATTTTCAAATTGCTTTTGCGGTCATAGAAAGCTGCTTCAAAATGAAATTGATGTGTAATTTTAAGAGCATTAAATTACAAACAATCTTGTGTAACTATTTTATTTTTGATTTTTTTTTTTTTTCTAACAGATATGGGGTTTCTTTAAGCAGTTGCATTATTAGATATATTCAGTGACAGTTTCACCTTAAAGTGTGGCGACCATTAAGATTCCAGTTTTCTTGTATATATGAGTTTTTTGTATGGTTGAATGTACACAGTGGTGATGGCTAACATAGCTTGTAGGGTGTATATGATCTTATCTGAAAATAATTTCATATGTTGCTGCATTGCCTGTCTTATCCCTTGCATTTTATAATTTTAAAAACTACCAGGGTATTGATAAGTTTGTCATTTTGTAAGTGCAGTTTTGCTAAAAGTTCAGGGCCCTCATAGCAGATGCCTGTATTTAATACTATTCCTGGTAAGCAGATGTCTTCCTTCACATTGCTTGGCCTGTTTAAGGTCAGCATAGTGCAATGGTCTCCACACTGCCAGTTGAATGCGACCCTTTGCTTGCCTTTGGGGCGCTATTCCTTCCACTGTGACCGATGGGGCATTATTGATTCTCCCACAAAGTACAGTCGCTAGGTCATTTTTATTTTACATCCACTACTCACCAACCCTGAGCCATGGTATACTCCTGTTGCTGGGGCATTTTCTTCTCCATCTGGCCCCCTAAGGTCTGTAGGCCCATGAACTGGCCCTTTGTTTAGAACCTTTGAAGACCCCTGGCATATTATGAACATACAGCTCTCATACATCAAGGAAGATCAGGGTCTGTGCTGTAGGTGTTGACTTTACCGACATGGACTCTGCGCTCCCATCTTCCCTGAATAGAAACCCAGCTCTCCTTTTTTCTCCATTGTAGATTCAGTGCTGACCCTATATCAACTAGGTAGGGTAAAGGAGGTCTTCTGCTTACCAGAGGCAAGGGGTTAAGCTGGCCATACATTATACAATTTTCTTATTCAGTTTCCTTTAGATTTACCTTCAACTATGTAGTACAAGGACCTGGCTGATTAAATACAAATTGAAAGGCTTTAGGTTTGACCTCATTATATGGTTTTGGTAAATCTAAAGGAAAATTGTATAATGTATGGCCAGCCATACTCTTAGATATTTCCAGGATATATCAAAGCTTTTGTGACCCTGTACTTTTGTAAGATTATTGCTGCAGTTCTTTTTAAACTACACAAAAAATTATTTTACTTTTAGGTGAAAGTTCATTAGAGAACCTTATATGTCTATTTTTGCCAACTGCTGAAACCACCATGTTAAAATTGCTAAATATTTTCCCATGCAATCTCATCTCCTTGCTGCAGAGAATTTGTTTTGGCTCCACTGATTGCACTGGTGACCTTCTGACACACTGGCTGGCACAGCAGTGGTAGTAGTGAGAAGAGGAGATTATCAGGGTAACTTTAATATACAGTGCCTTCAAAAAGTATTCATACCCCTTGAAATTTTCAACATTTTGTCATGTTTCAACCAAAAACGTAAACGTATTTTATGTGAAAGACCAACACAAAGTGGCAGGAAAATGATAAATGGTTTTCCAAATTTTTTACAAATATGTGAAAAGTGTGGTGTGCATTTGTATTCAACCCCCCTCAATACTTTATAGAACCACCTTTCGTTGCAATTACAGCTCCAAGTCTTTTTTGGTATGTCTCCACCACACATTTTTAGAGTGAAATTTTTGCCCATTCGTCTTTGCAAAATAGCTCAAACTCTATAGGACCGGATGGAGAGTGTCTGTGAACAGCAATTTTCAAGTTTTGCCACAGATTTTCAATTGGATTTAGATCTGAACTTTGGCTCGGCCATTCTAATACATGAATATAATTTGATCGAAACCATTTCCATTGTAGCTCTGGCTGTATGTTTTAGGGTTGTTGTCCTGCTGGAAGGTGAACCTCCTCCCCAGTCTCAAGTCTTTTGCAGACGTTACATGTTTTCTTCTAAGATTGCCCTGTATTTGGCTCCATCTTACCATCAACCAGCTTCCCTGTCCCTGCTGAAGAAAAGCATCCCCACAACATGATGCTGCCACTACTATGTATCATGGTGGGGATGGTGTGTTCAGGATGATGTGCAGTGTTAGTTTTCTGCCACAAATAGCATTTTGCTTTTAGGCCAAAAAGTTCAATTTGGGTTTCATCTGACCAGAGCACCTTCTTCCACGTGTTTGCTGTGTCCCCCACATGGTGTCTTGCAAACTGGACTTAAGGCTTTCTTTCAACAATGGCTTTCTTCTTGCCACTCTTCCATAAATTCCAGATTTGTGGAGGTTACGACTGATAGTTGTCCTGTGGACAGATTCTCCCACCTGAGCTGTGGATCTCTTCAGCTCCTCCAGAGTAACCATGGGCCTTTTGGCTGCCCAGCAATTAATGCTCTCCTTGCCCAGCCTGTCAGTTTAGGTGGACGGCCATGTCTTGACAGGGTTGCAGTTGTGCCATACTCTTTCCATTTTCAGATGATTTATTAACCACTTGAGGACCAGCCGCTGCAGTTATACCGCAGCAGGTTGGCTACTCTGGGCAAGCCGTCGTAGCTATATGTCGTCCGCTTTAAGAGCACTAGGGGACACGTATGGCGATGGAGCCGATGGGCATGCCCTGCGGCCGAGGTGTCCATCGGGCACCCACTACTGTTCATGAGAGAGACAGAACGGAGGTCTGTCAATGTTAACAGACAGATCTCCGTTCTGTCAGGGGTGAGGAGACTGATCTGTTGTTCCTAATGCGGTCTCCTCCCCCAGTCAGTCCCATCCCCCCAACAGTTAGAAACACTCCCTAGGACACACATTTAACCCCTTGATCTGATCGCCCCCTAGTGTTAACCCCTTCCCTGCCAATGACCTTTATAAAGTAATCAGTGGCTATTTTTAGCACTGATCGCTGTATAAATGTCATTTGTCCCAAAAAAAGTGTCAAATCTGTCTGCCGCAATGTCAAAGTCCCGCTAAAAAACGCAGATCGCTGCCATTACTAGAAAAAAAAAAATTATAATAAAAATTCCATAAATCTATCCCCTACTTTGTAGACGCTATAACTTTTGCGCAAACCAATCAATATACACTTATTACGTTTTTTTGTTTTGGTTTTTTGTTTTTTTTGTTTTTTTTTACCAAAAATATGTAGAATACATATTGGCCTAAACTGAGGAAAAAATGTGTTTTTTGTTTTTTTTTTTTGTTTTTTTTAAATTTGGGGATATTTATCATAGTAAAAAAGTAAAAAATATATATATTTTTTTTTTTAAATTGTTGCTATTTTTTTGTTTTATAGCGCAAAAAATAAAAACCGCAGAGGTGATCAAATGCCACCAAAAGTCAGTTGTCAGTTGAAGCGTCACAGTGGTGTATCGCAAAAAATGGCCTGGTCATTAACCACTTCCTGCCCAGCCTATAGCAAAATGACAGCCGGGCGGTGGTTCAGTTATTCTGACTGGGCGTCATATAACATCCTTCAGGATAACAGCCGCCGCGTGCCCGTAGGGGCGCGCATCACGGCGATCGGTGGAGCGGTGTGTCAGTCTGACACACCGCTACACTGATCTCGGTAAAGAGCCTCACAGCTGATCACGATGTAAATAGGAAGAGCCGTTGATCGGCTTTACCCTACTCGCGCCTGACAGACGCGAGTAGAGGAGAGCCGATCGGCGGTGCCACCTCATCGGTGCCCACCAGTGCCGCCTTATCAGTGCCCGTCAGTGCAGCCAGCTATATCAGTGCACATCATTGAAGGAGAAAACTTACTTATTTACATACATTTTTAACAAAGAAAAACTTGTTGTTTTCTAAATTTTTAGGTCTTTTTTTATTGCGCAAAAAATAAAAATCCCAGAGGTGATCAAATACCACCAAAAGAAAGCTCTATTTGTGGGAACAAAATGATAAAAAACTTGTTTGGGTACAGTGTAGCATGACCCCACAATTGTCATTCAAATTGCTACAGCTCTGAAAGGTGAAAATTGGCCTGGGCAGGAAGGTGTCTAAGTGCCTGGTATTGAAGTGGTTAAGGGGGCAAATCTTCCGGTATTTAAGTGGTTAAACAGTGCTCTGTGAGATGTTCAAAGATTGGGATTGGGATTTTTTTATAACCTAACCCTGCTTCAAACTTCTCCACAATTTTATCCCTGACCTGTTTGGTGTGTGTTGTGTTTCTTGGCCTTCATGATGCTGTTTGTTCACTAAAGTTCTGTAACAAACCTCTGAGGGCTTCACAGAGCAGCTGTATTTATACTAAGATTAAATTCCGCACAGGTGGACTCTAGTTACTAATTCAGTGATTTCTGAAGGCAATTGGTTCCACTAGATTTTAGTTAGGGGTAACGGAGTAAAGGGGGCTGAATACAAATGCATGTCATACTTTTCAGATATTTATTTTTGAAAATAATTAAATGATTTATCATTTTCCTTCCACTTCACAATTATGTGCCACTTTGTGTTAGTCTATCAAATAAAATACATTTACGTTTTTGGTTGTAACATGACAAAATGTGAAAAATTTCAAGCGGTATGAATACATTTTCAAGGCACTGTACGGGGGTTTTAGCAGCAAGGCTCTGTACTTTGATATTGTTTTTTTTCTAGTCACCATGCACCCAAAAGTAGGGCTTTCAGTTTACTAAATCTATTCTTTCTTTCTTTCTTTTTTATGTAGAGAATTATATTGGCTATTATCTAAAATGTTTTCTCCTTGTAATTTCTGTTGAACAGCTATGGTCCCTACAGTCGAATGGATCGAGGTAGCTACAGGTTCTCTGAGCCGGATGGAGGATATGGAAATCAGAGAGCTCAACACTCTTCCCACCTTTCTCAGATGGGGTGGAGGAGGGATGTAAGCAGAGGACTTGGAGGTAATTTCATACCCCCTCCAGCCATTAGAGGATCCGGCCATCCCACGCCACTCTTGAACCAAGGCCCATTCCAAAACCTAGCTGGTTTCCAGGGGCTAAGTGCATTCACTGGCAACTCTTACTTCGGAGGAGGATTCAAGCAGAGGTCCAAAAGACTTTATAAGGAAAAAGTGCGTACATTCGCTTATCTTTCATTTTTAAGAGCAAACTTACAGTTTATCATGGAGGCAATCTAAATGGGCAACAATGGGCATTGGCTCCTGGTGTTTACAGTGAAATGGCTATTTGCATAAGTGAGTGGTATTAAAATCAACCCCATGGATATTTCCTGATGTCCCAGATAAATATACCAAAATATTTCTCCATGAGACACTCTTTTTCAGGTAGAAAGGTCATAGCCAGAAAATGGATGAGAACACCCCCTGACATCACAGAATGGAAGGCAGATATAAATGCAAACCTTCCCTACAAGAAATTCCTTTATATCAATAGAGGATGCCCAGACAAATACAATTGGATATGGGATTGCTGGTTACAGGAATCTGTAACCTGTACATAATTAATTTAAAAACCCTGAAAACAATTATACCAATTCTTAGAGAATGTTGTATATCTTTATTCTGTACCAAGTGAGAATAACAACCACATAAGAGTTCATTAACACCAATAACTGTATTATACATTGAATACTTATTTTAACATAGGAAGATATGTCTGTATGTATATTGTACTTAACGTGTGTGTACTTGTGTTCAATAAAAAACATTGTTCAACTGGAAAAAAAAAAAAAAATCAACCCCATGGGATTCGTGACAAAACACTAGGGGCTTTTAAGGCCAACCATACACGGTTTGAATCTCGGCTGGTTCAGCAGGAACTGGCCGAGATTCGAACTGTTAATGGGTAGGCTGAATTTATCAAGTTGATTGATCAACTTGGGTAAACCAGACTGCTGTATTCTGCTATAGCCACTAGCGATAATCACTGTCTTCTCCCAGCGGGGATGGCTTCCCCCCGCCAGAAGAAGACCATTGTTGATTCCCACTGTCAACACTGTTGATGAGGGAATCGTGCCAATTTCTTTTCGCACCGTGTATGACCGGCCTTAGATGCTTGCCTTCCTGAGTCCAGTAATCTGCTTTTGTTTGGAACGGGTCTCAAACTATGCTTACCCCAAAGATAACCTGCCTGTGATTGATGGCAGTCCCTCAGAAATGTATTACTGGATTGGGTTGTCCCTTCAGCCTGTTTAGTGACTGCCTGTATTGGAATCATCTTCAGTCATTTATTATTCATGCATGCAGATCTTGTTGGGTGGCTTCTTTAAAATTTTCACATGTAAATCTGTCATGTTTAGCACAATTAGGGCTCCCATCTGATGTTAGAGGCTGCCACTACCCAACTTTTTGAAAGAGCTGTCTAAGGGCGGGCATCTCACTGTGCTCAGGTGTGCCTTACCACTGCATAAGCAGCTCTTCTAGGGGTGTCAGCCACCGGTGCTGGGTGGGAGCCTTGGTTGTGCAAGGTGGCAGCTGAGAACTTGAAACCTGAGTATTGAAGTAGTCAAAAAAACAGGCAAATGGGAGGGAGCCATTAGAATTCTGTGCTCTCAGGCATGGGACCTGAAGTGTTGGCATCTCTATATCGGAGATATTGCATTTTTTAATTTCAGAAGAAGCTGGCAGCAGAAGGAAGAGGACCAGCGGAGAAGAAGATTAAGGCAAGCAATGAGGGTGATGGGGCAAAAAGTGAAGAGTCGGAATCAGAAGGAGGTAAGATGCTGATATGACATGTTATGAAGTATTTTGTTGAGAGATTTGGTTGGATATGTAAGTGCTCCCATTGTCCAGCCACTGTCCACCTGTTAGAATTATATGGGTATGTTCAAACTGTTTTGGGTGGACTCAGTTTGGCCACCCATGACCATGAAATGCCTTGCTCAGCAGTGTACTGGGTAGATGCTTGCACTGGAATACCTGACTCTGTTACCCACTAGAGAAGTATTTCAGATAGCTACAGCTAGACCCATAATAGGGACTCCCAATTACAACCCCCTGAAAAATAATTTCTGAGAACAGTTGAGTCGTGGGGGTACCCACAACATATCCAGCTCAGTGGAACCCAATTTAGGTCCCTTCTGGGAGTCAGCTTTGGGCATGCATTCATGTTAGGATATATTTGTGCAGGTTTGTATTCCTGTCAGGCCAACACAGAGCGACTGACAGGGAGACCTCTTATGCATCGTCTGTATTCCTGCAACCTACCACTTTTTTTTTTTTTTTTGAGTGATTCGCTAATGGGCTTGAGCATTGCACATACAATTAGCACCTACCTTGATGCTTGGATTGGCCAAGTCATTCATGTGATAATATTTCATTGTGACATTGGACGAGCTTGTTAGGAGTACCCCAAGGTATCGATAATCGCCCTGATCCTCAGCCGAGTCTCAGATCTGGATGGTGTGGTCTTCTTAGATTTAGAGTTCAGCTGCATTATCAGGGTATGAGGGCAGGAAACACATTTTTTGGGATCTTAGAGATATACAGGAGATGATGGATGAAAAGGGGAAGGCATTCTTTAGACTACTTCTGATTGATGGAGTGGGTTTTCTTCAGAGCTAAACAAAGCTCAATGTTGTCTAAGCCAGGGCTCAGAATTTCAAGACCTGAGCTACTAGCCAGACCTAAGAGTTACTCGCCACCAGTTGCCCCACCCAACCCCTACCCTGCCCCACCCCTAATTACGCCCCTAAACACATCCTCGTAAATTATCTCATGAAATGACACTGTTAAATGTTTTATGCAGAATTAAGTTACAAAAACAAATATTAAACCAAAAAGTAAGTTGCGCAAAAAGTGTAACCAAATAGTAAAAAAAATTATTTCTGTGACCGCTCCATATATATGAATTTTTTACTCGATTGAATTTATGCACTCTATATTGATATTAACAACTATATTAACATAAAACATATTTAATTAATCTGACTGATAAAATGAGTGGCTGCTATAGATACTGTACACATCATTACTGCTTTAAGTAAATATTTAAATGCTATATTAAATGGACAGGGGAGTGAGAACTGCCAGAGTTAACTTTTCCTATTAACAAGCTGGTGATTGGTTGCCAGGCAGTCTGAGCAAACACTCACCAGCTTATTTAAAAAGAAAAGACAAACTTTGGCAGATCCTGCACTAGCCCCCCCCCAACATCACTGACCTAGGCAGACAAACTTTTAACAAATGTGTCTACAACTTTTGAGTAACTGCAGTGTCTAGTGCAAGGGATAAACTACTGCTTGCCAAATCCATCTTTCCCATTATGTTATGCATAGGCATATGATAGGACCCAGGCCATAAGCAGCCAGCTCCCCATTGTGCATACATCTGTTGATTTGTAGTAACTTGAAAATCTGTACTTTCAGATGGAGAGCAAGGAGCAGGAACCAACACACAGACAGTAAGTCCATAGAAAATGGGGGTTGATTAAACAAATAATATGGGCACTAATACATAATATCTATATTAATACTGAACATCCACTTCTCAAGTTCAAGAGGGGAAGGTCAATAATGAAACACGTTACAAACTGAAGGTGAAAAATTGTACATTGTTAAAAGAATTATACATGGTATGTTCAAAGATTAACCCAGCAATACCGATAAATAAAAAAACCCTACACTTTAGAAACCTATACCTAAAGAACAAAAGGTAATACATTCAAACAGTCAAAAACTGGATACATCAGAACTAACCAACAAGTGTATCAGATATCAACAGTCCCTGGGGGTTTGAGCAATGGATGGTCTCTCTCAGGCTATCTGTTTGTGCCTGACCTCCCTGTGTCTGTATTGGGAAGTCAAAAGTAGAAAAATCCATCAAAGTAATTAGAAAATCGGCAGTACTTTATAACATCCTAGTATCGCAGACCTGGGAAATAAGTGGTCACATCTGGGTGAAGATCAACTTCACTTTGTCTTATATAACCACTTGGAGCTCTCATCAGCAGGGCTCAATCAAAATCTCAAAATCCCTGACTGGGCAGAGCCCAGGTAGTGGACCAGTACAATGCCTCAGATAAATGCAACAGTTATGATTTGTGGTCAGCCACCATAGTGAACAAGCCTTTCCAGTGGGTCAACCATGACATTGGAGCTGAGACTGAAAAGGTATCGTGTCAATTGAGAACTTCATACTAAGTAAGACCATATGAAATCTGTTCTCTCTCTCTCTCTCTCTCTCTCTCTCTCTCTCTCTCTCTGTATATGTGTATATATATATTGTCCTTACAAATTGTAAAACCTCTCAATGCAGGAGTGTGCACACTGCTAGCATGACACCCTCCTTTGCTTTATATATTTTTTTTTTTTTTTTTTGTAGCATGGTTATATTGGTACAGAAGTAGTATACAGTTACATTCAATGAAAATAAACAAAATCACAATAACAAACGGACACAGGAACAAAAAAAATGAACAATAACAGCAAATGAATACTATACTTTAGTGAACAATACCATCCTATTAACCCCTTCCCGCCGAGCGTACGCAGATGTGCGTACTCGGCTTTCGGGAGTTATACCGGGATGATGCCCGCAGCTGCAGGCATCCCGGTACCTTTGTTTAGAGCCGGCGATCGGCTGTTATACCGGAGGAGCGGGAGGGGACGTCCTCTTACCGGGCCTCCTGTTTGATCGGGAGGCCCGCTGACAAATCGGCTGTCTCCGGCGGCTGTGGGTGGGCTGGAACGAAGCTGTGGGTGGCTTCGTTCCAGCCTTCTAATTGTAAACACGGATGCGACGTCATGACATCACATCCCGTTTACTCGGCTGCCAATGGCGCCGATTTAAAAAAAATACACAGTATTCAGAATCGCCGTTTTCAGCGATCTGAATACTTTGAAGTGCAAAGGAGGGATCGGGGGTCTTTTAGACCCCCGATCCCTCCATAAAGAGTACCTGTCACCACCTATTACTGTCACAAGGGATGTTTACATTCCTTGTGACAGCACAATAAAAGTCATCAAAATTTTTTTTTTTTTTTTAAATACAATTTATAAATATATAATTAAAATAAATAAGAAAAAAAATTTTTTAAAGCGCCCCCGTCAGCTTGAGCAGCAAAGAAAACGCATACGGAAGTCGCGCTCGCATATGTAAACGGTGTTCAAATCACACATGTGAGGTATCGCCGTGATCGTCAGAGCGAGAGCAATAGTTCTAGCACTAGACCTCCTCTGTAACTCTAACCTGGTAACTGTAAAAAAAATTTAAAGCGTCGCCTATGGAAATTCTTAGGTACCGTAGTTTGTCGCCATTCCACGAGTGCTTGCAATTATAAAGCATGAGATGTTTGGCATCTATTTACTCTGCGTAACATGATCTTTCACATTATACAAAAAAATTGGGGTAACTTTACTGTTTGGATTTTTAAAAATTCATGAAACTGTCCCAAAAATTTGCATTTAAAACACCGCTGCACAAATACCATGTGACATAAAATATTGCAACAATCTCCATTTTATTCTCTAGATTCTCTGCTAAAAAAATATATATATATAAATGTTTGGGGGTTCTAAGTAATTTTCTAGCAAAAAATACGGATTTTAACTTGTAAACACCAAATTTCAAAAATAGGCTTAGTCATGAAAGGGTTAAATCACTTCATAGAAACACAGACTGAAAAATAACAGAAAATCAATCTGCCACAATGCAATTTCATCAATTTCCCTAGCATTACCCCAAAATTTTAACTCATAGGTAACCTAATTCCAACATAGTATAAAAACTACATGAAAATCTGGTTTATAAACCAGATTAAATCCTCACAACCAGCACTCATACAGAAGGATTATATAACTTGATGGCCGCAGATAAAAATTATTTTCTGTCTCGCTCTGTGGTGCATCATGGTTGTAACAATCTATCACTGAAGATACTCCTCAAACTGACCAGCGCATTGTGGAGTGGGTGGGAGGAATTAACCAAGATTGAACCTACTTTGGACAACATTGTACTCCTAATACTGTTGTTAAAGACTCCAATACCAATCCATTGAAATCACTAGCCTTGCTAATCAGTTTGAGTCTGTTGGTGTCGGCCTAAGCCTGCTTCCCCAGCATGCCACCGCTTACAGGAGAGCACTGTTGGCTTCTTCCAATAAAGTTATTTCTGGTCACTGTTAAATTCTTAGACTCTGCAAACCGCTTACAAGAAAACAGCCGGCTTCCTATTAAACGAACCATACGCTAGACAATATATATAATTTCATGTATGTATATAATCTCACAAAAGTGAGTGCACTCCTCACGTTTTTGTAAATATTTTATTATATCTTTTTATGTGACAACACTGAGGAAATGACGCTTTGCTACAATTTAAACGAACCATAGTAGTAGAACTCAGTAGTGAGTGTTAAGCTTGTATAACAGTGTAAATTTACTGTCCCCTCGAAATAACTCTACAAACAGCCACTAATGTCTAAACCGCTGGCAACAAAAGTGAGTACACCCCTAAGTGAAAATGTCCAAATTGGGCCCAAAGTGTCAATATTTTGTGTGGCCACCATTATTTTCCAGCACTGCCTTAACCCTCTTGGGCATGGAGTTCACCAGAGCTTCACAGGTTGCCACTGAAGTCCTCTTCTACTCCTCCATGACCACATCACAGAGATGGTGGATGTTAGTGACCTCCACTTTCCATTTGAGGATGCCCCACAGATGCGCAATAGGGTTTAGGTCTGGAGACATGCTTGGCCAGTCCATGGACTTTACCCTCAGCTTCTTTAGCAAGGCAGTGGTCATCTTGGATATGTGTTTGGGGTTGTTATCATGTTGGAATACTGCCCTGCGGCCCAGTCTCCGAAGGGAGGATATCATGCTCTGCTTCAGTATATCAAAGTACATGTTGGCATTTATTCTTTAAGCTATCTGATTAGCTTAATGAGACTGTCACTTGGCCCATTTAAAAAAAGCGACGAAGGCTTTTGAAAGCTCATCTGAACACCCACTTATACTGCTCGTTACTTCATTGGTGCCTTGTTACTTGGTCCATCCTGTTATGGAGGATAATATGACCACCAAACCGAATGCCATGCCCAGACCTGAAGAGGGACGGGTGACATCATCAACCCTGTGTAAACGCTTATCACATCCAGCACTGAGCTTACACAGCGTTAGGACTTGGCGCTTTAAAAGAGCAGCAGAGGAAAGCAAAGAATGTGAGTATAAGTGGGTCAGGAGGTGGGCCCCTTAAGACACTCTGTTTGCCCTAAACAGTATCCTATATTAATACATTCTAAAAAAAAGTGTATAGTTTTATAAGTATACCGGATATCCACATTTGATGCCTAGCAGTGCCACACAATGATTGTGTGGTCTTTTTTTCCAATACAGTCTCCTCCTATCAGTCTCCTTAAGCCTGGTATACACTGCAGTTTTTTTTTTTGTTGCACGAAAAAAAACTAACAGCTCCAGTCAGGAGCCGCTGCACTAACCATGCAAGGTTAGTCCAGTAATCTCCCCTGGCGAGCTGTTGTGTTCTGCCAGGGGGACAAACCCCCCCACCCCCGCCAGAACACACCGATCAGTGCTTTCTGCCATTGGCTGCTGGATTTCCAGCATGCACATCAGACAGAATGACACACACGGACAAAATATCGTCTGGTATTTTTTGTACCGGCAAATGTCTCTCGACATTCTGCCTGTGTGCATGGGGCTTTAAACTGAGAATAATAGGCTTCTTGTCTATTATTTTTTTGTCTATTAATCTTGGTGGTGTAATTAGCATGTCTGACATATAGTATGTAATACAGGTAGAATCTACACATCTCTGTACAAAATAGTCATGAAAATGAGAATGAAAGCAAGTAAGTGTGAAAGCTGCAAAAAAAATTATTTTAAGTACCATTTTAGAAAGTGACTTCAAGGTCACATTCACGCTTGCAGTTAGGGCCAGTGCGAATTGTAGTGGCAGGAATCGGAGACTCCTGCTGTGGCCCTCAGCAGCTAGGTGCATCTGCCAGCCACATTCACTATGAGAGGTCACGATCAGCCGCAGCTTTTCGCTGCTGTCCACACAGCCAGTGATTATCTGTGGCACTTTGTGTGCATCCAGTAGCAATCGTCACAGGTAAACGCTGGCTGTGTAAAGAGCCACGAATAGCTGCGACCACCAGTGACCTGTTATTATAGTGGACAGGAGGACTGCTGAGAGCTGCAGCGGGAATCTGTAATTCTTGCTGCTGTTATTTGCACTGGCCCTGTACTTGCTGAAAATATATTCTAGTTTCTCTATGTGACACAATGTAATTACACATTTTCTTTTTCAGGAAGCTGAGGACAAACAAGAAGAGGCAGAAGAGACGGACAAGGGTGACAAGAGTATGCAGAATTACATTTCTAGTAACATGAACCGGTCCCCTTATGTCTGTATAGCAGCATCTGCATTGCTTCCTCTGTTATTGCCAGTTCAGCTATATGGGAAGTTGCAAAGCTCCATGCAGATATAAAGAACAGCATTTGTGAAAGTGTATAGAGATGTCCAGCCTGCTTTTTGTTGGTATACATGCCCCAATCTACATCATAAGCTCCTTCCTGCAAATAGTGACATGCAGAGTGCCTATAGACCTTGGATAGCAGGCAGTGATCCAGCAGAACTTATGTGGAAGTGACAGCCCTGAACCAGTGTTATTGAAGAGCCCTAAACAGTTGCCCTTGTGTAGCTAGAATCCTTACTAGCTAAGAGCTTACTCAAAGATGAGTGACCATGCCCATGCCCCCAAGTTACAACACCAATGCCCATCACCAAGCAGCTGTGTTGTGGCATGGAGTGCGTCATATTCTCCTCCCAGACTTGAAGTGCCAGGTATTTCTTTGTTCCTGGTGGCTGAACTGAGCAGTGGGGAGAGAAGGGAAGGTGATGATAGTTGTTGCCGGGAAGGGGAAAGTTAATATGAAAGTGATGCCTTGTATCAGTTCCGGGGGAAGGAGTGCTTAAGCACACCTGTTTGCATGGGCAAAGGCTTCTTCTTCAAAGATCAGCTTAAAAGGCCAAGTTCACCTTTTTGAGATGCAGTCAATGGGCCCCGGTGTGTTAAAAAAAAAAAACTGGCGCTTTGAAAAATAATTATTGTAATTGCAAAGCCTATAGGCCAGAGGTCTCAAACTGGTGGCCCTCCAGCTGTTGTGAAACTACATGTCCCATCATGCATCTGCCTGTGGGAGTCATGCTTGTAACTGTGAGCCTTGCAATGCTTCATGGGACTTGTAGTGTCGCAACAGCTGGAGGGCTGCCAGTTTGAGACCCCTGCTGCTGGCCATGTGCCTTGAAAGGTGAAGTGTAGTGTAAGCTTATAATGCCTTCCCTTGATCACCCCTTCTCCCTTAAAGTAGAACTGTAGGCAAAAGTTTTTGTTTTGTTTTTTTCATTTTGAATAGAGCCATCTGTGTCCCATTGGGATTTACCCTCACCTCCTGTCCCATAGCCAAACATGAAGTGAGAGGAAATCCCTGCAAGTTAAGAGAATCCATTGACCCCCCATAGTCGCCAGAACTAGTATCCCTATTGGAAGGTTTCCCTCTTACTTTTCTAGGAACAACCCAAAGTTTGGGATTTTCTTTTACTTTCGCTTTCAATAACGGTAAACAAGACAAATAGGGAGATTGAATCACCCTAATGGAGGCACAGACAGCAATAAAAACTGACAGATGTTTTAATCTCTCTCCACTTTATCTAAAACAAAACAAAATTTTAGCCTTTTTAGTTATACTTTAATATGCAATTAAAATTGTGTAATGCAATTATTTAAGACCAAATGATTTCATTACTGGGTGTCTCTGCTACCCTTTTTTCAAAAAGCGTTATGTGAACGAACACATTTCCAGTATCCCTTTAAGACTTGCCTTCTTCTGTCCACTGGGTAATACAGACTTTAGCTATGTGGTCTGCTGATTAGTTGTTTTTGATCATGCACATATAAATAGATGCCGGGGATGTGTTATTTCACATTCAGCTTTGGAACAAAATGATTTATGGTAGAGAGGGGGCCAATAGTAGTGAAGTGATTGAATGACTGAAGTCGTTCAGACAGGAAATGAAGGTGGGCTCAAGATAAATTTTGCAACGTTAAGGGGATTATATTGTGACAAATCAAATTTTCAGGAACTTGAGAGTAATCCTTTTCAACGAAACTGAGGACTTGCTACAAGTGTGGGGGGAAAAAAAGGTAAGACTGGAGTTCAGTTTTAAATTTGAGTGGTCTGTGTGGCTTAGTTACCTGTTATTCTACAGAACAGAAACAAATGCCAACCAAGCAACAGCAGGAGATCCAGAGCAGACGCCTGCGAGACAGGATGGTGGAGAGGTAGGTGACCAAATACCAAAGGAAAAACAGATGACTTTAAACCAGTAAGTATAATCAAAGTTGTCTCTCTGTTGCAGGATCCAGTTTGTGTGTTCTCTGTGCAAGTTCCGCACCTTCTACAGTGAGGAGATGACCAGCCATCTGCAGAGTGAATTCCATAAAGAGCATTTCCACTATGTGGGGGGAAAACTTCCCAAACAGTCAGCTGACTTCCTGCAGGTACGAATGACCCTCCAGCATGTTTCCACCACTCGGTTATCTCATCAGATTAAACATGCTGACACACCTAGAATGATCTTTGCTTAAAGCGGGGTTCCCACTTAAAAAAAAGAGCAGCTACAAATAATGCAGCTGCTGACTTTTAATAATCGGACACTTACCTGTCCCAGGGTCCAGCGATGCGGGGGATCGAAGCCCCGCTCGTCCCCCCTCCACTCGGCGGTGATGGCATTTTAACTGTCGGCGCCCGGCTGTGACTTCACAGCCGGGCACACACTGCGCATGCGCAAGCCGCGCTGCGCGCTGTCACTGGCCGCGCAATCATCTAGGACCGGTCACGTGTCCCAGATGATTGACAAAAGGGAGGGTGGAGAGGCGATCTCCCTTCCTGCGCCGAGGGAAGTGACGTCAGGAGCCCAGGCGCCGAAGGAGGCAAACTACGAGGGACCCCCTAGCAACAGGCATTTAGAGGTGAGTAAAAAAAAAAAATTTTCTCCAAATGTTTTTTTTTTATTTTTTTAAGCACATTAATATTTTTTTTTGGGGGGGGGTGGAACTCCACTTTAAACTGGCACTGTGTGGTTGAATCAGGACATGATCCGGCTTTCACCAATTGTCCTCTAGCTGACCTCTAGTTTCCCCATGAAAAAAAAAATAAAAAGTATGGCCAAAGCTTTTTTGGGCCATACTTCTCTTCTGGTTCACAGGAGTGCACTTATTTCCCAGATTCAGCCGACAGAGGGTTAAAGCCCGCTGTCGGCTGATGTCAGTCGGTCAAGGCTCTGCAGGGACCTCCAAATTGATGTCGGGGTCCACCCAGATTCGTGGCCGGCAGCCGGCTCAACCTCTCAGCGTGTTCTTGACAGCCTGAGCCCAGTCACTTTCACCCCCTCCACAGTCCCCCGCTCCAGTGAGCACTGGAGGGGGCAGGACAGAGAGCAGTGACTAACAGTCACGGACTCTCTGCTTAACGAAGAACAAGAACCTTTTCAAGAAATGGTCTCATAGTTGCTATTATTCAGTTCAGCATGTAAAACTACAAATGTTTTCCATGTATCTACCATGTGTATTGGCCATTTGTAATACTTTTTAGCAGTAAAAGAGTTAATTGGGTAACAGTGAAGACCAAACAAGAAAATTGCATGCATCAGTTGTTTCCTTCGTCTCCTTCCTCAGGAATATGTATCACACAAGACCAAGAAGACTGAGGAAAGGCGTAATGCTGTTGAAGATCTTAGTACCACAATTCAGCAAATTTACCGGGACCAGGATCTTACCCAAGGTAATGACAGATTTATTATCTGTTTTGCCTATTATTTATGTGCATAGACCATATGAAGACCATAAGCTGCCATAGGCTTGAGAGGGCAGCAATTTGTGCAAGTATGATTTCACCATAAGGGCAAAGTGTTCCAGAGGATCAGCTAACCTTACTGACTTATTTCATTGGAAGAGAAATGGGAAGGGGGGAGGCTGGCACCTGCTTATCAGGAAGGAACATTAGCTGTGGGGGCAGGACAGGACTGGACTGTTAATCTGGCTGGCCAGCAGCGTGGGGGGCAACCCATGGACATGTGAAGGACTGAATTATGCCTATGGGTATAGTTAAAGCCCAATTCCAGGCATTGTATTTATTTTATTAAGGGGCAAGAGGCAGAGTATATAAAAAAAAAAAAAAAAAACAGCCTGAAATTTGTAACTTCTATTTCAGAATTGTCCCCAAAGTACTTCTACTCTGTCTACCCTCAATCTTCTAGGTTGAATGATGCCTATTGTCATTTATCCAGAAGACTGAGGACATACTGTGAATGAATAGTCGTTATGGTCCCACCTCCCCTTACCACAGCACCTTTCATTCATAGTGTAAAGCAAAGAGCATGTCAGCAACGCTTTATGCATCAGCAGAGAACTGCCCTGTCCCAGAGAAGAGGTATAGAGCAATGTTTCTCAACCTTTTTTTCAGTCAAGGCACCCTTTAAAAATGTTGGACAGTCTCAAGGCACTCCATTCTAAAATGTAAAAAATATTCTAAGGCTTTCACACTGGGGTGGGGGCGGCGTCGGCGGTAAATCGCCGCTATTGTTAGCAGCGTTTTACCGACGGTATTCGGCCGCTAGCGGGGCGGTTTTACCCCCGCTAGCGGTTGAGAAAGGGTTAAAAACCACCTCTGCAGAGGCGCTTTGCCGGCGGTATAGCCGCGATGTCCCATTGATTTCAAAGGTGCAGGAGCGGTGTATACACCACTCCGAAGATGCTGCTAGCAGGACTTTTTTTCCCGTCCTGCTAGTGCACCGCTCAAGTGTGAAAGCCCCCGGGCTTTCACACTGGAGAGACAGCAGCGGCTGTTTCGGGTCGATTTGCAGGCGCTATTTTTAGCAATAGCGCCTGCAAACCGCCCCAGTGTGAAAGGGGCCTAAAAGTTTTACATAATGGAGCAACATTCACAAGTCCAAGTAGGACACCCAATGTTAGAGGTGATTTATTCTTCCAAAGCAAATACACTTGCAAGCAGGTACTGACTAGTATTCCAGTGTGTCTTTTCTCCCTTCGTTTTTCTCCATCAGTCAGCTAATGTGACCCCAGTGCTGATGAAGGGCAAGGGAGGGTCAAACAAGGATGCTATGCAAGCAACTGACATCCTCCTTATAAAATGATGATGTCATTGGTCATTAGGACACCGGCAGCTAGAAGGGTGTAATGGTGCACAATGAAAACCTGTGGCTTAGTCTAACTAAAAGGCCGCCTTCATCCACTCGCCAGCTTGTGTGCAATTTTTAGGCATTTTGCACTCCTAAAGAAACCTCGGCATGCAGGGCTAAGCCCAAAGTTGAACTTTAACACAATGGTTGGATCTCAACAGTTGCTAACCAAAACAGCCTTATCCAAACCATGCCTGCTTTCCATTTTATCTGCCTGAAAAAAGGAGCACGGTTACCAGATCAAGCCTTCCTTTTATAATGTCTAAATTTGCATATACAGTGCATATACAAGGGTATTCATACCCCTTGAAATTTTCCACATTTTGTCATTTTACATCCAAAAACATAAATGTATTTTATTTGAGATTTTATGTGATAGACAAACACACAAAATGGCACATATTTGTGAAGTGGAAGGAAAATGATAAAGGGTTTTCAATATTTTTTTTATAAATAAATATGCGAAAAGTGTGGCGTGCATTTATATTCAGCCCCCTTTACTCTGATACCACTAACTAAAATCTAGTGGAACGAATTGCCTTCAGAAGTCACCTGATTAGTAAATATAGTCCACTTATGTGTAATTTAATCTGAGTATAAATACAGCTGTTCTGTGAAGCCCTCAGAGGTTTGTTAGGGAACCTTGGTGAACAAACCCCATCATGACGGCCAAGGAATACACCAGACAGGTCAGGGATAAAGTTGCGGAAAAGTTTAAGCGGGGTTAGATTATTAAAAAAATATCCCAATCTTTGACCATTTCACGGAGCACTGTTCAATCATCTGAAAATGGAAAGCGTATGGCACAACTGCAAACCTACTAAGACATGGCCTTCCACCTAATCTAACAAGCCGGGCAAGGAGAGTATTAATCAGAGAAGCAGCCAAGAGGCCCATGGTAACTCTGGAGGAACTGCAGAGATCCACAGCTAAGGTGGGGGAGAATCTGTCCACAGGACAACTATTAGTCGTGCATTCTACAAGTCTGGTCTTTATGGAAGAGTGGCAAGAAGAAAGCCATTGTTGAAAGAAAGTCATAAGAAGTTCCGTTTGCAGTTTGCGAGAAGCCATGTTGGGGATGCAGAAAACGTGGAAGAAGGTGCTCTGGTTAGAAAAGACCAAAATTGAACTTTTTGGCCTAAAAGCAAAACACTATGTGTGGTGGAAAACTAACTGCACATCACCCTGAACACACCATCCCCACCGTGAAACATGGTGGTGGCAGCATCTTGTTGTGGGGATGCTTTTCTTCAGCAGGGATAGGGAAGATGGATGGAGCCAAATACAGGGCTATCTTAGAAGAAAACCTGTTAATCTACTAAAGACTTGAGACTGGGGCGGAGGTTCGCCTTCCAGCATGCCAACGACCCTAAACATACAGCCATAGCTACAATGGAATAGATCAAAGCATATTCATGTGTTAGAATGCCCAATCAAAGTCCAGACCTGAATCCAATTGAGAATCTGTGGCAAGACTTGAAAATTGCTGTTCACAGACTCTCTCCATCCAATCTGACAGAGCTTGAGCTATTTTGCAAAAAAGAATTGGCAAAAATGTCACTAGATGTCCAAAGCTGGTAGAGACATCCCCAAAAATACCCCAAAAAATTTGGAAAATCATTTATCATTTTCCTTCCACTTCACATTTATGTGCCACTTTGTGTTCGTCTATCACATAAAATCCCAATAAAATATATTTAATTTTTTGGTTGTAACATGACAAGATGTGGAAAATTTCAAGGGGTATGAATACTTTTTCAAGGCATTGTATTTTTACCTAAATGTTTAGGTTTTAAAACCACTTTAAACCAGTTAAAGGTTACGTTTACCTTTCTGAGAAAAAATAAATGCACATATTTCTGCAGAAAAAAAATGTGCGTTTTATTATTTTTTCCCCACAGGACCCTGGAAAGCATTGTACCCATGATCAGTGGATCATAGGTGCAATGTCGGGCTCCTGCAGACTCTCAGTATAGCAGTTACTGAAAAGCAGGAAGACCAATGAATTACAAGAGCGCTCACCAGCTCCCTCACAGTTCATTGAGAATTGCACGCTATCTGTCACAGTGGATGACTGTAGTTGTAGTTCATTCATTCACAGAACCTTGTGAATGAATGACGCAGCTGTGTGAGCCAAGCTGTCACAGGGGTAGGATCAAGGGGTGCTGTAGCATGCTGCAGCCTAAGTATGGGTGTAATGTGTAACCTAGCCCAATATACAAAGACTTTTTTTTTTTTTTTTTTTTTGCAGAATTGGGAATGGAACATTTTGTGAAGAAGGTTGAAGCTGCTCATTGTGCTGCTTGCGACATATTCATTCCCATGAACTTCTCAGCAATACATCGACATATCCGAACCCCGCTGCACAATCAGAAACGCAGGGTAAGTCACCTTTGTGGAGCTTCATAGATGGGTAAAACAGGACCCTTCATACAATTGGAGCTGTTATTACTGGGGACCTGGGTTGTGTGATTTTTTTTTTTTATCAGCGTTTTGGTACGTTCAAACTGCAGTTTTCCCTTATCGTCTTTCAGGACAGCACATGAGAGAGAGGCTCCACCCACTAGGAAACAGGAAACACAAACTCCACCACATTTTAAAAGGAGGCTCCTCTCCACAGCTCGTCAGTTTTTTGTGTTTCCTCCGGCAAGGGAACACCTAGTAGGGGCCAGGGTCTCTTATGGTGCTATCCTGAGAGGCCAGGCTGCCTACCCCACCATACCTATTTTTTTCCTCCAAGAGAGTCCGATCCTCCCACACCGCGCCACAGGGTTGCTGGTAAGTGGGCTCCTTTTTTCTCTTTCTTTGCTCATGATGAGCTGAACCGTTCCTGGAGCCGCTCCTTAGGCGGCGGCAGCCGTTCGCGGGCCTTTTTTAAACCGCATGTCGGCGTTACTGGCCGCCGCCATATTGGAAGAGTACAGACTCGACCGGTCGGAAGTGAGGTATCCGACGAGGGGAAGGCACTAGGAACGGGCGCATCATTTCCGATCGGAAGTGGCGCAGAGGAAGAAGGGAGGAGCGGTCCTGGTGCCTATATTCCGGTTCCGGTCGGGCGCAACGGCGTTTTTTGACTCCGGAACCGACGTTCGTAAGAGCCACCGATCGGTGCAGCACCACTATGGATTCTGTGGCAGCTGCATGTGGGACAGGCACAGGCACCAGCAAGGCCCAGGTAAGAGGCTATAGTGAATATCCTGATTACTTTGGTGCCCCTCTCACAAATGTTTTTTCCCCCTTGGTGGCTGGGGCCTGTCTGGGCACATGGGGTTAACTGTTGTTCCTCCTGTGCACCTGTGGTGAGTCCGTTAGGAGGAAGCTTTGGCTTAATGAATGCTGGTGTTTTTTCTCTTTTGTCATTTTTTTCTGGCAGGCTAAGAGCTCTGAACCAGCCATTAAAAAGAGATGCCCCTCATGTAAAGCAAAATTACTGGAGGGTTGGAAGAAGACTTTATGCCAAATTTGCATTGACTCCTTAGTCAAGGAAGAGGCTTCTTCTGCGTGCAGCGACATAATCGCATCAGTTAAGAAAGAGCTAGATGCTACTATACAGGCTTTTCGCTCTTCTCTTGTAACACCAGCATTAAGTCAGGCAACTACCTCAGACCCCTCTCAGGACTCACACTTAACCCCAACGGTAGAGGCTGAGGCTGGCCCGACTACCCAAAAGGGGCATTCCCCCTCATACTCTGGGGAAGAGGAGGAGGAGGAAGAGGAAGAGGCAGATGCACCTTCTAGATACAAACTGTCCTTGGAACAAGTAGACAGTCTGTTGAAAGCAATTTATGCAACATTGGGAATGGAGGAAGAAAAAAGAGAATTATCGCTGCACGATAGAATGTATGAAGGGCTTGGTGAAGCAACAGGTCGCACTTTCCCTGTACATTCGGTAATCTCGGAGACCATTAAGAAAGAATGGGCTGACCCAGAGAGAAAACCCTTTTTCCCAAGAGCTCACAAGAGGCGTTTCCCATTTAATGATAATCCTGAGTCACTTTGGAATAAAGTCCCGAAGTTGGATGCAGCTTTTTCCCAAGTATCTAGATCAACAGATCTGGCATTCGAGGACATGGGTACTTTGAAGGATCCTATGGATAAGAAGGCGGACCAACAGCTTAAGAAAGCCTGGCAGTCCATTGTAGGGAATCTCAAGCCTGCTATGGCTATGACCTGTGTCTCCAGAAATATGGAGTTCTGGCTGAATCAGCTAAAAGCACATATTATAGCTGATTCACCCAAACAGGAGATTCTAGATTCCTTCCCAACCCTTATAGCAGCTGTAGCATATATCTCTGATGCCTCTGCAGATTCTATAAGAATGTCTGCTAGGTCAGGGGCCCTGACCATTGCGGCCAGGAGAGCGTTATGGTTGAAGACATGGCCTGGGGACGCAGCTTCCAAAAATAAGTTATGCGGAGTGCCATTTTTGGGAGATCAGCTTTTTGGTCCCGATCTAGAATCTATTTTGGATAGAACAGCTGATAAGAAGAAATCCTTTCCTGTTAAAAAGAAAAAGCAGCCAGTTAGGCGGTTTTTTCGACCTCAAAAAAATCAGGAAAAGAGTAACAGGCCCCAAGAAAAAAGAAGGAATTGGGCGGCGCAGAGAGGAAAAGGCAAAGGGAATGTCCTTTTCAATCCTCCTACGCAGGCCAATAAAACACAATGACTTGGTGGTGCCTGTGGGAGGAAGGCTTCAAGAATTCCTTCCTCTCTGGGCAAACATAACAAAAAACCCTTTTGTTTTGGATTTAATAGCCCAGGGTTACAGGATAGAGCTGTTGAACCTTCCTCCAGAGGTACTGCATAACAAATCTGCCAAAGGACACAACAAAAGCCCTAGCCATGAAGAACCTGTTAGGGGATCTGATAAAACAGGGTGTTGTGGTTCCGGTGCCTCCGGAGGAAGATTGCCAAGGGTTCTACTCCCATATCTTTCTGATAAAGAAACCATCAGGAAGCTTTCGGCTCATCCTCAATTTAAAACCGTTAAACAGGTCAGTCCAATACAAGCGATTCCGCATGGACTCCATCTTTTCGGTAAGAAATCTCTTAGTCAGAGGATGCTTTATGGCATCAATCGACTTAAGGGATGCGTACCTGCATGTACCTATAGCTGTTCAGTCCCAGAGATATCTGAGGCTGGCAGTGAATATGGGGAGGGAGGTTCTACACCTTCAATTCAGGGCCCTCCCGTTTGGTCTATCTTCCGCCCCTCGGATATTTACCAAAATTATGGCGGAAGCCCTAGCTCCCCTCCGGCTACAAGGGATTGCGGTTATCCCTTACCTGGACGACCTCCTTTTCTTTGCCCCTTCCAGGGAAAGATTACAGGAGGATCTGATCAAGGCTCGCAGTCATCTGGAGACCTTAGGTTGGATTATAAACATCCAAAAATCAAATTTCAATCCAGCACAAAGAGTCCAATTTCTGGGGTATCTGATAGACTCAGTGGATCAAAAGATCTTTCTTCCAGAAGAGAAGAAAGTGAAGGTTTTGCAGGCAGTATCCAGCCTTCAGACGAACCTGGAGGTATCAGTCAGAAGGATTATGTCAGTACTGGGAACCTTGACCTCAACCATGCCGGCCATTCAATGGGCCAGACTCCATTTCAGACCCCTTCAGAGTTTTCTCTTAAAGATCTGGGATCACAGTCCAGAAGCTTTAGACTCAAAGGTAAAGCTTCCCACCAGGGTAAAAAAGACCCTTTGGTGGTGGAGAAATCAGGCAGTGCTGTCAAGGGGTTTACTCTGGTCCTTCCCAACAGAGAGAAGGATGACCACAGACGCCAGCAGTTGGGGATGGGGAGCACACTTGGGTCAAGACTTAGCTCAGGGAGTTTGGTCCCCAGTGGAAGCAGGAAGGTCATCAAATTGGAGGGAGTTAAAGGCAGTCGCCTTAGCCTTGGTTGCCTTCTCTCCAAGCCTTCAGGGGTCCCATGTGCAGATATTGTCAGACAACGCCACCACAGTGGCATACCTGAACAAACAAGGGGGCACAAGGAGCGGGACTCTTCTATTGCTATCTTCAGAGATCCTAGGATGGGCAGAGAGTCATCTACTTTCCCTGTCAGCAGTACATCTCAAGGGCACGCTGAATGGAGTAGCAGACTTCTTGAGCAGACAAAGGATTCAGGAGGCAGAGTGGAGTTTGAATCCAGAAATATTCACTCTAATAACCCAGAAGTGGGGATGCCCGCAGGTGGATCTATTCGCATCAAGAGAAAATGCTCAGCTCCCTCAGTTCTTCTCCCTGCACCGAGACAACGGATCGATAGGAATAGATGCCCTGGCACATCCTTGGAATTTCCAGCTGGGTTATGCCTTCCCCCCTTTTCAGCTGATTCCTTTAGTATTGAGGAAGATACAGAAGGAGAAGGTGTCGGTAATCTTGATCACCCCGTACTGGCCAAAAAGGGCCTGGTTTTCCTCCATTCTACTAATGTCAGTCAAACCATTCTGGCAGCTTCCCCTCAGACAGGACTTATTACTTCAAGGTCCAGTGTATCATCCGGATATAGCAAGACTAAGTCTCACAGCTTGGTATCTGAGGAACAGCTGTTAAAAAACAAGGGTTTGTCAGAGCCTCTAGTATCTACTTTACTGGCTAGTAGGAAGAAGGTGACTAGAGATATCTACGCGAAGGTTTGGAAAGTCTACAACTCCTGGTGTCGCTCGGCAAACCAAAATTCAGAAGACATTGTGTCGGTTCTGGAATTTCTGCAGACGGGGGTGGACAAAGGGCTGGCAATTAGCACTCTTAAAGTGCAAGTGGCTGCCCTAGGAGTATACCTGGATCAACCTATTTCCTCAGTTCCGTTGGTCAAGAGGTTCTTTAGGTCACTTACTAGATCCAGACCAGTTCCCAATAGACACTTTCCAAAATGGGACTTGACAGTGGTCTTACAAGTTCTCACAAAAGATCCTTTTGAACCATTACAGTCAATCTCGTTAAAGAATTTAACTCTAAAGACGATATTCTTAGTGGCAGTTACGACTGCGAGAAGAATTGGAGAACTTCATGCTCTTTCAGTTAAAGAGCCCTTTATGTCAATTTACCCAGACAGGATTGTGCTCAGAACAGATCCTGCGTTTTTACCAAAAGTGGCATCAGTCCATAATAGGTCGCAGGAAATCATCCTGCCAACTTTTTGTTCAGATCCTTCAGGAAGTAAGGAAGAATTATTTCATAAGTTAGATGTAAGAAGAACTTTATTACATTACTTAGAGAAAACAAGGGACTTCAGGTCTTCGGACTCTTTATTTGTTTTGTTTTCTGGCAACAGAAAAGGAAGGCAAGCTTCAAAGGGATCAATTGCCAGATGGTTAAGAATGGCCATTTCAGAAGCTTATGTCCAGTCGGGGTTGTCTCCTCCTCAGGGAGTACGAGCACATTCTACCAGAGCTCTAGCCACTACATGGGCAGAAAAAGCTGGTGCCACCCCATACCAAATTTGTAAGGCGGCTACGTGGTCAAGTTATCTTACGTTTGTCCGTCACTACAGATTGGATCTTCTGTCAGCTGATGATCAGGCATTTGGCAGAAAGGTCCTGCAGGCTGTTGTCCCTCCCTAGTTGGTAAGTCTCGATTATCCTCTCATGTGCTGTCCTGAAAGACGATAAGGGAAAATTCAAGTTAGACTTACCGGTAACTTGTTTTCCAAGAGTCTTTCAGGACAGCAAACTACCCGCCCTTCATGTTTATATTTACATATTTATACGTATATGGAAGTGTGTGTGTATATATATATATGCTGTGAATTAACCGTATTATGCTTATGTGTTCCAGCTTGGGCCGGAGGTACTCTACTACAACTGACGAGCTGTGGAGAGGAGCCTCCTTTTAAAATGTGGTGGAGTTTGTGTTTCCTGTTTCCTAGTGGGTGGAGCCTCTCTCTCATGTGCTGTCCTGAAAGACTCTTGGAAAACAAGTTACCGGTAAGTCTAACTTGAATTTTTAAATGCTTGTCTTTTATTTGCAAACAGCTGAGATAACATTTTTTAGGAAGTGGCCAGTTTGTAGGGCTCATCCTGTCACTCAGTTTCTTCTCGGCGATGGCAGCACCTTGTCCCCACAGCTGAGATTCAAGGAGACAGGCTTTACATCGGTGTGGACTTTATTCACCGAAAGCCCTCACAACACTGATCATCTTGTGTCTAAAATGAATTAGCAAAATGATTGTATTCACATATGCTGGAAATTTGTAAATTGCTTAAGCCCGGCCATACACGGTGTGAATTTCTTTCCTGCAACCACGGGTTGCAGGAAAGAAATTTACACGATTCCCTCATCAGCATGGATTGTGCTGACAGGGGAATCAGCATTTGTCTGTTCCTGGTGGGGGCGGGCGGTGGAAAGCCTTCCTTGCCAGGAGAAGGCAGTGATTATTGCTAGCAGGTACAGCAGCCGCTAGCAAAAATCATAAGAGAATCTGGCAGTCTGATTGTACCCAAGTACATTCAACCTGCCCATTAAAGTGGTAGTAAACTCTGTTACACCACATGTACCTACAAGTAAGCCTATAACAAGGCTCCCTTGGGTACTGTGAATATCTCCTAGAGTGCATGCAACCGAAGACATCACCGTAAACCGGACCTTCAGAGCCTGTGCTGTAAACGGCGGCTCCCGTGTGCATGTGCAGGATTGTAGCTGGAGGCCGCAAACCCAGAAGGAAGACCGGGGGAAGATGTCAGCCGTCTGTGGTGACATTGTGGCACTGTAGGGATTCATTCTAAGGTAAGTCTATCATAATGTGCTAGTGTGGAATGACATTGACTTGCAGGGACATTTTTTTTTTTTTTTTAAACCAACCTGCGGTTTACTACCGCTTTAACGGTTCGAATCTCTGCCGCTTCCTGCTGAATCGGCCGAGATTTGAACTGTGTATAGCCGGCCCCTTTTGTTGAGAAAAAACATTCCCCTCTGGGTGATCAATATACATTGCAAGGATTTTAATAAACTTTGTTAAAGATTCCTACCTTTTGTTATTCTGAAGAAATAGCAGTATTTGTTCTGTGTGCAACATGAAAGTGAATGGGAGTCATTTCATTATCAATCTGCTGCTTCCCTTTAGATGCAATTTGCCTTTTGGGAGTATCTCATCAAAAATGATATTTTTGTTGCAGGGGATGCCCAAAATCTTATTTTAGTGCAGACTTCTGGGAAAATCAGTGAGCCAATCACACTAGCAGGAGTCCTCATTTCTGAGGGGCTTTCTGTACACCATCTGTGTACAGATCACCGCCAGGTAGCCATATTGCATTGCATTTTACAGAAAATTACAGTACTGCAGATTGAAAAAGAAAGGTAATTTTTAATATTAAATTCACAATATGGCTTGTGTCACAATTGTATATGCTAAGTTATTTTTTTATTTGCTATTTTTTTTTTTTCCCCATGAAAGTGAAATTGCCTTTTTAAAGCGCCTTCGTTATATAATAAGGCACTTGTCCTGTGCGCCGATGCTTTGTGGATACTGGCAACTCAACGTATTTGTTTGTGCTTCGTGTGGCTAGAAGATTTCACATCGCAGTTGCTAATTTGCGCTTAACTTTTTTGTGTGAAAAATAAGGAACAAAAAAAAAAATTATATAGCATATACAATTGCTACACAATTCATATTGTAATTGAATGTTATTAAAAATTATAAAATCAATCCCATTAGATGCAATTCCATCAGAAACAAACGTCTATTACTTCAGATTAAGAAAAGGTAGGAATCTGCAACAAAGTTTGTTAAAATCCCTGAAATGTACATACAATGCACTCTTTAATGCTATATTAGCTTCTTCCATGGCATTTACCCTCAATCTTACAGTTAGCATTTCCAAATACAATGATAATTCTGTAGGCAACTATAGGTTGTTACTGAAGTGCAAATTTCTTAAAATTGTGAATTGCTATTCTGAATTGCAACTGGTTGAATCCCAATTGACACTCCTGTTGCTATGCACACACAGATTAATTATGTTGTGCTTCTGGCCGAATCAAGATTCTAATGTTCACCAGTGGGTGTTAAACAGTTGCGGGGTAGTGAATATGACCAGAATCCATGTATGCATTCTCCTAACCTAGGGCTAAACCCGTGATTTAAATCTGAGAGATTTAACTACAGAAGTAGAAAGTATAATAGTATAATTATGTAATCGCGCTGGTTACCGCATCGCACAAGTGTGAACCCAGGCTGAATGCGCATTTTCACCCTTGGACAAGAAGTGTATTACTGACAGATACTTTGGGTGGAAATAAAGGCCAAAAAAGCCTAGAAAAATAGTAAAAAGAATGCAGTCATCACAGCCAAAGGACTAGTAAGCTGCACTATATTTAATTTCTGTTTTTAGTTTTAGATGCACATTAATCACCCATGTAGCCCCAGCCTCAGAGGGAGGATAGCCAAGATATAAGTATAGACAGCAAAGCACTTTTAGGAATCTGTCAAGCTGCAAAAGAGCATGTCTTCACATGGCAGATCATGCCAGGGCATGCAGTTCTTCTGCTGATAGGGGTCTTCGGGTTGCATGTGCCTTCTCTAGTGAGTTTGGTAAATGTCATAAGAAGATCACTTTTGAGCAGTGTCTGAAACACTTTAGCGCTTTAGTCATGAACGTTTTCTTATTCCTCCCCTCTCTGCTTTAGAACACAATGGAGAACTCAAAGAAGACAGCGCTGGTTGTAGCAAGAAGCATACTGAATAACAAGCTGATCAGTCAAAAGCTGGAACGCTATATAAAGGTGATGATGACATAACACATGCAGGAGTCAGTCATCCCGGCCCACAGGGACCATGCCAGCGATGTAAGCTGAACTGCGCATGCACAGTTCAGTTTACATGCTGGAGAGCACTGCACGTAGGCAGGTAGGTATATTTTATTGCTGAAGAGACATTGCATGTCTCTTCTGCCATAAATAATCTGCCTGCTTGCACATATTTAAAAATTCCTTCCTGTCTCCCTCTTTATAGCCACGTGCAATTGCATGTTATGATCTGATTTTCACTTGGAAAAGCCTTCAGAAATACTTTCTCATAGTTGAAATACTGACCAGGTCTGTTTATATTATGAAATGTGCTGGGCAGAGTGGTCAAACATATTTACAGGGGTTGGGACAAAAATATGGAAACACTACGTCATTTGCAGGTGGGAAAGTCACTATATATTTTGCGCTGAAAGTGGAAGTGATGTAACGTTCTTTTGCTTCCGCTGTGTGATGAGACTCCTAGCGAACAAGGGGGGGAAGCCTCACTTTCATCATTCACTGCTTACGCTGCTAGTAATACGGAGTCAAGTCACAGCTTACGGAGTTTTAAAGAGGGAAAATTGTTGGTGTCCAATTAGCTGGTGACTGAAGTTGCCAATTTATTTGCAGGTTGCAAAGTACAGTATGAAAGGTTATGACGGCATATACAGTTTCTGTGAAAATGTCATCTGATAAGGATAATTAAGCACGGTCAACTGACCGAAAGAGGCGAAAGGACATTGCGCTTAATTATGACCCGGAATAAGAAAACTGCTGCAAAAATGACTGCAGAGCTTAATCTATCTTCCAAAGCCTGTGTCCACAAAAACTGTGTGGAGGGAACTCTATAAGCAAAACAATCACAGGCGAGCTGCAATTGCCAAACCACTAGTGACCAATATTCATGCTCAGAAGAGGAGAGAGTGGTGCAACACCCATAAATTGTGGATTATCGAACAACGAAAGACTGTACTATGGTCCGAAGAATCGAGTTTCACACTGTTGCCAACCACCGGATGTGTTTACGCGTGGTGAACACACATTATTTCCTGAAGACCGTGCCATTTACCAAGATGATAATGCTCTGATTCACATGGCTAGCATTGTCAAATCAGGGCTTGATGAGCATGCAAAGTCTCGCACCTTCCCTGGGCAAAGCAGTCGCAGGCCTCAATATCATACAGCCACTATGGTCAATTGTAAAGAAGAAGGTTCGGGCTCGTATATCGCCTCCGGCATCTCTGTAAGAACTGGAATAATTTTCTGCATGAAGAGTGGAATCAGATTTCAATATCCACGACTTATATTTGTTAATTCCCAAGAGAATTTAGGCCCCCTTGGATGCCAAAGCAGTCCAAAACCATATTAGTAACGATTTTGTTCTTTTACCTGGTGTTTCCATAATTTTGTCCAACCCCTGTGTTTAGACATACTGCACAGGTGTTATGACAGTAAAGTGGACAAGCTAATACTACAATGTCTCTAGTGACTATCTATTCTTCCTGGGGTGTGCTGGGCAGGGTTTCAGAGAGAACCTGAGAGGGTGTGCTTAGATGCCTTTTTAGGGACTGATATTTGGCTAGTATGTACATTTTATTGGTGAACCCTAATGACAAGTTTACCTTCTCATTTGTTATGCAGGGTCAGAATCCTTTCATTGAAGAGCAGGATGAGGCAATAGGAAGTGGCACCACTGGCCTGGAGGCCTCTGAAGGTCAGGAAATGGTGGATTCAGCAAATGGTTCCTGTGCAAATGAAGACCTGCTGGCATGTGAATCTTCCACAGCTTCTGCACCAGAGGCTATGAGTTCAGAAGATGCCTCTGATGGAAGGATAACGGAGGATAGTGAAATGTGCACCAGTGGTGATCAGGAGGAGTGTACAGATACTGAAATTATTGAGGATTCTGTTCTTGAGCAATAAAAAATAGGAAGACTGAGCGATACTGAAGATCTTCCTGGAAGACATGGAGAAGAGGGCTTGTCTCCTCACTAGAACCTTTCACTATTCACAATACAGTACAGCTTTTTAAAATACAATAAAGCCCATAAAAGGGCCTTTCGTGAGAGAAATATAGAGGCTTCCATTCCTATTTCCCATTATGCAAAAACTAGTTGCCTGGCTGTTAGGCTGACTTTACTACAGTACTTTCAGTCACTGACTGGAACAAGTATTAAGATCAGGACTTCTGACTTTTGTTTCTGCACACTTGTGCCATGTCAGAATAATAGCCAGGCCATTGGCATCTCCAGAAGGATGTGCACAGTTATGGCCCTCATATTTCTCACAGGAAAGCTTTGCTTTAAAGAAGTCCTGTCTAGAGAAGGAAATAGGCTACCATTGCTGGCATCCTTTCTGAAAATGCCAGTTGTCTGGCTTTAGTACTTTAAGAAAGTAGTCCAGAAGTAGCAGCCTCTGTCTTTTTGTGTGACAGGTTTGCTTCAAAGGAGAGTTCATGAATTTAAATGTGAATTATTTTATCTGTACAAGTCTTCTTCCATGTAGTAAACCGTAATTTCATCTCAGTAAAAAGCATGATTTTAAATCTTTTATTTTTTATTTTTTTTTTTACTTTGCTTGGCTTGCTGTCTGGCCATTCAGGTACAAGGTGCTCCTAGATGACCACAGCAGCTGTCCGACCGAAATACAGTGCCAACATTCAACAACAAATTAAATCTGTAATCTTAGAATGGGAAAACATAATTTAAAGTTCCCAAGCAGATTGAGGATTTCCATTTTAAAGTGAAAATCCCTTTTTAAGGTGCTTGTGAATCAGGGAAGCATCTTGGTAGATTAAAGGCTCAGTCAACAACTGAAACTTCAGTATTTACTAGCTGCTGGAGCACTGAAATAGCAGGGGTCATCTCCTAAACAGTGCTTTAAAGTGTGAATCTTGTTACAGGTGACCCATGCTCCTATTCAATAAATAAGAAAGGTTGCTGCAGTATAGAGTGCAATGATACATTTTCTTTTCTGATTTGCTGAAGTGCGGTGGGCTGGGCCAGCGACTGGGATGTTGCAGCGAAGGCTGTGATTAGCCACTCAACTTAGGCAGTATACAGTTCTTTTTATAGAGTTTCTGATATCTCTTGGGGACTCTGTTGGTAAGACTGCTGAGCTCCTGGATCTGCACACCTACTTCGACTATTGGGAAGAGAGCTGAGTCTGCCTGTTACTTTTTGACATTTATTTTATAATATATAGAGTATGCAGCACAATGAACAGAACACCCAAATTTTCCTGGTGGATATAAACAGGTGTTTGGGTAATGACTGGAAGTAGCCTATACATTTAAGACCTTTCAGTTGACTGAAATGTTCCTGTTGGATTTATTAACCTTTGGGCTGTTTTATAGTTGACCTGCAGTTATCGTGTATATGGTGCAAAATCTGATGCCATCTTTTAGTGTGCGTCATCTTACCTCTGTTCTAGAGCTTTCATGCAGACTATAGAAGTAGATTGGCATGCATGTACACAACTGATTTTTTTGTTAAATCAGTGTTGGAGAAGCAGGTTGGGTTAGAGTTTTGCGCCTTACGGACTTTTCCTTCCAGGCAAAGATCTAAGGAGGTGCATATCCCAACAATTACAATTTGAGCTATCTAATAAGTGTCACATTAGATACTAATCATCTAATGTTTTTGGGTGTCTATCCTTTATTTGGCCAGATTAAAAATTTCAGCATTCTGTGTGTTGTGAAAAAGTCTGGTTTTGCTGGTGTGTAGCAATTATAAGACATGATCTTTTTATAAACGTGCCAAAAAGATACTGTGACTTTAGTGATTTTCTTGTCTTTTTTTTTTTTTTTTGCTCAGAGTAACTCCTACACAGGTGTGCATTTAGAAAAGGATCAGTGTGACATTCACCATTCAGGCCCTGTTCACACTGGTGCGACATGCGCTCTGACTTTGAGAGCACATGTCGCATGACATGTAAAAATCGATGTTTCCCATAGAATTGAATGGAAGTTGCATCCAAGTCGGATCTTAATTAATGTGTTTTAGCTCTGACCTTACAGGAAGATCACACAGGAATTCCCTGAAGTTGCTTCTAAGTCTTGTGGTGTGTTTTTTTTTTTTTTTTTTTAAGAAGATTAAAAGAATCTGAGTGTTTTTTTTTTTTAGAAAGATTAGAACTTTCGTAGTAAGTTCCATATTCTTGTAACTTATCTAAAGAGTCATAAAGTGGGAATTTTGTAATATATATTTGATGGGGTTTGCTTTGCAGAAAAGTGTATGATAAATCTAATATTTACAGCAAATTATGTATATTTCTGTGCTTTCTGTATGTGCATGGCTGATTTCCTTTTATTGCTAAAGGAAGGGAATCGGGATGGCTATTACATAGTATCAGTGAAGTCCTGCAGAATGCCATGGCCCAAGTAACATAAGCAGGGCTTAGTTTCAGGACCAATATGGCACTGTACATGATGCTGATCCTTCTCCTGGGAGCCAAACAATGCAGACTCCACTAATGAATTAGCAAGAAGACTCAACTATACAAAAAAAGTACATTTTTATTTCTCTGGTTTAGTGCCATTTCATGTGTTAATATAAAAAAAGTGCTTTCTTTTTTATTTTTGTTGCAGATATGGAACACATTTCTTTAATGCAAACTGCTTTGTTCATGAATAATAACCTCCTCACCAGAAACACACAATTACCTTTGTCATTGCTCCCCTGTCAATTTTGACAAATACTCTGTACACGCCTCACTCCCACGTGAGAGCACTGGCGATTTGTTACTGGCCCGGCGCTGTCACATAAGGGGATGGAGTTGTCATCTGTATGTAAGTTCTGACTAGAGTGACTCAGAGCTCACACTGAACTCCCTTTCCTTGCTCCCGGCTACTTGGAATGGGGAGGTGGGCAAAGGGAGTGGCAGTATGTGTTGCTGGAGAGGAAGAAGGGCATTCAATTTTAACTTGCTGCTTTTCTCTGCTAAGGCAAACTACAGGTTCACTTTAAATTTACATTATGGTTCAGTCAGAATTATTATGCTGGAGAAAGCAAATTTGCAATGATATTCCACTCTTCACATAATAAAATGCGGGGGGGAGGGAGGGTTGTAATATAATTTAGTGCATATTGGCATGCAAGAAAACGTTTGTGAATTAGATGTTTGTTAACTGGCACAGCTGGATTTTTTGGTCATACTGCTAAAAAGAAATAAAAACTTGCTGGATTGCAACTGGGGACTGACTTCTGTATTTATTTGTTCAGCACCAGTGCTGACCTGCAAAGGAACTGTGCTCATAAGGCTGCATAGCAAAAGCGGCTTCAAATGGGAAGACAAAAATCCAGGTCTTAAAAAAAATAAAGGACGAATTAAAGGAAAATCTTTTTTTTTGTCTATGTCTATGTGTCAGCCTACGTTGTCTTTCTGCCACACTGACCCTTCTGCATTTCTGAATTTCCGACCGAGTAGACAGATCAGGTATTCCAACTCAACTGGCTGAATACTTGTTCTAGCTCAGTGACTGAAACAGTGTCAAAACCGGAGACAGCCCCAGACCTAGCAAAGGTGTCAACATTAGCATATTCCTCTTATGTCAAGCTTCCTTTAACTTTTTTTTATAGGTGTTTTTCTGAACAGCATTTTATCCTGCCTCTGAAAATCTACTTGGTCTCTGTGTGTATGCTTAAAATGTATCCATAGTCACAACTATTTTTTAAAGTATTTCTGAACAATGTGATGAGATGGGAATCTCATGGCAAAACAACAAAAAATATTTTTAGCTAATTTTGCCTAGTTGTGCTACATTGTGAAATTAGTAGCCAAGTGTTCATACACCAGTGGTCTATAAACTGCGGCCCAGAGGCCAAATGTGGCCCTTTGCCGACCCTTAGGGCACTATTCCTCCCACTGATATGACACTATTCTGCCATCTGACACCAACAATGGGACATCAGTTCTCTCACTGACACCAATAATGGGGCACTATTCCTCCCTATGATACCAACAACGGGATACTGTTCCAACCCCTTAATACCAAATGGGTCAATGTTTACTTCCACTGATACCAGGAAAATTTCCACTCCCACTGTCCACACTCCACCCAGCAAAAGTCTGAAGAATAATAAACTGGCCTTTTATTTAGAAAGTTTGGAGACTCCTGCCTAACACTGGTATAATGGGCCATCTATTTAGGCAGCTGGTGCCAAGTGCAGCATACAGGCAGGCCATGCAAGTCCATGGGGATTCAGTGGCTACGGGGAAACAGCCACTTGTCCTAATTTGACAGGCATGCAGGTGTAGTCCCCATAATGTCTCCTGTAATGTTCCATAGTGATAGCTACCCTGTTTCAGGTGCAAGGAGTTCATTGTTTTGGTATCCAAAGTTTGTCTATGGTGGTGGGCAAGACGTGCTTCCAGTACATTCTGTTGACAATCGGACTTAATGGTGGGATTTACAGTATCTCACAAAAGTGAGTACACCCCTTTTTGTAAATATTTTATTACATCTTTTCATGCGACAACACTGAAGAAATTACACTTTGCTACAATGTAAAGTAGTGTGTGTACAGCTTGTATAACAGTGTAAATTTGCTGTCCCCTCAAAATAACTCAAAACGCAGCCATTAATGTCTAAACTGCTGGCAACAAAAGTGACTAAGCCCCTTGGGCCCAATAAGCCATTTTCCCTCCCCGGTGTCTTGTGACTCGTTAGTGGTACAGGGCCTCAGGTGTGTTGAATTTGGTGTTATCGTTATTGCTCTCATACTGGTGTCTGGAAGTTCAACATGGCACCTCGTGGCAAAGAACTCTGAGGATCTGAAAAAAATAATTGTTGCTCTACATAAAGATGGCTTAGTCTATAAGAAGATTGTCAAGACCCTGAAACTGAGGTGAAGTACGGTGGGCAAGACCATACAGCAGTTTACCAGGACAGGTTCCATTCAGAACAGGCCTCACCATGGGTTGACCAAGGAAGTTGAGTGCACGTGCTCAGCGTCTTATCCAGAGGTTGTCTGGGAAATACTTGTATGATTGCTACCAGCATTGCTGCAGAGGTTGAAGGGGTGGGGGGGTCACCCTGTCCGTGCTCAGACCATACGTCGCACGCTGCATCAAATTGGTCTGCATGGCTGTCATCCCAGAAGGAAGCCTCTTCTAAAGATGATGCACAAGTAAGCCTGCAAACAGTTTGCTGAAAAAAAGCAGACTAATGCCGCGTACACACGGTGGGACTTTTCGTCTACAAAAGTCCGACAGCCCGTCCGACAGACTTTCGACGGACTTTTGGCGGACTTGCGGCAGACTTTCTAACGAACGGACTTGCCTACATACGATCACACAAAAGTCCGACGGATTCGTACGTGATGACGTACACCGGACTAAAATAAGGAAGTTGGTAGCCAGTAGCCAATAGCTGCCCTAGCGTGGGTTTTTTGACCGTCGGACTAGCATACAGACGAGCGGATTTCTGGGTCCGGCGTAGTTACGACATAAAGATTTAAAACATGTTTCAAATCTAAAGTCTGTCAGATTTGCGGCTGGAAAAGTCTGCTGAAAGTCCGGGGAAGCCCACACACGATCGGATTGTCAGCCGGCTTTAGTCCGTCGGCCTTTTGTAGACGAAAAGTCAGACCGTGTGTACGCAGCATAAGGATATGGATTACTGGAACCATGTCCTATGGTCTTATGAGACCAAGATAAACTTATTTGGTTCAGATGGTGTCAAGTGTGTGTGGTGGCAGCCAGGTGAGGAGTACAAAGACAAGTGTGTCTTGCCTACAGTCAAGCATGGTGGTGGGAGTGTCATGGTCTGGGGCTGCATGAGTGCTGCAGGCACTGGGGAGCTACAGTTCATTGAGGGAACCATGAATGCCAACGTACTGTTACATACTGAAGCAGAGCATGATCCCCTCCCTCCGGAGACTGGGCCACAGGGCAGTATTCCAACATAATGACCCCAAACACACCTCCAAGACGACCACTGCCTTGCTAAAGAAGCTGAGGGTAAAGGTGATGGTCTGGCCAAGCATGTTTCCAGACCTAAACCCTATTGAGCATCTGTGGGGCATCCTCAAAAAGAAGGTGGAGGAGTGGAAGAGGACTCCAGTGGCAACCTGTGAAGCTCTGGTGAACTCCATGCCCAAGAGGGTTAAGACTGTGCTGGAAAATAATGGTGTCCACACAAAATATTGACACTTTGGGCCCAATTTGGACATTTTCACTTAGGGGTGTACTCTCTTTTGTTGCCAGCGGTTTAGACATTAATGGCTGTGTGTTGAGTTATTTTGAGGGGACAGTAAATTTACACTTATACAAGCTGTACACTCGCTACTTTTACATTGTAGAAAAGTGTCATTTCTTCAGTGTTTATAACATAGATTGATGCGCTCTGATACAAAGTTCAATCAATGTGAGAAAATAATTTTTTGTGCTAAAAAAAACAACGTGAAAAAAATTGCTACCAAATTGCTAAAAAATCGCATATATATAAAATCGCAAATATATGAAAAAATCGCAAATATTTAAAAACTGTATTCCTCCAGTTATACAAATCCACTGGAAGTGGTGCGATATCTCCAAAGTAAACTGAGCAACAATTGTGTATAAATATACTAAAAATGTGTTTACAAATAGTAATCAATCCAAATTAGTGCCAATAAATAAATAAATTAGATATATTCCCTGTGATAAGTGTTGAATCCTCCATAATAAAAAATAAATAAATAATAAACTTATAAAGGTGCAATATATATACAATTGATGAGGATAAATAGTGCCAATAGAATCTGATTAAATATAGATGATTAAATTAAATTCATGAGATAGGATAAGTAACAGGCGACAGTTCAATCCTCAGTAATCTGGAATATCTGGATTTCTGCAGTACTTATTTGTTCACCCTCTGAGCTATTTCTTCCACAGCCACAATGAATGGTAATTTTCTCAGTATCAAGTGGTTTTATGTGAAATAAACAAAGAGAGAAAACATTGCGCAATATTGTTACAATAAAAGTTCACAGGCAAAACAGCACAGTGATACTCACATGTGCCTAACTTGTTTTAGGCATGCAGATAGGCAGATCTCAGCTGGCTTGTAAGGACAAGGCTTGCTACGCCTGCTGCTGCTTGATACAATGTATTCAGCAGACTGTGTCCTAGGCTCCTCCCACGCATTACATCACTAACACGTGATTTCTTCAGTGTTGTCACATTAAAAGATATAATAAAATATTTACAAAAATGTGAGGGATCTACTCACTTTTGTGAGATACTTTACAAATAATTCATTCAGTTTATTCCAAGAAATCTACGATGTCCTGCTACTTTTATGAACCCCAAATGGCTTGTAGGCAAAGTGAGGTCCTGCTCAACTTTGCTTGCATATTTCTGTCTGTTATTTAATCCATCCAGTAGAGGAGCATTGCAGCACATGGAGCATATATAAAGGTAAGTGACCACAGAACACCAATGCTAGGGGGAGTTGGGGGGCTTTCCTAATCATTGACACCAATAATAGACACTATTCTACCCTCTGAAATAAACACTGGAGCCCTGTTGCTTTCTCTTACAATAACAATGTGGCATGATTCCCCTGACGCCAAAAATGGAGTAACATTCCCTCAACTGACACCAAGGATGGGGCATTATTTCCCCTACTGACACCAATGATCGGGTACTATTCCTTCCACCGATACCAGTGATGGGACACTATGCCTCCTCCCAGTGACACAACAAATGGGGTGTCATTCCTCCCACTGAGACTAGTGAGTGGACAATATGCCCCTCATTGACACCAAGGATGGGGCAGTATTTGACCCACTGACATAAGTGATGTGACACCATTCTGACTGACGCTAGTGCTGGGGAACTTTCTTTTTCAATCATTGAGGGACACTGGAAGTTATTCAAAGAAAATGTGCCATGCTATAATTCCACTACATTTCACAAATTCAGTATGGTATTAACTAAAAATAGCAAATTCCTCTAAGGCTTCGTGCACACTGGGCTTAAAAATGCCTATATAGAGTGTTTTTGTACATAGTTTAGGTGAGGTTAGCATATTTATTTTCTGCCAGAAAGCTCCAATCACAGACGCAAACCAGAAGGGTTATTTTTTCCTGCTTCTAAACGTTGAGCTTAAAATATGCTTGTAATCATCCTAATGTGCATGGACATATAGGATAACATTGAGCTACTTCTACAGGCAAAATAAAACTCTTGTAGAAGTAGTGATCTTTAAGCCAGTGTGCATGGACCCTAAAACTTAATAAATATATCATGGCACAGAAAGTTAAAATTTAAATGGCAGTACTTCCAGTTTAATGGATAACACTTTCTATAATCGTATCATACTTCCAAAGAGGGTAAAGGGTCTGTGATATATTTGTAAAACCTGGCTATAAAATGCAAATGCAGTGCCTGAAAAGTGCAAGTATTTGTCCTATCCCAAGATGAATCTTCTAAAATAGTGAAAGATTCAACTCCAAAGAACTTTGTTTTGATAAGCTATCCAGTTGGACAGAATCTCGCCTATTGCATTGGGTCTGAAAATTATAAACGGTCATAATGCACCTTTCCCCATAATGGAGGACCATATGATGCAGATGGCTCTGTAGAAAAGATATGGATCAAGCACACAGAAACATAAGGAACCCCCACTGTGATTTTCATTAAACTCTCATATCAACTTTGTTAAAAACACTCTAAAAATTCATATTAGTTGGTGGAACCAGATCATATACAGAATAAAGTTCTTACTAGGAAGACTCCACCCTCAACAAATGTATTCTGTGTGAGATGAACTTGATCATTTTTATTTACCACCATAATGAATTTGTTAAGTGTAGTGAAATTATAACATGACACACGTTTTGTTTGAATACTTTTTGTTACTCATTAAATTTATTTATTAGGTGCTTGCAGTTTTTCTACTTAGGTTAGGGATTAGGGCTGCCTCCTACAGAAGAAAAGGCCACTACCAAACAAGCAAACTGTAGACCAATCCAGGATAACCCCTCCTCCCAGCACACCTCAGTTTTTTGCTAGTGACTTAGGCAGATGGATGTTTTTTCTTGAGCTCTGATGTGAAAAGTCTACCATCATTTTTGCTAGCATTTTTTTCTTTATTTTTATTTTCCTAATCAAAACTGATCTTCTCAATATCACTGCTAGAGCTGGCCTGTATGACTGCAGCTATCTGGCACAGCCAATCCTGAGCCCGGCTTTTGGAGTGCAATTACCAGACTCTTTTGAACTGGGTGTTGCAGGACTAGCCTGCGAGGTGTTTTCCAGACCCCAATCTGGTAACAATTCAGCCATGGAGTACATTCTATGCATGAAGGTGAAAAAGAACTGCAGCAGCACCCCCAGCCCCCCTTATACGTACCCAAGCCCCATCTCGATCCAGGGATGTGCGTGGAGTCTCAGCTATCCTGTGTCTCTCCCTCCTCATTGGCTGAGACAGCAGTGGTAGCCATTGGCTCTCATTGCTGTCAATCACAGCCAGTGAGAAGGGGGGTGGGGCCAAGCCAAAATCCCTGTGTGAATGAGCACGCAGAGCAGTGGCTCGGGAGCAAGCCTCCTGTGGTACCCCTATAGCAAGCTGCTTGCTGTGGGGGCAGGAGGGAAGGGCCAGGAGCGCCAACGGGGGATCGGAGAAGAGGAGAATCAGGGCTGCTCTATGCAAAAACCACTGCACAGAGCAAGTAAGTATGATATGTTTGTTACTTTTAACAAAAATGAAAACCAAACCTTTAGCCCGGGTTCACACCTATGCGAATTAGAGGTGCGTTTCCGCACCTCTAATTCGCATAGCAGGAGAATGTGACTGGCTCCCTATGGAGCCGGTTCACATATCTCCGGGGAGGCTGCGGTGCGCACTGCACAAAAACGCTGTGCGTCTTTGGCTGCGTTTCAGGGCTGAATTCAGGCATAGAATTGGCCATGATTTGTCCCTGAAACCGTGAACAGGGACGCACAGTGCTCCTGTGCAGTCCGCAGCGCATTATAGTGTGAACCCGGGCTTAATGTCACTTTAAAGAGGAACTGCAGTCTGCTCACATAATTTGTAATAAAAACATCTTTGCCATTCTGAAGCTTCCCTCCAACCACTTTGCATATTATTCTATACATACTTTGATTCTGTACTTGCCAAATCTGAAGCAGATATCTCCTTCCACTGAGTCTGGCTGCAATTGTTTTAACTGTGGGCAGCTGAAGCTGCTGCCTGTTCACTTCCTGGATTTACACACCTCCAGCTCTGCAGCTCTCATTGACCCTCTTATGACTCACCCCCCTCCCTTCCTGGCAGTCTGGAGATTTATCTGACATTTTGCTTGGTCAGTAATGATTTGTAGACCAGCATTTAGAAAACCAGCATTACCTATGTCAGTTATATGTACCAGATCTCAATGAAACACGTTTGGGATAAAGCCTTCCAGACCACAGTGGTGATATAAAAACCCACCAATCTGAGGCATACATTCCCTTATATAATAATTAACTCTTTTCCAGTTTGCAGAGCCCCCCCCCCCCCCCCCCCATAACAAGTGAGGTATCAGCACCTTGAAAATGAGAGTGATAGAGGGAGACTGCCTACTGATTATGGTGGGAGCACACGTCATTCCATCTCATAATTTAAACATTTTTATGCATCATATGTCATTGCCTCTAGATGGATGACAAGGACATCTGGCATTGGATACATCTGAAGTACACTGATGGGCAGATGGAATTGGCGCTGCTAATGTGAAATGTGTTCTCATGTAACAAAATAAAGTAATATGTATAAAAATCACAGAAAAAAGCATGCGCAACCTTAAAAAGCTACAACACCTTGTTACAAAAGTACTAAGTGCAAATAATAGGTAACTATACCGTAAAACAAAGTGCCAATGTGCAATAATAAATTAAAGTATAACTGTGTGAACATAATAACCTTAATTAAAGTGCATAAATCCAAATAAAAGTCTATAAGTTCATATCAGGAAAAAATTCCAATAATAAATTTGAAGTGAAATAGGTACTGTCAAAAACATGCATGCGAACAGGCAATATCTTTGTGTCAGACTCGTGCCCCCCTCTTTTTTGCTGCACTCACCAGATGACACTACCCATCAAGGGGTAACTAACCTCCACAGTAACAAGGTGGAGCTATTTACGTTACGTCACATCCGGTTTGGCCCGTGGAACGCATTGCGACCCAGACTTCCTGTTTTTTGTACACAACACCTGTATTTGTTTGGATTCTTGTAAGTTTACCCATTATCTTGCACAATAAATAAGAGTTTTACGGAGTTAATCTGTGGGCATCGTTCTTGTCTTTCCATTAACTCACTGGGGTGGAGGAGATCAAGGAGGCTGCCATGAGGACCCCATTTACAGTCATTTGTTACTGTGGAGGCTAGTCACTCTTTGATGGGTAGTGTCATCTGGTGAGTGCAGCAAAAAAGGGGGGCATGAGTGTGACACAAAGATATTGCCTGATCGCATGCACGTTTTTGACAGTGCCTATTTCACTGCAAATTTATTATTGGAATTTTTTCCTTATATGAACTTATGGACTTTTATTTGTATTTATGGACTTTAAGGTGATCATGTTCACACAGTTATCACTGTAATACTTTAATTTATTATTGCACATCTGCACTTTGTTTTATGGTATAGTTACCTATTATTTGCACTTAGCACTTTTGTAACAAGGTGTTATAGCTTTTTAAGGTTGCTTATATTTTTTTCTGTGTTTTTTGCACATACAGTAGTACCTTGGATTACGAGCATAATCTGTTCCAGAAGAATGCTTGTAATCCAAAGCACTCATATATTAAAGCGAGTTTCCCCATAGGAATCAATGGAAACTCAGATCATTTCTTTCAGTGTCACTGCTAGTGTATGCAGTACCGCATGAGGCCAGAGGTGGGGGGTGCCAGAGAAGCTCAGAGACCACTCTGAGACGCTTGGAGACCACTCGGAGACACTCAGGGACACTCAGAGACACTCGGGAACAGAGTGTTCCTGAGCGTCTCCGAGTGTATCTGAGCATCACCGCCGCCCCCCTCTGGTCACATGCGGTACTGCACACCCCAGAGGCTTGAATCCTGCTCGTCTTTCCAGACAACGCTCGCAAATCGAGTCAGGATTTTTTTTTAAAACAGCTCATATTGCGAAATGCTCGTAAACCCACGTTACTCGCAATCCGAGGTTTTACTGTATTACTTTATTTTGTTACATGAGAACACATTTTTATATTAGGAACACAAATTCCTTCTACCCATCAGTGTACTTCATTTTGGCCATCTACCTTTTGGTGGTTGGTATATGTGGAGGCAGCAGCTATTAGGATTTCCATTAGTCCATAGCGCGGAACCATTGAATTTTATTGGATACATCTGGGTAAGCCCAGATATACTGTATGGTCCAGTAAATTCTCCCAGCGCATTCCCCTTTTACCATCTTATTTGAACCTCCTGAGATGGAAACACAGTTTTTTCTCCGCTATGCAGGAGGGCTGGGGAGGTAATGTGTATCATAATTAACCCTGTCTGCACTGTGCTAGTAGATCTGTTTATCAGTTCTAAACTAGATTTAAACATTGTCTGCCCTAACAAAGGGTTAAAGATCTACAAGCTGGGCTTCTGCATTGTATGTTAATGAAGAGAAACTCAGTGTGTCTCCCTTTGTCAACACAAGGACTAGGAAGGCCCTGCTCCTGGAGCTTACAATCTAAAAAGGAGGGGGAAGTGGTACAAATGGTAATAGCCGTGGGGAAATGGGTTAATGGAGATGGCCAAGGTACAGTTTTTAGATGGAGGTGAAGGACCATGTGTCACGTACCTGGTTGGTGAGCCTGACGTGTAAAGGAAGGCCTCTCCTACAGCTCTAGCTCGAGGACTACTGATAGTGAGACAGCAGCCACTGGAGCATGGCGGGGTAAAGCCTCGTACACACGATCGGATTTTCCACCGGGAATTGTGTGATGACAGATTGTTGGCTGAAAATCCGACCGTTTGTACGCTCCATCAGACGATTGTCAGACTTTCCGCCGATTGGATTGTTGGATGGCAGGATTATAGATTTTCCGCGGACAATGGTCTGTTGTCGGATTTTCCTATCGTGTGTACACAAGTCCGTCACACAAAAGTCCAAAGTACAAACACGCATGCTCGGAATCAATGCTCACCAAACGCGACCTTACCAGAAGGTGCCCAAAGGGTGGCACTCAAGAGCTGAAATTCCACGTAGTACGTCCCTACATTCATGTTTGTTGGGCAATAATTGTGTACCGCTTATATGCAAGGCAAGTTCACGGCACACGCCCTTCGGACAGAAGTCTGGCGCTTGTCTGCCGAAGATCTGATCGTGTGTACGAGGCTTAAGAGTGCCTAGGATCAGTCCAGAAGTCTGTGCAGGTAGTAGCCAGGAACTCGCAGGCAGGAAGCCGGACTTAGCTGGTAGCAGACAGGCTGGCAGACTTAGCTGATGACAGACTGTGGATGCCCAACAGGAAGCAGGAGCCTAGAGGTGCTGAGCTGGGCTGAAGGAGCTGTAGCAGGCTGGAGGAGCTGGAAGCAGGGTCAGGCAAGCTGGGTCGGTAACAGACAGGTAGATCAGACATAAACGGCAGGCAGAAGCGTAGTCGGGTCACAGGCAGAGTTGGCAACAGATGCAGGGTAAACAGGAGCAGCAGGCAGAGACAGAGTCCATAGTTAAGCCAGGGGTCGGAGGCAGGAAGCAGACAGGGGTAGTCGGGAGCAAGCCGGATCAGTATCAGAAGTCAAACACAGGAACCAGGATTCACATAAACACTGTAGACCAAGCAGCAATTAGACAGCGATTACACTCTATTTAAATAGGCCGTTTGGCGCCATGCGCGTTCGCATATGTGCCCGTGGCTGTTCTGCTCGTTCTTTGTTGGCACCTGTGCACATGTGTGTGTCTGGAAATGGACACACACATGCAGACGTCTTTCCTGACACCATGATTCAGGATGTGAGTTTCTGTTTTTTCATCCACCATTCTTGTTCGATCAGGTAGATAAGCTTCCAAGCTTATGGATCATATTTTCCCCTTTCCCACCACAATATACTTTTATTGTTGTGCGTTTCTCTTCTCTTTTGGCATCAAGCATTGAAACTACCAACCGTTTTTTCTGCTCTCGTGTTCTGGTTCCCAGCTGGTGGTTGCAGCCTCATTTGATGCCATGCATATGGTTCTTCAGGCAGCTCTTGAGCTGCAGGCAGTCCCCTGATTTTTTTCTCTCATTGAGCCTGTTAGTAGTTCTTTGCTGTGTTGCCCACCCCTCAGTTGAAGTGCTTTTGGATGTCCCAAATGTGAATGTGCCCCCAAATTGACAAGAAATCATTGACCTCAACAATTGCACAATTCCTTCTCCTATCTAACACAATCAATGTGGAACTATTTCTTCTTCCACTGACACCCACGCTATTCCACCTTGCACTGACACCAACAACAGGGCATTATTCCTCTTCCCACTGGCACAAACAATTGGAGCACTATTCCTCCCACTGACAACAATTTTGGGGTACTATTCCTTCTACTGCCATCAGCAATGGGGAAGAATTCTTTAAACTGATGTCAACAATGGAGCACTATTCTTCGCACCAATAATAGGGCATTATTCCTCTTCCCACTGGCACCAACAATGGGGCATTATTCCTCCCCCCTGACACCAACAATGGGACCCCATTCCTCCTACCAGTCACAACATAAAAGGCGCCCAATTCCTCCTCCAACTGACACCAATGATGGGACACTATTCCTCCAACTGATGTGAAGGATGGGACACTATTCCGCCCACTGACACCAACAATTGGACACTATTTCTCCTCCCATTGACACCAACAATGAGAGCATTTGTTTAACACAGGGAGCAGACTTTTTCAGTAAAAAGTCTAAAAACATGGTGGAAGTCCCTGAGGTAACATATCAAGAAAGATCTCACCACTATTGCTAACCAGCCTAATGGTTCAGGGGCACAATACGTGAAAACTCACATCTGAAGAATTGCATTTTCTAAGGACCATTATGGAACAGAGAACCTGATGGTTTTCCCATTTAATGTTAGCATTAATTTGGGTTCATTGATATCTGACTTGATATTGTGGAAATTGTTTTTCAAGTTCTAACAGGACAGAATACAATCAAAAATGTACCCAAAAGGCACATAAAAAATTGTGTTTTTTTATTTGTTTACAAGGGTGTCAAACTCAATTTAATCGTGGGCCGTGTCAGCATTATGATTGTCCTCAAAAGGGCCGGTTGTATATGTAAGATTAGATATCCAGCGCATCCCCTCCCCTTACATTAGATGTCAAGAGCCACCCCACCATCAGAAGCTGAGTCCCCTACTCTCCCTAACATCACAGTGCACCCCCTTTCCTTATGCTGCTGCTGGGAAGAAGCTGGATGCATTCCTTGACAGCAGAAAGTAGGGGTCTGGAGGAGGACCAGAGGAGGGCTGGAGCTCTCCTGCAGCTGCAGGAGAGATGCGAGGGCCACATGAAATGGCCTGGAGGGCCTGTGGTTTAGTACATCTGGTAAACAAAAAAGACAGCAGGGACAGTACTTGTGACTAAACTGCAGAGTAGGTTGTACAAGTGAAAGAGGAAGCTGCCGAGAATACAACATCGGTTTAGTCCTCACCTGTTTTATCGAACTCAGGTGCAAAAGATTGCTCCGGAAAGAAAGAGACAAAGACATGTTATGTCTCACAATCGTGATTAAGGACCAACTTTGAGAGTCTTGCCAGAGATAGGAAGTATAAGTAGGCAATATCACGGGCAGCCTACACTCCTTGGACTATGACTTGATACTGATACCTGCACATTGGTTGTCTTTCCTCAAATTTGATATCATGCAGGTGGTGCCATGTTACCTGCACCCTCCAGTCATCCCACATACCAATACACTACAACATCATACACAATGCAACCATAATCACAGCATTCTGCATACACCCACGCTCCACCATGACCACATTAACAGCACCCATAAACATACACAGTGGGGGTTATTTACTAAAGGAAAATCCACTTTGCACTGTAAGTGCACTTGAAAGGGCACTGAAAGTGCACTTGGAAGTAAAGTCGCTGTAGATCCGAGGGGGACATGCAAGAAAAATAAAAAACAGCATTTTAGCTTGCACATGATTGGATGATAAAATCAGCAGAGCTTCCAATCATTTCAGATCTACCCCTTAGATTTAAAGCGACTTCCAAGTGCACTTTTAGTGCACTTGCAGTGCAAAGTGGATTTGCCTTTCTTAAATAACCCCCATTATATAGCTTTTATTTTTATTTTTAGGTTTGTAATTCCTGCTTTGTCTTATATTTGTACTCTCTTTTTATCCAGTTTGGCATTGACTTTCACATTGGACCACATCCAGAGGTTGGGTTTACTCCAGTGTACCTTACTAAACTTACTAATAAGTTTTGCAATTGCTGTCGCAGCAACATCAATCTATTTGAATCTGTCCAAATAGCCTATTCTTTTGTCCAAACTGGGGTTGATTTTGCTCCTGTGACCACCTTAGATACACTCCTAGGGACCTTATTAAACTTAATAAATGTTGCAACTATTGTCAAGGGAACACCAAGTGGCTGCACTCTCATGGACCATAATAAATGTATTACATGTACTGCAACTGTTCTAACAGCAACATCAAGCTGCTTGGTAGATGGTCGTAATGGTCTTCACCTTCAACATTTTTTATAGATAAACTTACCCTTTAAATCAGAACTAAACACGCCTGTCCTTTACAGCCAAGGAAGCTGTCAGTAACCCTGCATGGCATGCAACAAGTGAAAGCAAACAGATAACATGCACATTTTTTATAACATGGTGAAGCATCTGGATCAGTATGCAGGCACAGCCTACAGCCTTGTTTATTAATGGGTCAATTGTGGACAGAAATGTGTCAGCCTGAGGTTGTGCCACTTCCTGTCAGGTATATAGGGGAGAGGAAGCTGTTCGCCGAGGCTTGTTCCTTGGGAGGCGGGAGAAAGGTCACACATGTAACAATGTAGTTGCTACCGAGCAGAGAAAATCCACCCTTCTTAGGGAACCTGTATGTAGAGATAAGGAGAAATGGGAATAGTCATTTGCATGGCAAGTGCAACAGCTAATGTTATGTGCACCACTGTCACAGATGAAGCTTATATCGCTTTCCTAACACTGAACTGCCTCTCCGCCAATCAGGTGCTCAGGTCTGTTACCCGTCACCTGATTGGCTGAAACGACAGGTACCTATCAGGCATCCAATTATAGTAGAGAACGGGAGAAGACATTGAGGACATGGAGGAGAATGGAGGACTCCACCCGCCGCCGTCACCCACTGCCTCACCAAGACAGGGTAAGTGGCGGGCAGATGCGGGGGGGGGGGGGGTAGCATTCGATGGGCAGAGTGGGGCTTTTGATGGGCACAGTGGCAGCATTTGATACCACAGTGGGGGCATTTGATGGGCACAGAGGCAGCATTTGATGGCACAATGGGAGCATTTGATGGGCATAGTGGGAGCATTTGATGGCACAGTGGCAGCATTTGATGGGCACAGTGGCAGCATTTTATGGCACAGTGGCAGCATTTGATGGGCACAGTGGCAGCATTTGATGGCATAGGAGCATTTGATGACACAGTGGCTGCGTTTGATGGCACAGTGGCTGCATTTGATGGGCACAGTAAGGCTGCAATTGATGTTTTTTTTTTTCAGAATTTTTCAGTTTGTTTGCGCCCCCCAAAACATTTTTTGCACCAGCTGCCACTGGATGCTAGCATGGTGGTACTACAAGCAGTAGTAAGTGGCAAGTGTGTCCTATTACTGATAGGCTGGGCACATGTCGCCAGCCAGTCCAGAGACCATTATTTAAGATACCAGACAATAGTGTTAGTGCATGCATGGAACAGAGGAGAGAGCAAGAGAATGTCACCAGCACACCAAGGATCTCCAGAGTGGGTCCAAAGCTTTAGGCTGGGTTCACACCTAATACAAATGTGGCTCCCAGCAGGGGTCCTGTGCGTCCCCATTCACCGTTTCAGGTCTGATTTCAGCCTGAATTTTTGGCTGAATTTGGACCTGAAACGGACCAAAAGACACACAGGGCTCCTGTGCAAATTCGCGCCAGAGCCGCAGCAGAGATATGTGAACTGACTCCATAGAGAGCCGGTCAAAATCTCCTGCTATTGCGAATTGGAGGCGGGGAACCTGCATCCAGTGTGCTGGTGACATTCACTTGACACGGTTCCACGCTTCAGCACCCACTTATATGGACAGCCATTTCTCCAGGAACTTGTGTGTTGAAAATAGTGCGTTGGCTGTTTCTCCAGGACAACGCACAAACACATACTGCCCATCGCACTACGTGCACATTACAGCAATTCGGCTGGGAAGTATTGCCCCCTTACAGCCCGGATCTCACTATGAGTGGTTTCCACCTGTTTGGACCCCTAAAAGAGTTCTTCGGAGGTCAGTATTTCAGCACTGATAACGAAATGAAGCAGGCTGTCCTAGGATGGTTCAGGCGTGCTGACAAAGCTGGTTCAGGCGCGCCGAAGCTTTCCAGGCATTAGTTACACGCTGGGATAAGTGTATAAATGAAATTTGTTTCTATTATTATATAAACTCAAAAGTCCCGGTTTCCCTCCGTTTGGCCTCTCGTAGTTGTGGCATAGTCACTACTCTGGTTAGCAGACTATGTGGGAGATTCACTAAAACTGGAGCGTGCAAAATCTGGTGCAGCTCTGCATAGAAATCAATCAGCTTCCAGCTTTTAGCCCAGGTTCACACTGCTGCGGGTAAGAAATTGTGCTCAATCGAGTTCAGTTCAAACCGGCAATGCACTCTGACCAATTTGACAGACAGGAATGTGGTAAAATACTGCGCCAACCCAAGGCAAAAAAGCTGCCAACACAACAAGACTGATTGTAAATAGATATATGGATAAAAAGTGTAGCGCTAAGCAATGTGTCAGGTGAGGAAACCTAGCAAAACGGTGTATATAAAAATTTGCGAGACATCTCTGCAAGTCCATGCAATTCAAATCGCCACCAAAGTCGTCAAAAGTAGTACAGGAACTACTTTGAGAATCGGACAGTGCCATTGCCCATAGTTGCCAACTGTCCCGACTTTCCCAGGACATTCCCGGTATTTAGAGCTTTGTCCCGGTCTTACCGTTTCCGGGGAAATGTCCCAGGAAATCTGAGTTTTCCAGTTTTTTTTTCTTTTTGACGTCGATCCACGCATGCACAGTTTGGTCTTTTCCATCTCGACCTGGATGTACTGCCCACCTAGCGTGTCAGCGGCCTCACGACGTCTGACGTCATTGTGACGCGTGCGCGGTGACACCGGATGCTGCCTGTGCCAGGGGATTGTCAGGTGGACGAGCACCTGGACATCTTTGTGACACAGGTGATCGGAGAGGCTCGTCAACATTATGGCCGGCCCTCGAGTCACCTGACGTCCACTGGCCCTGAGCATTGGACTTGATCCGTGCCTGGGGCGGGCACTATCCCACCCTCCTGTCCATTTAAACAGGTAAAACCTTTATTTAGCTGCTGCACAGCCAGGAGTACACAACTCCATTGGAAAAGTTATACCCCACCCATATTCCTCAGACCTGCGCTTTATTGCTCAGGTCACTGTTAAGGGCCGTACACACGATCGGACTTTTTGACAACAAACATGCAAATTAGCTGTTTTGGAGCAACATCCGCCCGTGTGTACGCTCCATCGGACAAACTTTTTCAGTTTCCATCGGACTTTTGTTGGCTGTGCGAACGGACAAACTTTCCGGCAACAAAAGTCCGATGGAGCAAAGTCCGATCGTGTGTACACAAAGCCATCGGACTTTTGTACAAACTACAGTACGCAGCCGCGAGAATGTTTCCCGGCGGCAGGGTACTGTACATCTCGCACTGGCTGCAATAGGAAAAACACATTTTCCTACTGCGGCGGGCGCGAGAGGGAATTCCCCTCTGGGGAATACCAAGCCCTTCGGTCTGGTATGGATTTTAAGGGGAACCCCCTACGCCGAAAAAACGGCGTGGGGGTCCCCCCAAAATCCATACCAGACCCTTATCTGAGCACGCACCCTGGCCGGTCAGGAAAGGGGGTGGGGACGAGCGAGCGCCCCCCCCTCCTGAGCCGCACCAGGCCGCATGCCCTCAACATGGGGGATGGGTGCTTTGGGGGAAGGGGGCGCCCTGCGGGCCCCCCACCCCAAAGCACCTTGTCCCCATGTTGATGAGGACAAGGGCCTCTTCCCGACAACCCTGGCCTTGCTTGTCGGGGTCTGCGGGCGGGGGGCTTATCGGAATCCGGGAGCCCCCTTTAATAAGGGGGCCCCCAGATCCTGGCCCCCCACCCTATGTGAATGAGTATGGGGTACATCGTACCCCTACCCATTCACCTAGGGAAAAGTGTCAACAAAAAACACAGTACACAGGTTTTTAAAGTAATTTATTAGGCAGCTCCGGGGTCTTCTTCCGACTTCGGGGGTCTTCTTCCGACTTCGGGGGTCTCTCCGGCGTCTTCTCCCGGTGTCCGCATCTTCTGCCGGCTCCACCGCTATCTTCTGGCGCTCTTTTGGCAGCCGTGGTCCGGACTTCTGGATCGTCTTCTTCCCTCTTCTCTTCCAGAGATGTTGACACGACACTCTCTCCAGCCGGAATGGTCTCTGTGCGCTCCGCAACGGACTTATATAGGCGGTGACCCCGCCCCCTATGACATCACAGTCCCGGGGCATGCTGGGACTGTGAGGTCATAAGGGGGCGTGGTCATATGATGACATATGACATATGATGACAGTCTGGTATGGACTTGGGGGGGACCCCCCACGCCGTTTTTTCGGCGTAGGGGGTTCCTCTTAATATCCATACCGGACCTAAGGGCCTGGTATGCCCCTGGAGGGGAACCCATGCCGTTTTTTTTATTTAAAATTTGGCGTGGAGTTCCCCCTTAAGATTCATACCAAACAAAGTGCCTGGCATTGGCGGGGATCCAAGTCGGATCCCCGCACCAGTGTCAACCCGGCTCGCAAGGTGTTAATCTCGCCGATAAAAGAGGCGAGATTGACACAATATCAGACAACAATACACAAGTTGACCAAAGGGTGGTGGTAAAGAGCTGAAAAACCACGTGATATGGTGAAAGTTGGCTGGAAAAGTCCTGTCGTCTGTATGCAAGACAAACTTTTGGGCAAGGCCCTTTGTACAAAAATCCATGGGAAAGTTTGTACAAAGTCCTATCGTGTGTATGGGGCTTTAGAATGTCTTGCTGTGCAGGTAACTGACTGACTAAGGGTATAAGGCTTACAACTTTAAACTCCATAACTGCAACCTCTTCCATATATATATATATATATATATTTTTTTTTTTTTTTTGCCAGGTCCATCCCCACACACGCTGATCCTCGTGGGCTCTGTTGCAACTGCGGCAGAAACGCCTTATGCTCTAATCACTTCACATGAGACTTTATATTCCATTTAACACGGTGTCCTCATGATTACCGGTACTTTGGGGCTGTGTACATACACCCCCGTTTATGCTTTAAAGTACTCTAATGTGTGATGGGACATACTTAAGATGCAAATCCTGCCAACCCGTAAACCCTGACGTGTACTGTGATTTATTAAAGATAGGCACTCTGTGAGTATTATCAGATTCAAAATGCCTGCCCCATTGTCAGATCTTGCTGTTTCCTAGTGTGTTTTAAACATTTGTACACTTATACATATTGTACTTACCTGATCCTTTTGCTGTTGTACCACCAGAAATTACAGCTTGTTCTAAATCAGTCCCTGAAGAAGGAACTAAATATCTAAACATATATTCCGAAACATGTTGGGACTTCTGTGTACATGCACTTCGTTTGGCCTCTCACCATGAGATCAATCATGTGTTTCAGAACCTAGCTGTAATGTATCTATATAGTGTGATTATCCAATTTGTTTTTAGGATACCCTAATGTTGTGAAAAAAATTTACACTCATACATTTTTTGTATTTAATAAATTTTACATACGTTTGTTACTCTTATATCTGGTCTTTCCCCTCAGCCCATACAATCCCAGGGGCAACCCTCTTTTGTGTTTTTTTCACCTCATGTAAGAAAGAACTCCACTGAGGACAACTGATGTAAGGAGGGACTCCACTGGGGACACTGATGTAAGGAGGGACTCTGCTGGGAATGCCTGATGTAAGGAGGGACTCTACTGGGGACACCTGATTTAAGGAGGGACTCTGATGGGGACACCTGATGTAAGGAGTGACTCTGCTGGGGACACCTGAAGTAAGGAGCGACTCTACTGGAGGCACCTGATGTAAGGAGGGACTCTGCTGAGAATGTCTGATGTAAGGAGGGACTCTGCTGGGAATTAGGGTTGTTGAATTTAATCGCAGCATCGATGCATCGCGATTCGGCCTTCTGCGATTCGGCATCGATGCTGCGACCGCTAAAAAATGATTTTGGGATGACCTCATCTATCTGCGCGCCGCACTATGCCCTGCCCCACCACTCTGAACGGAGCTGATCTCCCTGACCAACTGCAGCTGTGCCGGTGCTGCTGCTCTCCCCAGATAGCATCAAGGCTACATGGTTGGCCCCCCTTGTTGCATCCTCTGGCGTTCTGTGCTGTGAGGCTGGGGGCTGGTGGACACCACAGTCCCCCCCGCTCCTGACACTTTAGATCCAGTGCTACTTTCCTGAGCACCCCCAGGTTCTGCCACTTCAATGGCATTGTTTTTCCCCCATTGGAGGGAGGTAGTTTCCCCTCTGGCTCCTGTGTGCTCCTGCAGCGATCGTTAGTTACTGTATGCACAAGTAAGTTACTTTAAAATTAATAAACTTGATGGTGGACCTAACAAGTGACAATGCCATTTCATTAATTATGGTTTATGTAGGTCTTATTGTCTTAGTGATTGATTCACATCACAACTTCATTAATATCTTTTTTTTTCTATGATTTATGGTTTCACTCATCACTGACCCCACACATGCAGCATTACATGTGTGGGATCTGTGATGAGCGAACCCATAAATCATACAAAAAAAAATAGGTATCAATGAAGTTGTGATGTGAATCAATTACTAAGACAATAAGACATACATAAACCATAATTAATGAAATGGCATACATTGTCGTTTGGGGGGACGTTATGAGGACATTGTCCGCAGTCTCTGACCCTCTCTTGTATCATGTCCACAGTCTCTGATCCGCTCTTGTATCATGTCTGCAGTCTCTGACCATCTCCTGTATCATGTCTGCATTCTCTGACCCTCTCTTGTATCATGTCTGCAGTCTCTGACCCTCTCTTGTATCATGCCTGCAGTCTCTGACCCTCTCTTGTAGTATTTTGGGGGCAGTCTGGAGCTCCTCTTTAAGTTGTCTGCTGTAATTTACACTTTGCTACATGCAGGGATTGTTGTCTTTTTTTTTTAAGAATAGATGAAATAAAAAAATTGAGTTCTTCTGACTGCTTGAATTTTTTGGATGAAAACCGAGCGCAGTAATCGTGATGCATCGTGATGATTGAAGCGCTAACACCAGGTGTTTGGAGCATCTTTATCTGCTGATTGTTAAATTTATTGAATACACATATTTCTATTGTGGTGTAGGATCTAGGCCTGCTGTCCCTCCATCCCTCTTTCTTTTCTTCCTTCTCTTTCCTTTCCTCCCTAGTTCTTTCTTTCTTTCTCCCTCCATCCGTCATTCATCTTAGACTCAAACCACACCCCATCGAGCCATGCACAATATTCTGTTTAAACCACGCCCATTTTTCTTCCCCCACTACGGCCCGCCTATAAATGAATGCCCCGCCCCCTAATTATAATAAGACACTGCCTACAGTCAAAAAAGTGTCCCTATAAATTTATTACAATGTTGGCAACTATGCATTGCAGGTAAAAGCAGCCAATTTGACATGCGATCTCACATGTCAAATCGCATGCCAAATCGGCCCAATGTGAATGTCGGCTCATTGTCAAAGCTTAATTGAGCAAGCAGAAATTAGAAGATGATTGGCTACCATGCACGGCTGCACCAGATTCTGAGTGCTCCAGTTTTCGTAAATCTCCCTCTATGTCCAAACTCATTTGCTGCATGCATTTATGTTCTACTGCTGTGTATACTAAGCTCTTGCCAATATGTACAATGTAAGTGACTCTTCTTGATGTAATTGATCTGGAATAGAAATTGCCTGTATTTATATTGATTATTAATTACTGATACTTTATGAAACCCCAGATATCAATTTCTCCATAAAGAACCCCGACGAAGGAATTGTTTTCTCTGAAACGCGTTGGTTCAAGGAGATATGTATCTGACTGGTTTTCACTTTGTATCCATGTTCAAATGCATCCATATACTTTTATATTTTTCTATTTTTGATGTTACTGTTTAATAAAACGATTTATACCTAATTTTTTTTTGTATTGTGGTAGTGCTTCCAAAAGTCCCATACCTAGGGGTATTCTTCTTTGTTTCTAGCAGTTACGGGATGTGGCACACCCTTATTTAGGTTTCTCTGTCAGATTCCTTTTTGCCAATATAAGATGTACATTTATTTGTAAGCAGGTGTGTGTTCATTCTTTGATTTTAAATATATCCAGAAAAAATATATTTTCTAGTGGTGTCTTTATATGTACCTACAGTGATTTACTCTCAACCAGGTGTGTCAGTGGGGCTGAGGTTGTTCTGGGACTCGATGCTTAGAACAGGGGACCCAATATTAACAAGCAAGTCCTTCGGGGGTGGTGCTACAATAAGCAAAGGGAATTGTTCATGTAAGGGCCCTTTCACACTGAACGCATTTGGCTGCATTTTGAACTGCACTCCAACTGCATAGATAGCCCAAATCATGGTAATTCTATAGTCATAGGTCACATCATTGCAGTGCAGTTAAGGGTCCATTCATACCAGAAACTGCACATAACTTTGTGTTTTTGACTGCATGTTTACATGCATTTGAAGCGTGCTTGATGTGTGCCTTTTGCATGTGTTTTGTGCTGCGTTTAGCACTGCATTTTTCTATAAATTTTTGGGCTTGGCTTTCTTGGCTTAAAGGGGCATGGTGCATTTGAAGTGCATCTGTAGCGTGTTACCTGCATTTACAGTTCAGAAAATGCAACATGCACTACTTTTTGAATTGCGCTGAACTGCACTCATGTGAACTTTGCCCAGGCCAATTTTCAGCTTTCAGCGCTGTCACTCTTTGAATGACAATTGCGCGGTCATGCACAACTCTACCCAAATGAAATGTTTATTTTTTCTCCACAAATAGAGCTTTCTTTTGGTGGTATTTAATCACTGCTGGGTTTTTTATTTTTTGCTACAAAAACGAAAAAAGACCGAAAATTAAAAAAAACAAAAAACAAACAGTCTTATAGTTTGTTATAAAATTTTGCAAACAGGTAATTTTTCTCCTTCATTGATGTGAGGCTACACTGATGGGCACTGATAAGGTGGCTCTGATGGACACTGATAGGTGGCACTGGTGGACACTGATGAGGTGGCACTGGTGGACACTGATATAGGTGGCACTGAAGGGCATTGATAGCTGGCACTGGTAGGTGACACTGATTGGCAGCACTGGTAGGGACTGATTAGCGGCACTGATATGCACTGGCAGGTGGCACTGGTGGGTACTGGCAGGCAGCACTGGTGGGCACAGATGAGGTGGCGGTGGCTCTCCCTGTTCGGGACCGATGTCCCGATGTGCTATCAGCGTGAGGAGAAAAAAAAAGCAGATTACCGATCTTCTGTTTACATCACGTGATCAGCTGTCATTGGCTGACAGCTGATCACGTGGTAAGGGGCCGGGAGTCTCATTTACTCTGTGTTCACGGGGTGCGCAGGCAGCTCATGCACGGGAGGACATCATGTAGCCGTCTTTTGGCTATGGCGCGGACGGGAAGTGGTTAAGCCAAGAAAGCCAAGCCCAAAAACGTATTGAAAAATGCACTGCAAACGCTGTACAAAACGCATGCAAGTGCATGACAAGCGTGCGTCCAATGCATGTAAACATGCAGTCAAAAACGCACATGCAGTTTCTGGTATGAATGGGCCCCAAGGCGTCACTAGCAGGAGGGAAGACGCAATCCTTCTGGTGTGAAGCCTGGTGAGGTTGTCTGAACTCTGGCACAGATCATTCAAGAAAATATAAAACTTTATTGTTCACACCTGTATGAAGCAGCTAGCCTTGCCAGGCGAAAGTGGACAGCCATGGCAACAGCACACCTATCAGCAGAGGTTTATATCAGAGTAAAGCCGCTTTCTGATTATACCACACACCATATGACTGAATTCTTTTAACTCTGGAGCACCTGTCCTAGAATAATACATTATCAGCACGGCCACGCACCATAACTAGCTCCCCTCAACCCACACTAAGCATGGCTGAAGGAGCTTCTAGGACGTCGCATCCTCCCCCCCGACAGCCAATAGCGTTCGCGCTTTCAGTTTACGCCTGCTACTGGTGCCGAGCCTACCAATGAGCGTGTGGTGTGCCGCGCGCAGGCGCTGTGACTGCTTTGGAAGTTCCCCTCTTGGTTGTGGACATGGATTACGGTAATGGCGGAAAAGATGGGGATGGAAGCTCGGGGGGTGGTGACTGGCAAGGGGACACGTGGAGCTGTGACTGGAGTGGGAGTGCAAATGCAGGAACTGGTATTGGAGAGGACAGGCTGCCTGCATCCTCAGTGCAGGAGGAGGAGGGGGTTCAGTATCAGGAGAAGTGTATGGTCAGCCATAAAAATCTGCTCCCCTCTAGTCCTCTAATTGTTTTATAGTAAAAAAAAAAAAAATACCCAGCTTTCCATGTAGAATCTTGTGTGTGCTGAACCCAGCAGTCAGTGGTCCGGTTTCCATAGAAATGTATGCGCTGGGGTATCCTCTTCAGCTTGGTGCCTGCAAACTGCAGTCCCATTGGCTAGGCTCACATGTGCATGTCGCAGGTATAGCAGCCCATGCATGTGACCCAGAGAAACGCGGGGAAAGACCCTTTTCTTTTTTTTTTCTGACCCTTTTTTAAAACCGCGGCACCATGCTGTTTTGTGTGCGTGGGTTCCAATGCATGTGGTGGTGGGGGGTCGCCATTAAGAATGATGGCAGCCCTGGCCGTCTGCTAAAGAGCAGTGCATGCCTGTGCAGGTCGGGAACACGTGTGATAATGCACACATTCCCAACCCGCACAAATGTCAACCTAGCTTAAAGTGATACTAAAGGTTCGTATACAAATAACAAACATCATACTTGCCTCCTCTGTGCAGCTCATTTTGCACAGTGACCCCGAACCTCGTCTTCTGGGGTCCCTCGGGGGGCTCTCACGTTTTCTCCCCGCATCAGATAATCCCCTAGGAGAAGCGCTGTCCCGGGGACGGGGGTTACCTTGCGAGTCCAGTATTTGCATCCATAGACACGAATGCCAAACTCGGGCCCGGCGCCTGTGTCATTGGATTTGATTGACAGCAACGGAAGCCAATGGCTGCGCTGCTATTAGTCCATCCAATCAGGACCCGAGACACCGGCTTTTGCTGGTGTGTTTGCCCCGGGACGGGATAGAGGGGGTACAGGTAAGTAAAAGGGGGGCTCGCCGGGGGGGGGGCTGCAGCATTACAGGAGGTTTTTCACCTCAATGCATAAAATGCATTGAAGTGAAAAACCTCAAAGATTTACAACCCCTTTAAGGACTCATTCACACTAGTCTCGCTGTCTGTAGAGTGATCTCCAAAGGGCATTTGACAGGCAGTGAGGAGGCACTGTAATGCCTGCTTGCCTCCTATGCTTTTACCCCTTGGATTCCACACTAGCGGTTGTAGAGCAGCCCCATTGACTCGAACAGGGAGGTATAATTACTGCATCACTGCATGTGTACACCCCTGCCTCGGCAGCTAGAAGGGGAGTGGTTGGGGGTAGTAAAACCACGGCTCAACGGCAGGGTCTTAGCCTAGGTTCACATACACTATATTGCCAAAAGTATTGGGGCGCCTGCCTTTACACGCACATGAACTTTAATGGCATCCCAGTCTTAGTCCGTAGGGTTTAATATTGAGTTGTCTTACCCTTTGCAGATATAAGAGCTTCAACTCTTTTTCAAAGGCTGTCCACAAGGTTTAGGAGTGTGTCTATGGGAATGTTTGACCATTCTTCCAGAAGCGCATTTGTGAAGTTGGGCACTGATGTGGACGAGAAGGCCTGGCTCGCAGTCTCCACTCCACTATGTAGGGCAGTCAAGTTCCTCAAACTCACTCATCCATGTCTTTATGAACTTTGCTTTGTGCATTGGCCCAAATCATTTGGTGGAGGGCGGGGGGGGGGGGGGGGTTCTGTTTCAGGGGTTGGGTTTGGCCCCTTAGTTCCAGTGAAGGGAACTCCTAAGGCATCAACAAACCAAGGCATTTTGGACAATTTCATGCTCCCAACTTTGTGGGGTACACAAAGCAAGGTCCATAAATACATGGATGAGTGAGTTTGGGGTAGAGGAACTTGACTGTCCTGACCTCAACCCGATAGAACACCTTTGGGATGAATTAGAGCGGAGACTGTGAGCCAGGCCTTCTCATCCAACATCAGTGCCTGACCTCACAAATGCGCTTCCTATAGACACACTCCTAAACCATGTGGACAGTCTTCCCAGAAGAGTTGAAGCTGTGGGCCAACTCAATATTCAACCCTACGGACTTAGACTGGGATGTCATTAAGGTTCGAAAGTATCCCAATACTTATTATAGTGTATGTGCGGGTTGGGAAGGCGTGCACATGTGGTTCCTTGCGATGTGTTTTTAGAAAAGCTCCTGAGATGTGTTTACCCACATTTCTTACAGGTTTAGCAGCCCATCCAAATGGGCTGCTGTACCTATGACGTGCCTGTGCAAATGTGCACACATGACCCACACATATGTGAACCTACTCTATCCACACCCCAACCACTCGTGTGAACGAGCCCTAATTGAATCCTGTCAACTTACACATAGACTGGACAGACAGAAATCAGTTACAGGCCTATAAGTCTACAGGGTGCAGGCACAGAGCTTAGGAGGATATCCCAACGCTTTTGATCCATGAAAATCAGATAGCTGAATGCTTGAGCAGCACACAGTAGTTCTGCGTTAGTAATTATTTTTTTACTCTAAGAATATTAGAGAGAGCCAGCACAAGGGACTAAATTTAAACCTAAGTGCCCCTTGCGCTGGTGCCAGCTGTCAGAGTTGAAGTCCTCTGCCTCCCTGGAGCTTTACTTTTGGTACTGCAGAAGGGGGAGGGGCTTCATAGAGCTCAGGGACCTGTCACAGGCACTCATTGAGAGTGCCGACTATGTCCACCCCCACCCCCCACCCCCCCGCCATTTTTATATGAATGGAGGAGGTGGACCTTTAACACTTCACCCCCGGAAGGATTTACCTTCCTGACCAAGCCCTTTTTTTGAGATACGGCACTGCGTCGCTTTAACTGACAATTGCACGGTCGTGCGAAGTTGTGCCCAAACAAAATTGACGTCCTTTTTTTTTCCACAAATAGAGCTTTCTTTTGGTGGTATTTGATCACCTCTGCGATTTTTCTTTTTTACGCTATAAACAAGAAAAGTGCAACAATTTTGGGAAAAAAAGCAATATTTTATCATTTTTGCTATAATAAATATCGCCAAAAAATATATAAAAAAACAAATTTCTTCCACAGTTTAGGCCAATATGTATTCTTTTACATATTTTTGGTAAAAAAACATCGCAATAAGCGTATATTGATTGGTTTGCACAAAAGTTATAACGTCTACAAAATAGGGGATAGATTTATGGCATTTTTATTATTAGTTTTTTTTTTTTTATTATTAATGGTGGTGATCTGCGATTTTTATCATAACTGCAACATTGCAGCGGACAGATTGGACACTTTTCACACTATTTTGGGACCATTGGCATTTATACAGTGATCAGTGCTATCAAAATGCACTGATTGCTGTGTAAATGTCACTGGTAGGTAAGGGGGTTAAACACTAGGGGGCGATCAAAGGGTTTACTGTGTTCCCTCAGCATGTTCTAACTGTAGGGGGGGATGGGCTCACTAGAACATGACAGATCACTGGGAGCAGTAGATCCCTGTCATGTTGCTAGGCAGAACAGGGAAATGCCTTATTTACATAGGCATCTCCCCGTTCTGCCTCTCCGTGCCATGATAGCGGGGAACCGGCGGGCACGCTCCGGCGACGCGCCCGCTAGCCGCAGATGATGCAGCGACATACGAGTACGTTGTTTTGCGTGCCACGTTCTCTCCAGTTCTGGGAGGGCGTCTATTGACGTGTTCCCAGAGCCCCTACCCCCTGCATGCCCCGTAATCACTGTGTCCGTGGGACACAGCTGACCACAGTTTGAGGTAAAGGGCCAATCACAGCGGCCATTTACCACGTGATCAGCTGTGTCCAATCACAGCTCATCACATCTACACAAATACCGGTTATCGACATTTCCCTTCCTCAGTGATGTCACGGTGTGAGGAAAGGAAAATTGATAACCGGCTATCCTGTGACAGGGGACATTTTATACTGATAATCGGGGCACTGATCCATCTCAATCAGTTTAGTATATCAGTATATCAGTGAAGAAGAAAAATTACTAATTTGCCAAATTTTATAACAGAAATTAAGAAAAAGTGGGGTTTTTATCAAAATTTTTGGTCTTTTTTTTTTGTTTGTTTTTGTTTGTTTAGTAAAAAAATAAAAATAAAAAACAGTGGTGATTTAAGAACCACCAGTGTTGCATCACCGCAATTATCATTTAAAGTGCAACAGCACTAAAAGCTGTTCGACATGGGTACAGCCTGCCCTTCAGATTTTTTTACATTCGACTACTACGAGCAGCTGTAGCTGCTAGCAGTAATCACCGTGTTCTGCCGGCCAGGAAGGCTTCCTGGCTTCCTGCCCCCCCCCCCCCCCTTGCTGGCAGACTAAAATAGCGCTGCGGGAGGCAATCAACAGTCAGTGTTGATGTGGGAATCGAGCGATTTTTCTTTTCTTCCACCCATGGTGGAAGGAAAGCAAATCAAGTTATCTATGGGTTGCTTTAGGTTAGTGTAACTACAAAGAATTGCTGCTGCAAAATCACTATTCTGGCATGGCCCATTGACTGCATATGGAAAGGAAAGGGAAGGTGCTGAATTGTAAACAGATACAGTTGGACTTTTGCTAGAATCTTTATATTCTTTGGATATAATGAATTTTGCAGCCATACCTCTAAATTATGTGTTATTTTTCCATTGCTTTTGTTGTCACCATTGTGTCATTACCTTAAAATTAAATAAGGGGGCACATGTTGGACTGATTACTAAAACTCACTAACGATTTACTAACTGCTAAAACCAATGGCCACTACTCCATACTGGCACTAATAGACCTCTGTGCGGCCTTTGATACTGTTGACCACCCGCTCCTTCTCAAACTCCGTTCCCTTGGCCTCCAAGAATCTGCTCTATCCTGGTTCTCCTCCTACCTATCACAGCGCTCCTTCAGTGTTACCTACAACTCTGTCTCCTCCTCTCCATTGCCCCTTTCTGTGGGGGTCCCCCAAGGCTCTGTTCTTGGACCCCTTCTCTTCTCTATCTACACCTCTTCCCTTGGTCACTTGATAACCGGCCACGACTTCCAATACATCTATACGCTGATGACACCCAAATCTATTTGTCTACTCCTCACCTCACTCCTTCAGTCTCCTCTTGCGTTACTAACCGACATATCAGCATGGATGTCGCATCAATTCCTTAAGCGAAACCTTTCTAAAACTGAGCTGGTAATATTCCCCCCCACCTGTGCCCCCCTTTATGACTTTTCCATCAAAATCAATTATGCAACCCTCAATCCCTCTCCTCATGCCAGGGTGCTAGGCTTAATCCTAGACTCTGACCTGTCCCTTCAGCCCCAAATCCAATTGTTGTCAAGCTTGTAAACTTCACGTCTGTAACATCTCTAAAATTCGCCCCTTTTTAACAAACGAAACTACCAAGCTACTTATTCACTCCCTTGTTATCTCTCGCCTTGACTATTGCAACTCCCTCCTCATTGGCCTGCCTCTCCATAGGCTATCCCCTCTTCAGTCTATCAGGAATGTTGCTGCCAGACATATCCACCTTGCTAACCGCTCCACATCTGCCACCCCTCTTCACCAATCCCTACACTGGCTCCCGATCACCCAGTGAATTAAATTCAAAATGCTAATCACAACACTGCCCCGCTCTACATCACTAATCTTGTCTCCAAATATCACCCAAACCGTCCGCTCCGCTCCTCTCAAGACCTCCTACTCTCAAGCTCCCTTGTCTCCTCCTCCCATGCTCGTCTCCAGGATTTCTCCAGAGTCTCTCCCCTCTCCCATCCTCTGGAACTCTCTACCTCAACCTGTCTGGCTATCTCCTACTCTTGCTGCCTTCAGGCAATCCCTGAAAACTCTTCTCTTCAGGGAAGCCTATCACACCTCCAACTAATTTTTTTACCACTTCCTTCAGCTCATTCCCTATAGTTACAACCTTTTGTACCACCTGCCCCACCCTATTAGATTGTAAGCTCTTCTGAGCAGGGCCCTCTTAATCCTCTTGTATTTTATTGTATTGTAACTGTATTGTCTCCCTTTTATATTGTAAAGTGCTGCGTAAACTGTTGCCGCTATATAAATCCTGTATAATAATAATTAAACTTATGAGTGTTTAGATTCCATTCTGCCATTTTTATACAAAAAGTCACAAATAGAAGAAATAAGGTCGGGTTTTACAGATTGTCAATTAATGGTAAATCAGGTGATTGAAAATATAATTTTTTTTTTATGTATTTTATTCTTATTTCCAATAACAGGATTTGGACCTTGGAGTCAGGGAGGAAATCGTCAAGGAGGTAAGGACCATAGACCTCTTTGTGATTCTAATTTTCTGCTAATTCAAATGCCCCGTACACACGGTCGGACTTTGTTCGGACATTCCGACAACAAAATCCATGGATTTTTTCCGACGGATGTTGGCTCAAACTTGTCTTGCATACACACGGTCACACAAAGTTGTCGGAAAATCTGATCGTTCTAAACGCGGTGACGTAAAACACGTACGTCGGGACTATAAACGGGGCAGTGGCCAATAGCTTTCATCTCTTTATTTATTCTGAGCATGCATGGCGCTTTGTCCGTCGGATTTGTGTACACACGATCGGAATTTCCGACAACGGATTTTGTTGTCGGAAAATTTTATATCCTGCTCTCAAACTTTGTGTGTCAGAAAATCCGATGGAAAATGTGTGATGGAGCCTATACACGGTCGGAATTTCCGACAACAAGGTCCTATCACACATTTTCCGTCGGAAAATCCGACCGTGTGTACGGGGCATAAGGCCTCATGCCCATGGGACGATTTTTACCTCTCCTGGAAGCCTATGCTCAAGGGGAGGAAAAAGCAGTGTTTAAAACGTGCCCGAAGCTGCGTTTTGCAAAGGCACTTAGGCACTCATTCATTCCATTGGCCAGAATATTAATTTATTTTGGCTATTGGAATAAATGAACGCCCAAGCACTTAACACGTCTATTGCTAATCGCGTTTAGACATGTTTACATGCATTTAGGCGTGTCAACCAATTTTTTGACACACCACTTCTCTCCTGAATGCGCTTTCCCTAGTGTGTTTTTTGTTCTGCTTCTAGAAACCTGTAAACACATGGACACACATCACAGGAGATTTACTAAAACTGGTGCAGCCGTGCATAGTAACCAATCAGTTACTAACTTCAGCTTGTTCAATTAAGCTTTGACAAAACCTAGAAGCTGATTGGTTACTATGTACAGCTACACCAGTTTTAGTAAATCTCCCCCATAGGCTAATATTGATGGGAGTTTAGAGGAAGAAAAAAAACTGCCTTTTAAAAGCAGCATTTTTAATGTCCTGTGTGCATGAGGCCTTATACAGTGGATACAAAAACTCTACACATTCCTGTTAAAATGTCAGGTTTCTGTGATTTTAAAAAATGAGACAAAGATAAATCATTTCAGAACTTTTTCCACCTTTTAATGTGACCTATAAACTTTACAACTCAGTTGAGCAACAACATGACATTTTTTAAGTGGAGGGAAGTAAAACTGAAAAATGAAAATAATGTGGTTGCATAAGTGTGCACACCCTCTTTTATAACGTGGGATGTAGCTGTGTTCAGAATTAAGCAATCACATTCAAACTCATGTTAAATAGCAGTCAGTACACACCTGCCATCATAAAGTGCCTCTGATTAACCCCAAATAAAGTTCAGCTGTTCTAGTAGGTCTTTAATTACATTTTCTTAGACCCCTTTCACACTGGGGCGGTTTGCAGGCGGTATTGCGCTAAAAATACCGCCTGCAAACTGCCCCTAAACAGCCTCCGCTGTTTGTTCAGTGTGAAAGCCCGAGGGCTTTCACACTGAAGCGGTGCGCTGGCAGGACGGTGAAAAAAGTCCTGCAAACCGCTTCTTTGGAGCAGTGAAGGAGCGGTGTATTCACTGCTCCTAAACCGCTCCTGCCCATTGAAATCAATGGGACAGCGCGGCTATACCTCGGCTATATCCGCGCTGTACGAGTGATTTTAACCCTTTTTCGGCCGCCAGCGGGGGTTAAAACCGCACCGCTAGCGGCCGAATACAGCTGCAAGAGCGACGGTACAGCAGCGCTAAAAATATCGCTGTTGTACCGCTGACGCCCCCACCGCCCCAGTGTGAAAGGGGCCTTAGTCGCATCCTACAGCAAAAGCCATGGTCCGCAGAGAGCTTCCAAAGCATCAGAGGGATCTCATTGTAAAAAGGTATCAGTCAGGAGAAGGGTACAAAAGAATTTCCAAGGCATTAGATATACCATGGAGCACAGTGAAGACAGTCATCATTAAGTGAAGAAAATATGGCACAACAGTGACATTACCAAGAACTGGACGTCCCTTCAAAATTGATGAAAAGACAAAGAAGAGGTCAGGGAGGCCTACAGCAACATTATAGGATCTGCAGGAATATCTGCCAAGCACTGGCTGTGTGGTACATGTGACAACAATCTCCCATATTCTTCATATGTCTGGGCTATGGGGTAGAGTGGCCTTTTCTTAAGAAGAAAAATGTCCAAGCTTGGCTAAATTTTGCACAAACGCATCTGAAGTCTCCCAAAAATGTGGGAAAATGTGCTATGATCTGATGAAACCAAGGTTGAATTTTTTTTGACCATGATTCCAAAAGATATGTTTGATGGAAAAACAACACCGCACATCACCAAAAGAACACCATACCCATAGTGAAGCATGGTGGTGGCAGCATCATGCTTTGGGGCTGTTTTTCTTCAGCTGGAACAGGGGCTCTAGTCAAGGTAGAGGGACTTATGAACAGTTCCAAATACCAGTCAATATTGACACAAAACCTTCAGGTTTCTGCTAGAAAGCTGAACATGAAGAGGAACATCATCTTTCAGCATGACAACTACTCAAAGCATACATCCAAATCAACAAAGGAATGGCTTCGCTAGAAGAAGATTAAAGTTTAGGAATGGCCCAGACAGAGCCCAGACCTGAGTCTGATTGAAAATCTGTGGGGTGATCTGAGGAGGGCTGTGCACAGGAGATGCCCTCGCAATCTGACAGATTTGGAGTGTTTTTGCAAAAAAGAGTGAACAAATATTGCGAGGTCGAGATGTGCCATGCTGATACCCAAAAGACTGAGTGCTGTAATAAAATCAAAAGGTGCTTCAACAAAGTATTAGATTAAGGGTGTGCACACTTATGCAACCATATTTTTTTTATTTTTACTCCCCTCCACCTAAAAGATTTCAGTTTGTTGTTCAACTGAGTTGTACAGTTTATAGGTCACATTAAAGGTGGAAAAAATTCTGAAATTATTTATCTTTTTCTCATTTTTTTTTTTTTTACATCACAGAAACCTGACATTTTAACAGGGGTATGTAGACTTTTTATACCCACTGTATCTGTAACATTTTAGGATTTGTGTATACAAAAAGAACAGAAAACATAGAGGAAGATTAGTTGTCACCAGGACATAAAGGTGCCAGCATTGTCAGAAGTTGTTACCCTTCCTCATTCGACCAAAAGTATTTTTGTTTGTGTTCTTTTTGGCAGTTTATTTTGTGTTATTCCCTGATGGGAAGTAAGGGGAAAATCTCCCTCCAATAGAAACACCAATGGCAATAAAAAAACCTGACAGAGGTTTTAACCTGTGTGTGTGTGTGTGGCCTTCTCCTTCAAAGCTGTTGTTGAATCGATCACAGCAGGGGGAAAGCAGGGAGGGTGCAGGTCGGAACTTGTGTGGGCATAAGGATGTTCATAATGCTGCAAGGGCTAATCTAAAGAGAGGCAAAATTTGCTTATAAGATGAAAACTGAAGAGTATTTCAATGAGAACAGGCTGGAGGGAGGAAAGGAATACCACGTATTACTAAAATTTAGAGAGAAAAATCAAACGGAAGTAAATTTCAGCACTACATTAATTGAGGAATTGAATAAGCACTTTAGACACTTTGAAATTACATGAGGGCAGTGTAATGTGGGGCTTTTATTAGATACTGGTAGTTTTAAACTTACTGTGCAGGAACACAAGGTGAGATGGGTATTCAAAACTGTAAATACAAAAAAATTGGCGGGTCCAGACGTAGTCCCAGGGAAGGTTGTCAAGGCATGTGCAGAGCAATTGGCAGGGGTATTCACTAAGATCTTTAATTTACTGCTATTATAGGTATCCCTATCCCCAAGAAGTTGGTTATAGACAGATGGGATGATAATAGGCCTATAGCACTTTAGTGATTTATGAATTGCCTGGTAAGATTATTCTTGAGGTATGTTAAGATAAGTTTACCAAGTAGTTTTTACCCCCATAAATTTTCCTTTAGAGCAAGTACAGAAGATGCCATTGCCTTACCACTGCATATGGTATTGAGTAATGGAGGCCCCGGGAAATTTTGTGAAAATGTTTGTTTATAGACCATCGATTGGCTTCTAGCACCATTTTGTCCACTCTTATTGTGTGAGAAATTGCTGAAGCTGGGTTGCCACTTGCCATCTGCCTTTGGATTAACCACTTGCCGACCGTAGGCAGTCATACCATGTCCTCGGTTGGCAGTGGTTATACCAGGATAATGCCTGCAGCTACAGGCATCATTCCATTATTAAAATTTGCAGCCGGCGGTTGGCTTTAATGCAGAAGTGATTTGAGTGGCTAAACAGCCACTCAATCACTTTTGCGGGCAGTGGAATGTGGTTGCCCCTCTTGTCGCCACTACCTCTCCCGGGCTCTGCCATCCGATCGTGGAGCCCAGGAGCACTGTGACTTATGGCGATGGCTGCACAGAACGGAGAGACAGGAATTGGCTTTTATATTCTGTTTGCATAAAATTCATCGTGTATTTTTTCCAAAAAAATTGCATTTGAAAATACATAAAAAAAATTGCAAACCCACCATTTTATTCTCTAGGGTCTCTGCTAAATATACAATGTTTGGGTATTCTAGGTAATTTTCTAGCAAAAAAAATTAGAGTTTTATTATGTAGGAGAGGTGTCAGAATTGGCCCGGTTGGCAAGTGGACTGGATAAAGGATATGTTTACCTTTCATAATGTGTTACATGTTACAGGCATGTTCAGGCTGTAACATGTTTTAAAAGGACCGGCCCCGCTTTGACAGCTAGCAGGGGATCTTCTCCCCTGAGAAGCTGTCACAATTTTAAAAAATGCGAACGTGTCACGCATTCTCAGTGTTCTATGAATCAAACTACAAGTCCCCATGGCCTTAGCGGCTGTGAGCGTGTGCTAGTTTGATTGTTCCTGTCAGCGTGTATTGGCTTGCCCGTACGAGGTACGGGCAAGCAGAGACAATGACAGGTCTGCAGGAGTCCTGAAAGGAATCGGCGATCTGCTGATTGCTGGTGCAATGCTTTACAGGCTTTTGTAACAAAAAATAATAAATGCACATTTTTATTTTACCTGCATAAAATTGTGCATTTATTATTTATCAAAAGGTGAACATCTCCTTTAAGGATGTTTTGGCAAACAGTTCTCATGTAGTTATAAAGGGCAAGTTAAACATTGGAACTCTGCAGGGTTGTGTTGAGCCCCCATCTTATGCTATTTATACCTTTTGATTGTAATTCATACTATAAGGCCCCTTTCACACGCCGGTTTGTTGCAGCTTCTGGATTCCTGTGGCAAGAATCTGTGGATTCTTGCTGCAAGATTGACTGGGTCATGCGATTAGCCTCAGCTGCTCAGCCCATTTAAACTAATGGCGGGGGGACAGCGGCCACTGCTGATCGCATGTAGCTGCACACAGAGCAAAAAGCTGCGGTTCTGGGACAGATATCTGAGCCTGGATGCAGCTGACTGCGTTTACTGGTGGCCACTATTGGCACCTTTTTTTTTTTTTTTTTTTTTTTTTTTTTTTTTTTCTATTGGCAAACACAGATAACTCTATTCTCGGCCACTATGTTGGTGCATCCCTATTTTAAGCTCTACCAATTAGATGTTCCAGCCTCATCTAAAGCCAGTTTCACGCAAAAGGTTCTTCAGGTGGATCTTTGAGCTGCAAGCAGTCCTCAGTTCTGTTTGTTTTTTTCTCCTTGGGCCTATTAGTATAGGTTGCTGTCTTACCCACCGCTCAGTTGAACTGCCTTTGGTCATCCCAAATGTTAAGACTTCCTGTGTCTCTGAATGGGTGGGGAAAAAAAGTGGGATTTTTGTACTCCCATAAAATCCTTTTATTGGCATTCATTGAGGGCTGCAGGTCTAGCCCTTCCCTGTTTATGATCTTGTGCTTGGTACTATTTTGCTGGTAATGGGAGGGGTCAGTGCCCAATCCTGTAGGTGGCAGCAAACCTGGAGGTTAGGACACCCTATGTCCTTCAGTGGATTACGCACAAAAATCCCATTTTGTGAGCGTTTAGTTTTGCTAGTAATTGTGTGAAAATTACAGCAAAACAACCTTGTCCTAATGGGCTTCATATGTTTTCACATGTAAATAGAACACTGAGGATCATTCATTGTACTGCAGCACGTAAGAAATGTTTTCAGTGCATAGGGAATGGAGGTGGTGGTAGTTAGTGTCACGATTACGCATGGCCACAGCGACTAGCTAACCTTGTTCGCGTTCCGTGACTGGGGTATATGAGGAACTAAGGGGAAACTTATACTGAGTATGTAAGTTGTGGTACTTTCACAGCCCACACTACCTTTGGCCACCACTTAGAGGGAGACTCCACTACAATCCAGCTAGCTGACCACACACAGGCAGATACGAATATTACATACAATCTGGTGCACTCTAGGAGTTGGGGAGCTATCTAGCCATTAGCATACACTTCTAGGGTTCCTCCAGCTATCCTGCAAGCTTGAACCCCGGTGTTAATCACTCTTCCCATTGTACCCACACACCAGACACACAATAAACGATAGCCTGCCACCACCCAAAAGTTTGTCCACAGACTGGTCTGCTGAGCCACCACACACACAGATCTCCGGCAGATCTGTAAGCGTACAATCTGCATGCAATCTGGCAACACGCAGTGCAATTGTATACAGATTGGCACGTAACTTGGACCGAGTACTTAGGCACTAAAATACAACAACCTCTCCAGAGATATGAGTCCTAGCTTAGTACACAGAAGTCACTTATTAATTTTATCATTTAATATCCCAAAAGTGCATAAAAGATATACAAAGAAAAAGGATTTACCAAAAAAAGATACAAAAAATACAGAAAGACACACAAATTGGCAATTTGCTATGAAAATTAAAAGGGATAAAAATGGAAATAAACTTTACCAAAGTCTATCCTTTTGTAGAAGCATACTGGAACATGTGGGAACTCCCCAGTTTTGAACTGGCTTTGTGGAAGAACAATGTCCATATCTCAGGCTACCCGATTTATTGAAATATGGATGTGGGCTGAAGTTTAGCCCTTGGCCAATCAACCCTGGGGGGTGTTCCTGTCTCAGCCCACAGGATGTTTTGTGTTCTGAAATTACCGGCGCTGGTTGCTGAGTCATGGATAGGATTTCCGATACCAGTGCATCAGTCCGATCGCGACAGTACCAATCACTGCCTGCCTGCCGCAATCAGGCGCCATATAACGATTTTGTTTGGTTCTCTAGGATTCCACACATGCTAAAAATACCCATCACGTGTACGATCAAAAGGAATTATTTTCATCTCTCTGCCACTACTATTTTAGCTTTTATGAGAGATAAAATAGGTTCCTTAGATCTGTTGATATTAATCAGTTTGCAGACCGGCCGAGGCCTTGCGAATGCCCCCTGCGGATCCGTGTAGACAAGATGACTAGCAGTTTTCTTTGAGGCCTCAGGAAGGTGGCAATCTGTTTACTCTAATGGGAACATTTATTGGCATCTTGGTATCACTTCGATCCTAGAAACTGGCTCTTTCCCTTTCAAATCCTAATGAAAGAACATATGTGCATGACTGATATTAAATACTACATTTTTAATAATCCAGAATTAAACTACTTCTACAGATCACATTACATCTCGTTAAAGCGGTTGTATAGTCTTTTTTTTAACTTTTACCTACAGGTAAGCCTATAATAAGGCTTACCTGTAGGTAAAAAAAATATCTCCTAAACCTGTACGGTTTAGGAGATATTCCCCTTGCTATGAGCCGCTGACTGCAGCGGCGCATGCGCACAGGGGATTCTCGGCTGAAGGCCCGGCAACTGCCGGACCTTGCCGGGAAAGAAATCTCCCGCGCGCATGTGCGGGAGTGATGACATCGCGGCTCCAGCCACTCACAGCGCTGGAACCGCGATACCCAGAAGACACGCCGAGGTAGCCGGCATGTTGCCTCGGCGTGTCTTCCGGGTATCGCGGTAAGATAAGGTAAGATACTGACGCCTCATTCTTAGGTAAGTATTTCATAATGAGCTAGTATGCGGTGCATACTAGCTCATTATGGCTTTTGCTTTACAGGGGTAAAAAAAAAAAAAAAAACATTTTCAGCGGGTATACAACCGCTTTAAGGCAAAACTATCCTACGCTTACATTTTTGTTAGTTAGCCCTGCAGTAGGCTGTATATGCATGAAATTTCACCTGATACAGGAACATACAATGCCCGCAGAGCAGAGTAGTTCAGTTGGGGCAGTACATCTTTGTCAAAACCTTGATTGGTGCCTTTGCCCTGGTGATATAAATACTTTAGGACTAATGTGTGTTTCTTCAGTAGTCTTTGTTTTGATTGTGCTAGACTCCTCTACCACTAAACAAACATCAGTTGCTGAACAATACATTTCTTATGCAGTATGTATTTGAAGTATTTCTCTCCTACTTCTTAATTAGGGCCTTTCGTGGATCGTGGAGGTCAGTGGCAACGTAAGTGTTACATCCTTTCATTAATATATAGTATAAATAATAAATTGGCCTTTTTTATTTTTTTGACTGGCTTACAATTTACATTTTTAGAAATGTTATGCCTTCATTCATACATAAAGTAGAACTCCAGCAAACCCCTCCCCCTCCCCACCATCAGTGCCCCCTGAAAACTAAAATTTTGGTCAGTGAGATTGGCCTTCAGAGTATGGTCTCATATGTTCCCTACACAACTGACAATTTGCAAGAGCCATCCAAAGTCAAGATGGGTGTCTGGGATGGTGCATATTGCCATTGTTCAACCCCCACCAATGCTGTTGTTGTTGCACAGGGTATGCAGTTCATGAACCAGTGATGGATATGGGTGGCCCTGGTCCCAGCTTCAATCAAGGATTTGGACTACCACCTGATTTAGCGCCTCTACCTGACAGGTAATCTTATTGTACAGCTTTCATCATGCCTTGGGCTCAGGGTGGATAAAAATCAATGATCTAAAGAGTTTTCTATTTAAGATACATTAATCATTTAGTTTATTCAGCATGAAATGCAGCTTAGTTATGTAGTATGAGGCTGTATATTCTGCAATATTTAAATTTTTGGTAAACTCATTCAATTAATCCAAGCTCTGCAAGCTGAGATAAAATGCACTGCATTGATGCATTAATATTTAGATACATTTCGCGCAATATTAAACCAAAATATAATGTGTAGGTGAATATGCAAAGTGCATATTATAATGCAGATGTGGGACACTGGTGACTTATTGTTATTATTGCTAGGATCAATGATCTCTGTTTTGCAATATGATAATCGCTGCTATTTGCCAATATAGTGATGGTATTCAAATAGTTGCAATAAAATGCTGGAATAATAAAAATGCCACCCTGTAATCAGCATGAAAGAATGAACAATGGCAATTCCTGGTGAATAAAAACCAATGAAATCTTCTAGAAACAATAATCAAATGCTAGAATAATATAAATGCCACCCTGTAATCAGCATAAAAGAATACGTGCATAAAACATGGATACGTGCATAAAAAATGGTAATACCTAGTGAATAAAAAACAAATGAGATCTTCTAAAATCAATAATCAAAATGTGCAATCAAACATGAGTGTAATCCTAAAAAATACACATAAAAATAGTGGTCATTAAAATGAGTGAAAAAAGTCCATTTGGTGCTACAATAAAGTGCAGGTGTTCAGATAAAGAAGTGCTTTGAAAGGAGGTAGGTGGGTGTTAATATATGTAAAAGTCTGTGAGTAATTCTTCTATTTAATCTTGAAAATAAAGGTGTGACAAATGTGTATCCTTTTGCTGGTGGTGTTTCCTAGTGTGGTCTCACAGAACCCTCACCTTCAATTGGTAGTAATCAGGCATTCAGTAGTATGTCTTTAAGGAGTGGGAGTGGTCTCTGGCAGCCTTTTCTTTCTTTGTTATTTTTTCCTCCAACATTCCCTCTATGTAGCTCCGCTCTGGTAAACTCAGTTTTGGGGGGGAAAATAAATAAAGAGGGAGGGGGGAGAAAAGAGGCTCCACTAGTGCATTAAACTTTTAAAATCAAGGGGGGGATATTTATTTAAGTAATGCTCTTACATCTCTTATAGTTAAAACAGGCAGGGTAAATGTAAAAAACGGTCTGGCGTTCTCAGCGCCCTCTCACTTATGCTTCAGATAGTGTGTATCGCTCCAGCCAATCCCTATGCGTTACGACACCGTCACGTGTCTTCATCTGGGGGCATTGATGCATTCACACAATTTCACAGTAACCATGAGATAAAACAAAGTTCAGGAATATTTCTTTATCCCATTGTTTTGCAAATTTATGTACACTACAAACTGTATGATTGAATCGGTTATGATATCGCTGTTTTACTAACCTGACAGCTTATTATTTTAACTAGGAAACCTTAATTTTGTTTGCAAATATTAAAAATTCCAACTGCCAGCAAGAATACGTCCTTACATTTAAAGAGCACCTGTCATTTTAGATCCATCATGGCAGTGCGTGTTAGCAGGCATCCACTCACCTGCTGCCGCCACGTCCTTCATCTTGTTGTGTCACTGCCACATCACCAGCCTTCCCATTAAAGTGAATGGGATTGTCATCCATTATTTCTATCACAAGGGATGTTTACATTTCTTGTGATGGAAATAAAAGTTATAAAACAAAAAAAAATAATAATACCATTTTTGTTCACGCGCAGAAGCGAACGCATACATAGGTCGTGCATGCTTATGTTTAAAGGTGTTCGCACCACATGCGACGTATCGTCGCAAATGTTATAATAAGATTCTAGCGCTAGACCTCCTTTGTAACTCTAAACTGGCAACCTGTAAAAAAATTTAAAGCGTCGCCTATGGGAATGTTTAAGTATCATAGTTCGTCGCCATTCCATGAGCATAGACAATTTTAAAGCATGACATGTTAGGTATCTATTTACTTGGCATAACATAATTTTTTATATTTTACCAAAAAAATGGGTGAAATATTATGTTATTTTGCGTTAAAATTAATGTGTACTTTTTTCAATAATTGCGTTTGAAAAACAGCTGCATGAATACATGTGACAAACAAAATTGCAACAAATTTGGAGGCGTGGCTTGACCATAGCGGTATGAAGCAGCAAGCTAGCTGAGCTTTGTGTAGATAGAGCGGATTACAATTGATTCCACCCCGCCTGCGGGCCTGATCGACCCATGTCACGGAAGGGTAAGGGTCCCCGTTCTCAGAGCACACCCGGCCACCTGTACATAACCCGCTACCTCTCCGTCAGGACCAAGGCCGTGCCGACAGCTGGAGCTAAGATGGCACCTACTCGCCAGAACCCACAGGACGGTGGGCTCGGTCAGACTCCTGGTCCATCCACAAGAAGGGAGCTATCGGCGGCTGGGGAGACGTTTGCACCTCCACAATCCCCCATCCTCACCCAGATGCTGCCGCAGATGAGTCCCCCAGTCACCTCCTGGGACTCGCACAGCCCCGCACGCTCTGTCTCCTCTGAGGATGCGGACATCAGGCAGCTGCTCCAAGCTCTGCCTACAAAGGCTGATATTCAAGCAATGCTGGGGCAATGGACGGACACCCTGCGTGGGGGCATAGACGAGCTTAGATCTGGAGCTCAAGCTGTTTACCTGCGTGTACAGACCCTGGAAGAACAGCACATCTCCTCCACCTCCCGCATGGATGCAATGGAGACCCAGCTCGGCTCCTACCAGCAGCGCCTAGTCACAATGCAACTACACATGGAGGATGCCGAGAACTGCAGTAGGAGAAACGGTGTATGGTTAAAAGGTATTCTCGAGGCAGCGGTGGGGACAGATCTCTGGGCATCTGTTACAGCAATCTTTAACTTACCGCTGGGAAACCCTCCGTTGATTGCAATTGAAATAGATCGCGTGCATAGGGTCCCAGCAATGAGAGATGTCTCCCAGGAAGTCCCACGAGATGTGCTGTGCCGGGTTCAATTTTTCCCTCTTCCCTCTTTCGTCTTTCAGGACAGCACACTCGAGAGACCTCGGCTCCTCCCCTCTTAGGAAACACCGCCTCCACCAGACTTTTAAGTCGCCCCTTCCCTTTAGCCCGTCAGTTTTGGTGTTTCCTCCAGAAGGGAGACATCGCTAGGAACCTGGGCCATATCAGCTGGTGATTTCTGGCTGAGAATGGGTGGCTAGAACTGTAAACTGTCACCAGCCCTCCCCTATTGGGATACTTTCAATCAGGGACACTGACTCTATTCTGGCCCACCGCCTACATTTCTTTCTTGTTGTTTTTTTTTTTTTTTTTTGTTGCATCAAGGTGGGAGAGTTTAACTATGGAGGTTAAGGGGCGATGAGTCCTGTGATCAAGGCTTGGGGAATGATGGTCAGTGGTTCCCAGAAACACTGTTTGCCAGACAGAGAGGTCATCAGGGGCTAGCGGGCTATGTTTGCTCGTACGTCAGGGGCGGAGTGTAGCCATATACTGGGGCCCTCTGGCTGGCAGCCGACTGACCACTTGCTCTGGTAAAGTAGTCTAGGGGGCGATACGGTACACAAGTTTTGATTTTGTTTTCTGTTGTGTACTGAATGTTTTTTGCTGTTTCGGGATATGCTTTTGGTATATTTACTCCTGGGGGGGCCCCAGGAGGGGCACTTCAACAGCCAGGGTTAACTGGAAGCAAGGTGGCTGATGGGTTGTGAGCCTCTTTTATACACATTTGTGGGCTATTTGGGTGGGGGGCTGCCATTCCAGATGGCATAGATGGGGGTGGTGAAGCTCAGAACCTGGACGGGCACGAGTAGCAGGAGCATATTCACCACCTCCCTTCTGCACCTAGCGGAATGCCATCTGGAGCGGCAGTGTACCATTGGATGTCTGTCAGGGTTCTGTTGCCTGCCTTTTTGGGGATGTACTTTGGGAGACACTTAGGGTTGGGGGTGTTCGGGTTTGCTAGGTCGGGGGTTGGTTAGCTAAACGTATATATTTTAGAAGAGTCCATCTCCATAGTTTGCACATCTCAGTGCACTGCCGTGGTTGACTACTTCCCCACCATACACGCTTCTCCTCTACAAGAGGGTAGCCAGAGGCGTGGTACTTTTTTTTTTTTTTTTTTTTTTAATTCGCCCTGACGGGATCCGTGAATCTTATCCTGTCAGGAACTTTTTCTCTCTAGCCTCTTCTAGAGTCCCTTCTTTCCTTAGTTTAGGTCTGCTTTGTCTTTTATTTTTACCTGTTCTTTTTTTATTGTTTCTGTTCTAGTAGTGTGCGTTGTGTTTTTTTTTTTTTTTTCTTTTTCTTTTCCCCCCACCCCTTTTCAGTGCTACGCCACTCCGGGATTCGATCCTAGGAAAGCTGCGAATATGATGCTTAAATGTGACTTACAATGTGAAAGGACTTAATAGTCCAGAAAAAACGTACTAAATTCTTAGAGTTGTGGAGATTCCGATCTCATATAGTGTTCCTACAGGAAACTCCTTTTAAAAAGGATAAAATTCCCAGATTGAGTAATCGCAGGTTCCCCACAGTCTACCACAGTACCTCTCCAGACTTTAAATTAATCTAAAGGAGTCTTGATTCTACTTTCTAGCCAACTTCTGTGGAAGGTGACCCAGGTCATTACCGATGCATCAGGTCGCTTCCTAATAGTTAAGGGACACATCTGGGAACATAAGATCACCTTTGCGTGTCTGTGACTACCGCATGAGAGACAAATCTCTGCTCTGATCCCATGCTTAGAATTTCTGGGACAACCCAAGGATGGTATTCTGTTGATGGGGGGAGACTTGAATTTATTTCTGGACCCACTTCTTGATGCGTCGAGGGGGGCGTCCTGTCTGTCACAACCGAAACCTGAGAAAGAATAAAACTCTGCTGCATGACTACCATTCATTGATAGCTGACCAAACCTCAATCCCCGAGAAAGGGACTATTTTTTTTTTTCTGCACTTCACAATACATATACCAGACTCGATTATATCTTTCTATCACAGAAAGCTCTTCCCTTCCTCACTTCAGCAGGAGTAGGCTCATTCACTATATCAGACCATGCACTGACTGTCTGACCCACCGTACAAAGCACAATTACTTACAGACTTAACCTCATATTTCACGGTCAACGATACTGAGGACAAATCTCCACTCATACTTTTGGATGCCCACAAATGTGTGATGTGGAGATCTTTCATTAAATTGGGGACCCACCGTAAAAAACAACTGTCCAAACAGATCGACACCCTGCTCCGAGAAATCAATGGATTCGAGCGGATTCATAAAACCTCACCTGCACAACCGGTGGAAGATAAACTCTCGGACTTGAGGGACAAGTTAAATTCAGTGCTTATGGATAAAGCTAAGGCACAGCTGGTACGCTGCAGGTGGGTGTTTTATGAGTATGATAATAAACCCAGCAGGATCTTGGCAAATACACTAAGGTCGACTAGGGCGCGCACCTATATATTGCAACTCAAAACCAAAGATGACAAGATGGTTAGCACCTCAACCGATATCGCTAAGACATTTCGGGACAGTTTTGCATAACTTGACATCACAGACATCGCCTACGACGAGTGAAAATACCCACAAGCGGATCTGAAGTTACTTAGAATCCTCTGGTATGCTATCCCTTTCCAATAATATAGCAACAGACCTAGATTTACCCATTTCGACCAAAGAATTGCATGCGGCACTAAAGTAAATGAAAACGGGCAAAGCACCGGTTCCGGATGGTTTTACTCTCTCTTATTACAAGACGTTGTGAGCGAAATTCACCTGAGACCACACTCTGGAACAAGTTAAAAAGTCTTCTTTATTTGACTTGTACGAGGAAACAAGTTACAACAAAAGGATAGATATTTGCCTATTGGTTTTGACCTCTATGACCCATGCAATAGGGCAGCATACATAGTTCAGCCTTATGAGCTCCTATCTGACTTGTCTGTCTAACAATTGTAGAGCTTGCATTAATATACCCTTTTACAAGCCTATCTCGGCTATCTGTCCTAGATGTGATTGGTCGCTAAGATCTACGTCAATGTAACCAACCATAAATCTGACACCTGTTCTACAACCAGATAAACTTAATTATTCCCATAATTCCTATATGTTCATTAAAGTGATTTATAACTGGTTTTGTCCAATTAATAATAATCATAATAATTAACCACTTGCCGACCGCCGCACGACTATATACGTCGGCAGAATGGCACGGGCAGGCAAAAGGACTTACAGGTACGTCCTTGCCTGCCCGCGGGTGGGGGGTCCGATCGGACCCCCCCCCCCGGTGCCAGCGGCGGTCGGATCGAGGTCAGGGTCGATCGGAGGTGAGGGGGAGGCCACTCATTCGTGGCTCCCCCCTCGCGATCGCTCCTGGCCAATGATGTGCTTCCTCGGCTTCTGTGAATGTAAACAGAAGCCGAGGAAGTGATGTCATCTCTCCTCAAGACGGTCTTTTCGTCCGGCGCCGAGGAGAGAAGACATCCAAGTAAGTGCACCAACACTACACATTCAGTAGAACACGCAGGCACACTTGTCACCCCCCTGTCACCCCCCGATCACCCCCCTGTACCCCCACACATACTGACACCAATAGCAGGTTTTTTTTTTTTTCTGATTATTGCATTGGTGTCAGTTTGTGTCAGTTATAAGTGTTAGGGCAGTTAGGTTAGCCCCCTTTAGGTCTAGGGTACTCCCCTTAGGTCCAGGGTACCCCCCTAACCCCCCCTAATAAAGTTTTAACCCCGTGATCACCCCCCGTCGCCAGTGTCACTAAGCGATCGTTTTTCTGATCGCTGTATTAGTGACACAGGTGACGCTAGTTAGGGAGGTAAGTATATAGGTTCGCTGTCAGTGTTTTATAGCGACAGGGACCCCCATATACTACCTTCTAAAGGTTTTAACCCCTTGATTGCCCCCTAGTTAACCCTTTCACCAGTGATCACCATATAATTGTTACGGGTGACGCTGGTTAGTTGGTTTGTTTTTTGTAGTTTATTATAGTTTATTACAGTTTATTATAGTTTTAGGGCACCCGCCGTTTATTACCTTATAAAGGTTTAACCCCCTAATTGCCCGGCGGTGATATAACTTAAGTTTTTAGGGTCAGCTTAGGTCTGCGTCGCCCCAGGCAGCGTCAGGTTAGCGCCAGTACCGCTAACACCCACGCACGCAGCATACACCTCCCTTAGTGCTATAGTATCTGAGCGGATCGATATCTGATCCGATCAGATCTATACTCCCCAGCAGTTTAGGGTCCCCCAAAAAAACGCAGTGTTAGCGGGATCAGCCCAGATACCTGCTAGCACCTGCGTTTTGCTCCTCGGCCCAGCCCAGCCCACCCCACCCAAGTGCAGTATCAATCGATAACTGTCACAAAACACTAAGCACACATAACTGCAGCGTTCGCAGAGTCAGGCCTGATCCCTGCGATCGCTAACAGTTTTTTGGTAGCTTTTTGAATCAGTCGCTGACAGTCAGGAGCTTTTTTGCCTGTGAGTCTCACTAGTGTACCCCTAAATTTAGAGGCCAAAATGGCAAATCGAAGGTACACTAGTGAAGAGGCCTACACGTTTCTGAGTATGACAGATAGTGAAGAGGAAGTCACTCATCTGTCAAGTTCAGGCTCAGAATACGAACCTGTAGAGGACAGCGGCTCCATGACAGATAGCTCTGACGACGGAGTTGTGGTCCCTGCTAGGGTCAGGCGTACCAGACCCCGAACTTCTTCTTCTGTCCTTGAAGTGCAAGAACCGCAGGTCCCTCGTATGGAGCAGAGCAGTACTAGTGCCGCTACTCCTTCTGGTGAACTGGCAAGCACCAGCGGCCTAGTACACCCTGGTCGTACATCCAGCACTGCAGTATCACGTGGTGACGTGGCGAGTACCATAAGTGCAGTTCAAGCTGGTGAGGTGGCAAGCACAAGTAATGTCCCGCTGCCACCAAGAAGACAAAGACAGGCCCGTCGTGCCCATAGTGCCCTTCCTGCTGCATTGGCCAATCCGAATTGGGTACCCACCACTTCTGCAGCACCCGTATTGCCCCCATTCACTGGCCAACCCGGAATTCAGGTGGAAACAGTTGATTTTACGCCACTGGATTTTTATTCACTGTTTTTCACCGAAGATCTCTATAGATCTATTGTGGACCAAAGCAATTTGTACGCTGGTCAACACATCGCCACTATTCCCCAGTCCTCCCTTGCCAGAGATTGGAGACCAATTACGGTCTCCGAATTTAAGGTCTTTCTGGGCCTTTCCCTCAACATGGGCATAACCAAAAAGAGTGAGTTGCGGTCATATTGGTCCACTGACCCAATTCACCATATGCCCGTGTTCTCTGCCTCCATGGCCAGGGCACGATACGAGCAGATTTTGCGGTTCATGCACTTCAACGACAATGAACTCTGTCGTCCTCGTGGAGACCCTGGATACGATCGGCTCTACAAAATTCGGCCCCTCGTAAACCACTTCAACCAACGTTTTGCAGACTTGTTTACCCCCCATCAAGTTGTCTGCGTTGATGAGTCCCTGATTAAATTTTCTGGCCGCTTGTCATTCAAACAGTACCTTCCCAGCAAGCGTGCCAGATACGGGGTCAAGATGTATAAGCTCTGTGACAGGGCCACAGGCTATACATGTAGATTTATGGTTTACGAGGGCAAAGATAGTCACGTAGAGCCGATCAACTGCCCTGACTACATAGGAAGCGCTGGCAAGATAGTGTGGGACTTGGTGTCACCCTTATTCGGAAAGGGGTACCACTTGTACGTGGACAATTATTACACGAGCGTGCCACTTTTTAGTCACCTTTTTGATCATCAAATTGGAGCATGTGGCACCGTGCGACCTAATCGCCGGGGCTTTCCTCAGCGGCTTGTAGATTCCCGTCTTAGGCTGGGGGAGAGAGCCTGCTTGCAGTGTAATAATTTGCTCGCTATGAAGTGGAGGGACAATAAGAATGTTTTCGTTCTTACCTCCCTTCATGCAGACACGACGACCCAAATTACTTCGGCGACTGGTGTTGTGGAGAAACCCCTCTGTGTCCACGAATATAACCAAAATATGGGAGGGGTGGACCTCAACGACCAGTTGTTGGCGCCGTACCTAATTGCCCGTAAGGCCAGACGCTGGTACAAAAAAGTGTCTGTATACTTATTTCAATTGGCTTTGCTGAACGCTCATGTGCTATACAGAGCTTCAGGACGGACTGGATCCTTCCTTAAATTCCAGGAAGAGATCGTCAGAGCCCTTCTGTTTCCAGACGGTGCTCCACCTCACCTTCCCCAACCAAATGCAGTAGGCCGGCTGCATGAGAGGCATTTTCCTTATGTCCTCGAGAGTACCACTACCCAACGAGCCCCCCAAAGAAAATGTCGTGTCTGCAGCAAGCGCGGATTTAGGCGTGACACCCGGTATTATTGTCCCTCCTGTCCTGGCAATCCTGGTCTTTGCATTGGTGAATGTTTTGAACGCTACCATACACTAGTTGAGTTTTAGCGTAGGGTACAGCACTGCACAGACTAGGACACACTTTCACAGGGTCTCCCAAGATGCCATCGCATTTTGAGAGACCCAAACCTGGAACCGTTACAGTTTTAAAAGTTACAGTTATAAAAAAAAAAATGTAAAAAAAAAAAAAAAATACACAAAAAAAATATAAAATAAAAAAACCAAAAATAGTTGTCGTTTTTATTGTTCTCTCTCTCTCTATTTTCTCTCTATTGTTCTTCTCTTTTTTACTGTATTCTATTCTGCAATGTTTTATTGTTATGTTTTATCATGTTTGCTTTTCAGGTATGTAATTTTTTTATAGTTTAATGTGTTTTAACCATTTTTTTGTTTTCAGGTACGCCATTCAGCTGCAGCGCGGATTTATTTATCTTGACAGCAACAGTGTTTGCTCCCACGATACATAAAGCCGTGACTCCAGCGCTGTCGGAGGTGATTTCACCACCACAGTTACATACTTCAGCATATATGCCGAAGTGTGGGGGCAGCAGTGGGTGGAGGAGCGATTTGCTCCTGCCTTTTGTGGGAGGATGCCCCCATGCTTCGGCATATATATATTTTAGGTAGGCACAGGTTGCGTTAAATGTTTTATTTTTTACTATGTTTTTTTTTTTTTTGTATTTGCTTTGCAGGTATGGTAAGTATTACTGTTATACTGTAATGTTACTTTGTTTTTTGTTAACCATCATTTGCTTAGCAGGTACGCCATTCAGTTGCAGCGCGGATTTATTTATCTTGACAGCAACAGCGTTTGCTCCCACGATACATAAAGCCGTGACTCCAGCGCTGTCGGAGGTGATTTCACCACCACAGTTACATACTTCAGCATATATGCCGAAGCGTGGGGGCAGCAGTGGGTGGAGGAGCGATTTGCTCCTGCCTTTTGCGGGAGGATGCCCCCATGCTTCGGCATATATAAAACGGTGCATGTATGCCCATCATTAGAAGTGGGTGGATGAAGGGAGGTATTCTAATGGTGGGCATACCCACCGATCAAGATCTTTTTTTCGTTCAACCCACAGGCTGCCTGAAAAAAAAGTTTACAATGTATGCCCAACAAGGACCAGCAATGTACTGGTATGTTGCTGGACTTTGAGTGGTTATACCAGAATGATGCCTGCAGGTTTAGGTATCATCTTGGTATCATTCTTTTCAGCCAGCGGTCGGCTTTCATGTAAAAGCAATCCTAGCGGCTAATTAGCCTCTAGACTGCTTTTACAAGCAGTGGGAGGGAATGCCCCCCCCCCCCACCGTCTTCCATGTTTTTCTCTGGCTCTCCTGTCCCAACAGGGAACCTGAGAATGCAGCCGGTGATTCAGCCAGCTGACCATAGAGCTGATCAGAGACCAGAATGGCTCCAAACATCTCTATGGCCTAAGAAACCGGAAGCTACGAGCATTTCATGACTTAGATTTCGCCGGATGTAAACAGCGCCATTGGGAAATTGGGAAAGCATTTTATCACACCGATCTTGGTGTGGTCAGATGCTTTGAGGGCAGAGGAGAGATCTAGGGTCTAATAGACCCCAATTTTTTCAAATAAGAGTACCTGTCACTACCTATTGCTATCATAGGGGATATTTACATTCCCTGAGATAACAATAAAAATGATTAAAAAAAAAAAAAATGAAAGGAACAGTTTAAAAATAAGATAAAAAAGCAAAAAAATAATAAGGAAAAAAAAAAAAAAAAAGCACCCCTGTCCCCCCCTGCTCTCGCACAAAGGCGAACGCAAGCGTCAGTCTGGCGTCAAATGTAAACAGCAATTGCACCATGCATGTGAGGTATCACCGCGAAGGTCAGATCGAGGGCAGTAATTTTAGCAGTAGACCTCCTCTGTAAATCTAAAGTGGTAACCTGTAAAGGCTTTTAAAGACTTTTAAAAATGTATTTAGTTTGTCGCCACTGCACGTTTGTGCGCAATTTTAAAGCATGTCATGTTTGGTATCCATGTACTCGGCCTAAGATCATCTTTTTTATTTCATCAAACATTTGGGCAATATAGTGTGTTTTAGTGCATTAAAATGTTAAAAAGTGTGTTTTTTTCCCCAAAAAATGCGTTTGAAAAATCGCTGCGCAAATACTGTGTGAAAAAAAAAAATGAAACACCCACCATTTTAATCTGTAGGGCATTTGCTTTAAAAAAATATATAATGTTTGGGGGTTCAAAGTAATTTTCTTGCAAAAAAAAATAATTTTTTCATGTAAACAAAAAGTGTCAGAAAGGGCTTTGTCTTCAAGTGGTTAGAAGAGTGGGTGATGTGTGACATAAGCTTCTAAATGTTGTGCATAAAATGCCAGGACAGTTCAAAACCCCCCCAAATGACCCCATTTTGGAAAGTAGACACCCCAAGCTATTTGCTGAGAGGCATGTCGAGTCCATGGAATATTTTATATTGTGACACAAGTTGCGGGAAAAAGACAAATTTTTTTTTTTTTTTTTTTGCACAAAGTTGTCACTAAATGATATATTGCTCAAACATGCCATGGGAATATGTGAAATTACACCCCAAAATACATTCTGTTGCTTCTCCTGAATACGGGGATACCCCATGTGTGGGACTTTTTGGGAGCCTAGCCGCGTACGGGACCCCGAAAACCAAGCACCGCCTTCAGGCTTTCTAAGGGCGTAAATTTTTGATTTCACTCTTCACTGCCTATCACAGTTTCGGAGGCCATGGAATGCCCAGATGGCATAAACCCCCCCCAAATGACCCCATTTTGGAAAATAGACACCCAAAGCTATTTGCTGAGAGGTATAGTGAGTATTTTGCAGACCTCACTTTTTGTCACAAACTTTTGAAAAAAGAAAAAAAAAATACGTTTTTCTTGTCTTTCTTCATTTTCAAAAACAAACGAGAGCTGCAAAATACTCGCCATGCCTCTCAGCAAATAGCTTGGGGTGTCTACTTTCCAAAATGGGGTCATTTTGGGGGGTTTTGTGCTATCTTGGCATTTTATGGCCTTCGAAACTGTGATGGGTAGTGAGGAGTGAAATCAAAAATTAACGCCCTTAGAAATCCTGAAGGCGGTGATTGGATTTCGGGGCCCCGTATGAAGCTAGGCTCCCAAAAAGTGCTACTCATGTGGTATCCCCATACTCAGGAGAAGCAGCAGAATGTATTTTGGGGTGTAATTCCACATATGCCCATGGCCTGTGTGAGCAATATATCATTTAGTGACAACTTTGTGCAAAAAAAAAAAAAAAAAAATTGTCACTTTCCCGCAACTTGTGTCAAAATATAAAATATTCCATGGACTCAACATGCCTCTCAGCAAATAGCTTGGGGTGTCTACTTTCCAAAATGGGGTCATTTGGGGGGGGTTTGTGCCATCTTGGCATTTTATGGCCTTCAAAACTGTGATAGGTAGTGAGGAGTGAAATCAAAAATTTATGCCCTTAGAAATCCTGAAGGCGGTGCTTGGTTTTCGGGGCACCGTACGCGGCTAGGCTCCCAAAAAGTCCCACACATGTGGTATCCCCGTACTCAGGAGAAGCAGCAGAATGTATTTTGGGGTGTAATTCCACATATGCCCATGGCATGTTTGAGCAATATATCATTTAGTGACAACTTTGTGCAAAAAAAAAAAAAAAAAAAATTGTCACTTTCCCGCAACTTGTGTCAAAATATAAAATATTCCATGGACTCACCATGCCTCTCAGCAAATAGCTTGGGGTGTCTACTTTCCAAAATGGGGTCATTTGGGGGGGTTTTGTGCCATCTTGGCATTTTATGGCCTTCAAAACTGTGATAGGTAGTGAGGAGTGAAATCAAAAATGTATGCCCTTAGAAATCCTGAAGGCGGTGCTTGGTTTTCGGGGCCCCGTACGCGGCTAGGCTCCCAAAAAGTCCCACACATGTGGTATCCCCGTACTCAGGAGAAGCAGCAGAATGTATTTTGGGGTGTAATTCCACATATGCCCATGGCATGTTTGAGCAATATATCATTTAGTGACAACTTTGTGCAAAAAAAAAAAAAAATTGTCACTTTCCCGCAACTTGTGTCAAAAAATAAAATATTCCATGGACTCAACATGCCTCTCAGCAAATAGCTTGGGGTGTCTACTTTCCAAAATGGGGTCATTTGGGGGGGTTTTGTGCCATCTTGGCATTTTATGGCCTTCAAAACTGTGATAGGTAGTGAGGAGTGAAATCAAAAATTTATGCCCTTAGAAATCCTGAAGGCGGTGCTTGGTTTTCGGGGCCCCGTACGCGGCTAGGCTCCCAAAAAGTCCCACACATGTGGTATCCCCATACTCAGGAGAAGCAGCTAAATGTATTTTGGGGTGCAATTCCATATATGCCCATGGCCTGTGTGAGCAATATATCATTTAGTGACAACTTTGTGCAAAAAAAAAAAAAATTGTCACATTCCCGCAACTTGTGTCAAAAAATAAACTATTCCATGGACTCAACATGCCTCTCAGCAAATAGCTTGGGGTGTCTACTTTCCAAAATGGGGTCATTTGGGGGGGTTTTGTGCCATCTTGGCATTTTATGGCCTTCAAAACTGTGATAGGTTGTGAGGAGTGAAATCAAAAATTTATGCCCTTTGAAATCCTGAAGGCGGTGCTTGGTTTTCGGGGCCCCGTACGCGGCTAGGCTCCCAAAAAGTCCCACACATGTGGTATCCCCATACTCAGGAGAAGCAGCTGAATGTATTTTGGGGTGCAATTCCACATATGCCCATGGCTTGTGTGAGCAATATATCATTTAGTGACAACTTTTTGTAATTTTTTTTTTTTTTATTTATTTTTTATTTTTTTGTCATTATTCAATCACTTGGGACAAAAAAAATAAATATTCAATGAGTTCAACATGCCTCTCAGCAATTTCCTTGGGGTGTCTACTTTCCAAAATGGGGTCATTTGGGGGGGTTTTGTACTGCCCTGCCATTTTAGCACCTCATGAAATGACATAGGCAGTCATAAACTAAAAGCTGTGTAAATTCCAGAAAATGTACCCTAGTTTGTAGACGGTATAACTTTTGCGCAAATCAATAAATATACGCTTATTGACATTTTTTTTACCAAAGACATGTGGCCGAATACATTTTGGCCTAAATGTATGACTAAAATTGAGTTTATTGGATTTTTTTTATAACAAAAAGTAGAAAATATCATTTTTTTTCAAAATTTTCGGTCTTTTTCCGTTTATAGCGCAAAAAATAAAAACAGCAGAGGTGATCAAATACCATCAAAAGAAAGCTCTATTTGTGGGAAGAAAAGGACGCAAATTTCGTTTGGTTACAGCATTGCATGACCGCGCAATTAGCAGTTAAAGCGACGCAGTGCCAAATTGTAAAAAGTGCTCTGGTCAGGAAGGGGGTAAATCCTTCCGGGGCTGAAGTGGTTAAGAACACCTGTGTAGAGACCGTCTGGCACCCAGCTGTGTTAGATCAAACCCTTCTCATCTTGATAAGGTTTAACTATCTTCAAGAATAACAGATTTACGACTTTTAGAGAATGAACTTTCAATAACCCCACCAGATGTGTGTTATGTCTCACTATATGTATTTTAACAGTTTTAATGAGGGCACAAACAAACCTTTGTTTGACCCTGTGAAACTTAATGTTCTGCACATAACTTTCCCTTATTTTAACCACCTGTTTTCTTATCTTATCTATGTGCATTTCAAGGACTTGTGATAATTCTATATAACTTGAATCTATTCTAAGGAATTTTCACCCAGTAAACTATAGAAGTATGAGAAAGAAGCAGAGAGGTCATCTAAAGTTTAACGTTTTCTATATCTACGAAATAACATATATTGGTTAATATGAAATTCTACTACTTTTAAGCAATCTTTTGCAAACAAACATAAATGATTATAAAATAAGAATCTAAATTCTCTAACTGACATTTGCAGTGCTATTAGCCCCACGTTTTGTATCAGCCTACAACTCCCTGAGAGATGGCTGCAGTATTTCTGATACTAGCTTATTGGCCCATGTGACAGTTATTCCAAAGGAGGGCAAAGATCCGGCACATTGTGCAAGTTATAGGCCAATTTCGCTTTTAAATGTAGACCTAAAAATATTTACCAAAATTATAGCGAATAAGGTTGCTTCCCCGTATTCCTTCCTTAGTGTACATGGATCAGTCAGGGTTTGTCCCAGGTAGGGAAGGGCGAGATAACACTCAAAGGGTTGTGAATGCGATTCATTACGCACAATTTTCTCATTCACCATTAGTGCTCTTCTCCAGGGACGCGGAGAAGGCTTTTAATAGGGTGGATTGGAAATTTCTCTATGCCATGCTAGAACATATTGGACTTAGATCGAGTATGCAAAAGGTGGGTAAATGCGCTGTATTCGACACTCTCTGCTAAGGTGAAAGTCAACGAGGTCCTCTCAGATACCTTCCAAATACGCAATGGGACGCGTCAGGGCTGCCCTCTCTCCCCTTTAATATTCATACTCACTCTGGAACCATTATTGAGAACTGTTAAGGCTCATCCAGACATCAAGGGTATCAAGACTAGAGGCCACGAACATAAACTGGCAGCTTATGCAGATGATTTAATCTTCTTCGTTACATATCCATCTGTGTCTCTTCCGTCGCTCACGGCAGAGCTTAGTAAATACAGTCAGCTCTCTAACTGTAAAATCAATTATGCTAAGTCAGAAGCCGTGGGGATTGAGCTCCCGGCCCACGCTCAACTGCAATTAAGTCAAGCGTTCAATGTTAAATGGACGGACTCCCATATTCAACATCTGTGAACGAATATTCCCTGCAAACCTAATAGGGTTTTCGAACGCAACTTTGCACCTTTGCTCAGTAAGCTTAAAATGGATCTTCAGCGCTGGGATAAGGACACTTTTACCTGGTTTGAACACTCAAATATTTTAAAAATGAATGTGATGCCAAGACTCCTGTACCTCTTTTAAACGCTGCCGGTTAGGCTCCCTCTGAACATTTTGGCAGAATTACGGACAAGGTTCACCCGATTCGTTTGGGCAGGCAGACCTCCTCCGAGGCTTCGGAGAGCTATACTATCCCTTCCAAAAGTGCAGGGGGGGAATGGGCTTTCCAGATCCTGTAAGATACTATGAGGCTTCCAACCTTAACAGAATAATGAAGTGGTGTGTAATGGCCGACCCTAAACTATGGGTAGACCTAGAACAAGCGACAGTGGATTCTGTATTAGTTGGCTTACCCTGGTCACCTAGGCAAACTTGCCCTATGGCGATTACTACGCACCCTACAATTGGGGAAACTTTATGGGTAGCCAATCTGCTGTTTCAAATGCTGCCTACGCTATCTCCATCCCTGAGTCCCCTCGCCCTGGTGTTGGGATCCCATATATTCCTGGCAGGCCTGACTGACCTGAAATTTACTATGCTACGTCGGCAGAAAGTTTTCAGCCGTCTACATTTTGCGGTTGCTAATAAGCTTATGTCCAAGCAAGAACTGGGGGCACGCTTTCAAATGGACTTGGCCTTCTTCAGGAGAGCACAATTGAGTGCGTACCTACGTTCATTACCCAAGGGACATCAAAACCTACGGCAACTTACTCCACTTGAACAGATCTGTTTTAGATGGGTCCCAGCTTCATCACTCTCTTTCACTTTTCACACTCTCCTGACAAACCAAGGTGACATTGACGACTTGACTTTTTTGCAACAATGGGAAAGCGACCGGCAGACCTTCTATCAAACCCAGAACGACAAAATTTTACTATTTGCGCATAAAGCTTCTCTTGCAAGCAGATATCAGGAGGGAGGCTATAAGCGTCTCACACGCTGGTATAGATCCCCTGTGAAGTTACATAGGATCTGTCCCCAAGTTTCTGAGATGTGTTGGCGCTGTGGAGAATCTGTGGGAACCCTTTTGCACATCATCTGGGAATGCCCAAAATTAAACAGCTTCAGGTCCGAGGTAGAATCTATGATTAAAACGCTGACTGGGGTCTCGCTCAATAAAAATCCGGCCGCTTTTCTGCTGAACGACACTCCTCTAACAAAAAATTTAAAAATTCCTTACTCCGACATTTACTCACAGCAGCCAAAGCATGTATTCCAGCTCTGTGGAAGAATCTCTGCGCTCCAACAATTGCCCATTGGTGTACTAGAATAGCAGATATTCAGATGATGGAAAATCTTACCATGACCTTGAAAGAACAGGAGGAAAGGTACTGGAAGATCAGGACTCCCTATTTCTACTCTAGGGATCAGACACCTTTAGCCTCACACTCACTGCCCCTCCCCCTCCTTTTTTTTTTTTTTTTCTTTTCTTTTCTTTTCACCTGACCTTTATATTCATCTTCTGTATTTTATTTTTTCTGGTGCGGTCATAAAAACCGCAGTCCTACTCCTTACTACCTTCCTATTGTGAAAATATAAAAATGTTTTGGAAATGTGCGGGTTGATTTGGAGTAGCATCCTACTCCAAGCTTTCATGTAAGCGGTTGCCGATGGTCCATGAGACAGCTGACCTAGCAACCGTTTCTGTACTAGCTTAGCTATGATGTACTGTTATATTTTTGACAAGGTTTACTCCTGTTGTGATATATTCACTTGCCTATGCTCATTTCCCAGACTGCAAAATAAAGACTAAAAAAAAAAAAAAGTTGCAACGGTTTTATTATTGCCATTTTATTCTCTAGGGTCTCTACAAAAAGAAAATTAAAAAAATTATAATGTGTGTGTTTTGGGGGTTCTAGGTAGTTTTTCTAGCAAAATATACAGAATTTTACTTGTTTCAGCAAAGACCTGGTCCTAAAGTGGTTAAATTCAATAGATAATTTCCTAGCAGGCTGGCATAGTATGGTATGGTGATTGTTTAGCCCCTTTGCATGTAATCCACCATTACCATTCCCTTCATATCCTAGAAACCTGATATATATCTGCTTTTGGCGTTTTTAGTTTTCTCTCTGTGCAAAGCTACATTAATTTGATGTGTAGAACACTGCTTTCAATGTCCATCAGGGTAATCTTGCATTTTTGATGTTTTTAGACCCCCTTTCCACCCTGTGTTTGAGTACTCTGATGGTAGAAATTCCGGATTTGACAACAATGCGGGATGGCACAATGAAATGGGAAATACATCCTGGGACAGAACTGGTGGGACCTATGAAGGCTTTCCATGGCCTTTTGACCGCAGCAATGCTAGAGGAGTAAGTCAGGTACAACAATTACAATCAAATGTATGATATTATGTTTGGATGTGCATAACTTTATGGGAGAATTGTCCAGGAATTAAAAAAAAAAATGGTGGAAAATGTGTTGACCCTCCAGTCTTTTCTTGTCAGGCTGTTTATCTGTATGTATTTTATCATGGCAGTTTTATTGGGTCATCTCCATAGTGTTCAGCATCTGTACTACTGACAAAGGGTTGTCCTATTACATAATGTGGACATCACCAGAATTTCTATGCAAACATTAAAATGTAACCTATTCTTACTTAACCCTTATTACTTGTGGATAAAACCTTTCTCCCTCTAGTTTTTTGTCTTATGTTTTTGAGAGTTACATCTTAAAGCCTAGTACACACCACAATTTTGTTTTCGTTCAACCCGGAAAAAAAACTCAACGCTCCGGTCAGAGCTGCTGTACTAACAATCCAATGTTAGTACAGCGATCTTTCCTGCTGTGCTTTTGTGTTCTGACAGGGGGATTCAGGCTGTGTGTACTAGGCTTTGGGCTACACTGGCATCTGCAGCCTGAATGCCAGTGTAGCATGCAATTATGTCATTGGGGTTGCGCCATTATGGCATGCCAGCAATGGGTGCAAACAATTATATACAGCCACTTAAGAGATAAATCACTTCCAAAACAAGCTGCTGCACAGCACTTATTAAAAGTTTACAATTACAAAAAATGTGAGTGTATTAAAAAAACAAATGGTACACCCTAGCCAATGAAAACCGTTTAAAATGAACCCACGTACATACAAATCATAATTGAATACTTACAGTAAACAGTGCCCTGCTTCATTCCTACATACATACATACATACATACATCAGTGAAACAAGTTTTTTTTTTTTTTTTTCTCCACTAGTGTCAGTGGAAGATTGTTAAAAAAAAATAAACCAGAAAGATCAGCAAAATAGTACACAAGGGATGGCATGAAAGCCAACCATTGTGTACAATTGTCATGCGATTTGTCACGTGGTACCAGCAGCGGCCACTACAATAGGCAGTCATCCGGAAGCAGTGCGGCGCTTTCTGGGAGGACGTCCACCTGGAATGCCAAAATTCCCCCGCCCGCCCGTCATTTGTCTATAGGCTGAGTGAGAACTGGTTGGAAGTAGCGAATGACAGACAGAACCAAAAATCTTGTATGTGTATGCAGCATACACCATTAAACCCAAATGTATTGCACCTTCCCACCCCAGATGTGGTAGGTGCATCAGTTTTCTTTATTACAAGACTTTTTTTCTTTTACTATTTAAAGTAGAACTAAAGGCAAAACTTTTTTTCACTTTAGATAGAGTAAAGCCTCGTACACACAATCAAATTTTCAGATGACCGTTCGTCCGTTTTTTGTTGCATGCTAGTCTCATGTCGAAAGTGAAGTGGTTACTCATGATACGAAAATTCTCGTACGACAGAATACAACTTCAGAAGTGACGTAATGTGTTGAATAGTTTTGTATGTATTCTTTCGTTTCTGAGCATGCGTAGTCTTGCTCTTACAATTGTTTTCGTCCGAAAAACGTACTAATTATACGAAAATGGAGCGTTGTGTTAACATCCGACAAAAAATTTAGTCTGCACATCCAGTTTTTGTCGGACGAAAAACCAGAATCGGCTGTCGAAAGCACCATACTAACGATCCGAAAATCAGCAGATCGTTCATCGGACTAAATTTTACTTTCGATTTTCGTATCGTGTGTAGGGGCCTTAAGGGAGGGTTATAACCTGTGTCAAGTTTTTTTTTTTTTTTTTTTTTTTTTTGCCATATGTGAGTCATTTGAGGAGATTTCCCTTTTCTTTTCCATAGCCAAAGCAGGAAGTGAATGGATATCCCTCCAAAGTGTGGGAATCTGTGATTGTCACTAGAACTAGTGTCAGCATTGGAAGATTTACCCTCTATTTCTGTTCTAGACATTTGTGATTTTCTTTTACTTTCATTTTTTGAAGATGATGATAAACATGACAGAGGGCGAGTATCCCCAATGAGGGCGCAGACAGCAATAGAAAAAACTTGCAAATGTTCTAATCCCTCTCCACTCTATCCAAAATTTTAAAAAATAGACTTTAGTTATACTTCAAAATGAACAGGGTTGCTTACAATGATCACCTTTTATTTATTTATGTAAAACCTTTGTGCTAAAAAGAAAAAAAAAACTATTGCTGTAACTGCTTAAAAGGTGTTGGCTATCTAAATCTGCTAGTGCATATTCTCCCTGGTGGATACATACAACCCTGGCAAAAAGTATGGAATCACCAATTGAAAATGTTCATGTAATTGTGTAGAAAAAAAACTAATCCCTGACATGCCTCAAAAACTATTTTCGTTTAACATTGCAAAATTCTGGCTTTAAGAAACAACTTAAAACAAAGAAATAAAACTGTAGTCAATTGCAACTGTTTTTGCAGATCAAGCAGAGGAAAAAAATGTAATCACTCAATTCTGGGGAAAATATTATGGAATCCCCATGTACTTTTGCAGTTCTAAAACAAACTGCATCAGATTACATCTCCTAATTTAGTCTGCAGTTAAAAAAGAGTGTTTGCACACCTTAGTGAGCTGTTGCACCAACCTGATTGACCTGAATCCTGCCTACAACACGAGAGATGTCAGTTGAAACAAAGGAGAGGATTATAAAACTTCTTCAAGAAGGTAAATCGTCATGGAATGTTGCAAAAGATGTTGGTTGTTCCCAGTCAACTGTGTCTAAAATCTGGACCAAGTACAAATTAAATGGGAAGGTTGTTAAAGAGGAGCGTACTGGTAGACCAAGGAAGACCTCAAAGTGCCAAGATTGAAAAACTAAGGCAATAAGCCTTGAAAACAGAAAATGCACAACAAAACAACTGAGGAACAAATGGTAAGAAACTGGAGTCAATGTCTCTGACCGAACTCTAATGCCCGTACACACGATCGGACATTGATCGGATATTCCGACAACAAAATCCATGGATTATTTCCGACGGATGTTGGCTCAAACTTGTCTTGCGTACACACAGTCACACAAAGTTGGTTGGAAATTCCGATAGTCAAGAACGCGGTGACGTACGACGAGCCGAGAAAGACGCGAGTAGAGGAGAGCCGATCACCGGCTCTCCTGACGGGGGTCTGTGCTGATTGTTTATCAGCGCAGCCCACCCTCAGATGCCTACACTAGACCACCAGGGAAGCCCCCAGCATGTGGATGGCCAGGTACATCCCCCATGGCCATCCACATGTGAGAAAAAATGCCCAAAATATGCCAATCAGTGCCCACAAATGGGCACTGGCACCTCTGTGGCACTCTACGTAACAGGGATGCCCAGCAATGCCACCCATCATTGTCCATCCGTGCCCACCTATCAGTGCCCATCCATAAGTACCCATCAGTGTCGCATACCAGTGCCACCTATCAGTGCCGATGTGCCGCCTATCAGTGCCCATCAGTGCCACCTTATTGGTGCCACCTCATCAGTGCCCGTCAGTGCAGCCATATCGGTGCCCGTCATTGAAGAAGAAAACGTACTTATTTACAAAAAAACAAAGAAAAACTTGTGTTGTGTTTTTTTTTCAAAATTTTCGGTCTTTTTTTATTTGTTGCTCAAAAAATAAAAATTGCAGAGGTGATCAAATACCACCAAAAGAAAGCTCTATTTGTGGGAACAAAATGATTAAAAAAATTTGTTTGGGTACAGTGTAGCATGACCGCGCAATTGTCATTCAAATTGCGACAGCGCTGAAAGCTGAAAATTGGCTTGGGCAGGAAGGTGTCTAAGTGCCTGGTATTGAAGTGGTTAAACAATTGAATGAACATTTTCCAAGAGTTGTGATTCCATACTTTTTGACAGGGGTTGTAGTTTTGTAAAGTCAGCCAGCAATTGGGGCAGAGCCTATTTGGTCCAGTGCATCTGCCAGAGGTGGACAACTGAATGTGGGTTATCTTGTAGATATACCCATGTGTCTGCCAGTTTGTGTGAGCTGAGCCTATTGGTCCAGGTTACCATGCCTCCGGTCATGTTGTGAATGGCATACACTTTGACAGACACCAGATTTGGTAACCAATTTGATACTGTGATTGGTGCTATTTATTGTCACACTTCTGGTTCTCAATGAGCATAATGTAGAGAGGTAATTTATAAACCGTGATGCACGTTGGAGACATGGGCATATTGTGGAATTTTATTATAGTGTATAGTAATTCATAGATATATTCCCGTAAGGGGATTGTCTGCTAATTTTTTGTGTTTTGAAATGGATATTAGTGTACATGTGCCTAAGTTGATTTTACTAGTGGGAAGGTTATCTAATGGTGATTTCTATTTAAGGGGGGACTATTTTAAAGGAAAAAAAGCAGTGGGTCAGGTAGCTCTAAGGAAGAGGGTACATACTTAATGCTCATGAGGAAGGATATAGGTCTAAGGCAGGGGCTGCATGCTGCCGAATGGGATCAACAGTTTACAATTTCCTTATCAAGTTGGTAAAGCAGGTCCTTGGATGAATTGTATTAAATATTCTATTTTTAAAGTACCTTTTGTGAGCATAAGATATTAATCTGCAATAAAGTGTCATCCAACACTGTATATCACACAGTGCTGGTGCCATTTCTGTTTGTTCTGTAGTGTTCTGCCTGGTGTTTGGTTGAAGGCATTATGGTCCATACCTTTTGTAAGAATTTATTTCTTTGCACCTACCGCTGCACTAATTAGGGTTTTTGACGATATTAGAATTTATTTTTTATATTATTATTAGCACATTGGATTTTATGACCTCCTTTTCTTTATCGTACATCCCAGGACACAGAGCAACCATAATAATGACTATATGGGTTATACGCCACCTATTGGTGGATGGACACTGGCAGATAGTCACACAGGAAGTCCTCCCCTATATAACCCCTCAGTTTTTTCTCCAGTGTCTGTAAGGTGGAATGATCACTGATGTGATACATGTGCTCTTGGAAGTCTGGATGGTTCTATTTAGAATCATGATCTTCATTCAGATGGTAGATGGTACCCAAGCCTCATTGGAAGGAGAGAAGATTCATCAAGGTTTTACCTGTAATGCTGCCTTATAGCGCTGGACCCTGCGTATTGGAACCCTGTGCAGTGTTTGTTCTGACCAAGGTGCTTTCCTGCAGGGTGCTATACAGGTCCAGGGGAGTGGACCCAGTCCCTGAAAGTCTTTTATGACAAAGCCCACCGTGATGGGTAAATATTGGACTCCTGTTATGTTCAGAGTCCTGCAGCAGGAATGGTAAGTCTGCATTTGTTTGCAGTTTCTCTTTATAAAGATCTGACTGGTGTTCTTTCAGTAGCCCTATGGGCAGTGTGCTGTTTAAAACATGCTCTGTGTACTTCTTAGGAGTATGGGCTGCCGTTTCTCCTCCAGCCACTAGAGGGCGCAGGGGCCTATTTCTATATAGACAGGAAGTGGAGGGGCAGCCATATTGGCCATGTGCTCGGCAGATTCAGCTTGCCTCTTCAGACATAACAGCAGCCCATGGATACTAGTGAAGTGTGACTACTTACTATGGGAGAACTATGTGGCCAGACAAGTCATGATTTTATACTGCATTCTTACTGCTTAATCTGGGGGGCCTGTACAACTGTAAGTCGATACAAACCTAGCAGTGCACTTTAAAGTGTTGTGTCTCCAGAATACTGTGCATTTGGCACAAAAATAGTATGAGGTCTGGTGCAGTTGAACAGGTGCAAACGTCAGAATAATGTGCATTTGGTCTGCAGGAGCTTACTTTTAGGCTGATCTGAAGCAGAAAAGGGCTGCATGACATGCATATGTGCTAAACTAGTAAAAACTAGTATGGGGCCAAGTGCAGTTGGGCAGGTGCAGCATAGTATACATGCTTGCAAGCTTGTTGCCTAAACGCATGCTTTAATAAACACGTTTTGCATAGATGTTGCATACATTCATGTGGCATAAGTACATGTTTGGAAGAACATGGGCATCGGTGCACTTGAAGGAATTGGTTCTGCAGGAACTTAGTTTTGGGCTCCTTTTCACACTTGTGTGACTTTAAAGTCACACAATTTTGCCGCGATTTTGTTGTGATATTTTAGAAATGTGAAGCAGTGCCTATGTAGTCTTATGGTTCTTGGGACCTCAAGTCCTGCCAAGGTCGGACCAGGGTAATGCAGGGGCTGCTTTGAAGTCGCTGAGTCTTGAAGACGCACAGATGTGACGGGTCGCACAGGTGTGGAAAGACGCCTTAGGCTGTTGAAGCAGCATAGAGGCTGCATTGTATGCCTATGTACTTGGCTAATCCTGACTATAACTAGTATGGACCAGGTGCTGTTGAGCAGGTGCAGCATAGTATACATGTTTCACAATGCTTGCTTACTTACATAGGCACATGTTTGAATAGACACGTGTTTGCTTGCATAAACACAAGCTTGCAAAGGGCCCGCCCGCCCCATGGCCCCAGCACCCAAAAAGCCGGCAGCCATCCGCCCAGCATGCAGCCCCCCAGGGCTGGCCACAACGGCACGTTTGCATGGACGTGTGTTGCGTAGACGCTGGTTTTTATAAGCCTGTGTTTGTATAGACCTGTGGCATAATTGTATGCATGTTGCATAGATATACATGTTTGCATAAACACATGGTGCATAGATACGTGTTGCGTAATATATGTTGCATAAAGACGTTTCATAAACGCATGCTTGCTTATTCCGTAAATGCATGTCTCCAAGGGCACGTATTGCGTAAATGCGTGTTTGCATGGACACGTGCTTTTGTGTTTTGCCTAAACGCATATTTGCATAAGCACATACCTACATTCTTCCATAAACGCATGCCTCCATAAATGCATATTGCTTAAACGCAGGCTGCCAAGTATTCATATGAACTGCATACATATGTGCTTGGTTGCATTAAACTGCATATATATGGGCTTATTTACATTAAACTGTAAACAAATATGTGCTTATTTGCCTAGGACTACATACATATGTGCTTATTGCCTTGAGCTGCATACATAGATGCAGGAATGGCAAGAATACTTGTATACCTGCATGTTTGCATCCCTGGATACTTGCATACCTACGGGGTTGTATAGTGGTAGACCAACATTGTCTAGGCCTGCATCCTTGTGGGAACTGCGTATTGGTTTGTCTAATACAGTCAATTTATTATGTATCTCTTAGACTAGCTAAATGACTTAGAAGGGTGAGGCAGGTGCACTGCCCTCAGGTTCACTGGTCTGGCAATGTTCATGTCTCCTGTTGGACCAATAGCATCAGGGTGATCTGAGCGACTGTGACGCCTGATCTCGGATCAAGCCTGGTTAGTACTTGGATGGGAGACTGCCCAGGTTTCCCTCCTAAGGGAGGGAGGCATCTGAGGTTGCTGTGTTTGAGAGTATCTCAGACCATAAGATTTTAGAGCAGTCTCTGAGGTGGTTCGCTCCTTCCTTAGTCGGGTCAGTCTTTGCCTTGCGTTTGGGTCTTGGAGAAAAAGTTATGGGCTCATTATTGTAAAACAATTAAATGGTAGCTTCAAAACTGAATAGGGACATGAGGTCTATCTTTTTAGATCTCAATCCGCTGGACATCCTTCTGTTTCAGATAGGCTCGGTCTGTTCAGTGATGACTTCTCTGCAAGAGGTAGATTGTGGGGGCCCATAATCATCAGGAAACACACAGCTTCATGTGCCGGTTGTTTCCAGCCTCATCAAAGATTTCTGTAATTGCAGTGGAAAGTTGTCTATTTTCTTTTTTGTGACCAACCTTCGGACTGGCCACAGCTTCTGAGGTTCACAAAGCTCTTAGCTCCGGTGTTGGACTTGCTAAAGACGCAGGGGCTGACAATCTCAGTATACCTCACTAACCTTTGCTCAGGAAGCAGTTGGTCCAGATTTTCCTTCGATACATTTTTCAGTAGGAAGCTGTATCTAGGTCGAAGCACATTCCTTATGTACAGTCCTACTCCAGGTCTTGGAGAGGATCATTCTCTCTCTGTCTGGAACTTTAAGATCCAGGAATTGGATTGCCAGAGGGCTCTGTTCCTGGGGTGTTGCACAGCTAAAGATTGGTGGTTGATGGTTAACCACTGATGCCAGTTTCTCCATTTTGGTTTGAGGGTGGCTACAGTTCAGTGGACTTGGTCTCCACAGGAGAGAATACTGCCCATAAATATCTTGGAGCTTTTGGCCAGTACGCCTTGCTCTAGATTATGGTACAAACCAGTTGTAGGTTCTATCCGGAAAAGCCTCTGCAGGAGCATATATATCAACCACCAGGGCGGCACCAGAGTCATGCGGCTCAGGAAGGTGAACCGCGTTCTGTCTGGGGCAGGAAAAGTGCGGCCTCTGTCGTCAGTGCATATTCCAGGTATAGAATAGTGGCAGGGGAAACTCTGCAGGTGAATCTACTAGATTCCAAGTTCTACATCAAGTTGGGACAGGTTGTGTCCGGGACGAGGGTCCCACTGGCAATAGGGGTAGATGCACTGGTAACGCCTTAGGAACCAGTTCACCCTTATTTGACACTTTCCCCCTGTTTCGACTTCTGCTGCATCTTTTGCGAAGAATCTGGAAGATTTTAACACTGATAATAATGTTAGCCGAATTAGCCCAAGAGGGCTTGGTTGGTACAGTGACATAGTGAGTCTTGAGGGGGTCGCTCCATGGACACTCCCAATCCAGCGGGACCTAATGGTCTTGAGTCCTGAATCTCAGCACTGTTGAGCCCCTGGAAGCCAGCTTTGGGGAACTTCAATTACAGGACTTGGAAATATTTTTTGCCTGGGGTGAAGCCAGGAAGTGGCACCCGCAGAAATATGTGAGTGGGAAATTTTATTTTTCTTTCTCCAATCGGTAGTGGAAAGGAGATTGGCCTTAAGTACCATTAAGGGTCAGAGTTCGTCCCTATACATTTTTTTTCCAGAGGCCGTTGTTTCCCACTCCTTGATTCATACTTCATACGACGTGTAACGTAGACATTCCCGCCTGTCAGGCCATTCTTGTGTCCTTGGAACTTGAATTTGATCTTGACTGTCCTTGCAGAGGCCACTTTTTGAACCAATCAGGGGATTCTGTTGGTCCTTTTATCTCAGAAAGTGGCTTCTTTGGTGGCTATCACTTCAAGTGGAGTGTCAGAGTTGGCAGCTCTTTCATGCAAGGAGCCGTTCTTGGTCTAGCATCATGATAAGTTGATGTTGCGTCCTCTTCCATTTTTTGCCTAGAATGGTGTCTAGTTTTCACCTGAATCAAGACAATGTCTTGCCTTCTTTTTTGATCCTCAGTTGGCAGGAGTTAGATAACTGCATACTCCGGAGGTAGTTCTGGCGGTCAGAATTACTTGATTTGTCTGTACAGGTCAGGAATTCTGGTTTGTGCTGCCAGTAGAGCCCAGGGTGGGCAGGAGGCATCCAAGTTAACTGTTTTCATTGGATCTGCCAGTTAATTATTCGAGCCTATGGCTTGAAAAGGCAAGCGCCCCCACCCCCTTTTTTTGGTAAAAGTGCTCGCTACCAGTTGTGTGGGGCATCTTGGGCCATCAGGTGTCAGTGGCTCAGGATTTAAGGCCATTACATTGTCTTTTGTTTATACACAGAATTTTACCAGATAGATATAGCCACAGAGCATACTGCTTTTGGCCTCAGTATGTTTTGGGTGGCAGGAGTCCTTCTCAGGTGGCATTTTCTGTGATTCTCCCTCCCCTCAAGTGCATTGCTTTAGGACATCCTGTATAGTCATTATGGTTGTTCTGTGTCCCGTGATGTACGATAAAGAAAATAAGATTTTTTTTTTTCATCATACTTACCTGTAAAATCCTTTTCTTGGAGTACATCACGGGACACAGAGGTCCCTTCAATCTTTTTTGGGATATTTATTGCTTTGCTACAAAACTGAGGTCCTTCCTGTGTAGGAGGTGTGAGAGTGAGAGCCCCTGTCTTAGTGAAAATGTGTGTAAAATGGACACGGGACTCTCAAAGAAGCAATTTGAGAAGTTCCAGTAAAAAATCGGTGAGCAGAGAAAACTATGCTTTCAGTTTTCTCTGGATTTTGTAAGTCTGGATTGGGGCTGGAAACTTGAAGACTTCAAAGAGCATTGGGAGGAATGGAGTCTTCAGTCATGTGTCCAGGTTTTCCAGAAGCTCTTCAGGTTGTGTGTGTGTGTGTGTCCAGGTGCACACACCCATTATTAGGCAGAGCTGAGCATAGCTCAGTGTGTGTGGGAAAGGGGTTGGTGTTGGAGCAGTTGCTGCAGACAGGAAGGAGGTGTGCTACCGTTTAAGAACCCAGGCAACATCCTTGAGAGGGCACTCCATGTGGGAGAGGTTCCAGGTCAGTGGACAGAGAGTTGGGCCAGCTGGGAGAGTTGGGGAGACCATAGCTGAGACAACTGGAAGAGAGAGTCTTGGGGACCAGAGGGAACCGTGAGTCTTGGAGGAGTGTGGAAGCCTGGAGTGTCAGGAGAGCCCCTTCCTAGAGGCCAGGAGTGGGCCTGTGCAGCAAGGAACTGCGCCCAAGGCTGAGCGTGCCTTAAGACCCAGGTGGATTGGCATTTTTCAGTTGTTTTGGGAGAAAAACCCCTGTGTGGGAAACCAAATGCGTGTGTGCACTTTCATCTTTTTGTTACTTTCAATAAAAGTGGGCTACCACGCCCTTAAACTTTAGTTCCTGTTGGCTGTGAACTCACTTAATATGCATCTATCACTGAGCTAGACATCCCCTAATGTCACAAGTGTTGTAGAATGCGGGCATACAGACGGTGAAATCCGGGTCTCTGCACCAGAAGTGAGTTTGTCAAGGAACTGTCAGTGGCTGTGTATGGAAGTGCAGCCAGGCAATGAGCACTTTTTTTTTTTTTTTTTTTTTTTTTTTTATATTACTGCTGTGAACTGTGTTAACAAGCTGCTGTACATGTGACTGCAAGGATGAGGCAGTCAAAACACAAGAAGTTCATGTTAAATCAAGTTAAAGGGGAAGTGAGCTCAGCGTGGCCTGAGAAGATGCCTCTACCTAGGAGGGCCAGTCAAAAGGGGCCAGTGGTGTATGACCGTGAATGTGTGGTTCAGGCAGAACCAGAATAAAGAGTGGGGCACAGTGCAAGGGGCTCAGATATTGGCCTCTGACTATATGCAACCCATGCTGCCTACAGAGGAGGTTGGGGACTTCCTTGTAAGATTTGAAAAAGTTGCTGTAAAGAGAAAATGGCCTAGGGACTGGTGGCCAAAATTGCTGCAAACCTTATTACGGATAGAGTTCCGGTCGGTTTACCATTTGATGGACGGGGACCAGGATGACTACCGCAAGTTTAAAGAGGAAATCCTTCTTAGAGGAGAGTTCCATCGTATCATGGGCCGCCAGCAATGCTTCAGGATGGGAGACGTGTCACCGGAAGACCTAGGTTTTAGAAATCCAGAGAAACGCAAGGTTTTCTGTTATGGCCTCTTGTCTGAAGTGGTCAGCCCAGAAAGGGCACAACAGTCGGAAACCTCCATGAGGTGTAGCCAACCATCTTTGGCGTGCTGGTCTGCTGTTATCCCTAGAAACAGGGATCCTGTGTTACATGCAGGGGGTGTCGGTGGGTTCGGAAAGGCTGCAGTGTTGGTCCATGACCACATGGAAGAGTCAGCCTATGGAAACACCACAGATGAGAGACAACGCACACAAATGAAGGCTATGACACAGTCTACAGGAATTGGTAAGACTGTTGCAGTTTATGGGACAGAACCCAATGAAGTGGAAGTGTGTCCAGTGGGGAAATCCGCAATACAGGTGGACTTGCTGCAGTGTGCTACCCGGGGTAGTGGGGAGGCACAAGGTAAAGACCAACTGGCAGCAGGACTAAAGACTAAAAAGGACATGGAAATTCTGTATGTACCTGGTGGAATCCAGCAGAGTGCTGGAAGAGCTGTACTAGGGGTGACCAAAGAAATCCGTATACCATGTTACCTAGTGACAGAGACAGGCGCTGCAGGGTTGCCCAGGGAAACCTCCCAGGAGCCCACAGTGTTGGAGCGGAGGGTTTACCAGGTCAGCTGTGGAGCTACTCAAGTGGGTAAGAGGCTACCCACAATAGCTACAGCTACGTCTAAGTGTCATGATGATCCTCTAAAGGTTGAGAAATTTATTTCTGGAAATGTCATATTTGAGAATAATGAGAATAATGTCGTTAATATGTTTACCAAAAAGGATACGAGTAGGATGTCTTCCGTGACCACCAGAGACAGAGCTGCAGGGTTGTCCGTGGAAATCTCCAGGAATCTCCCTGTGTTGGAACTGGAGGTTGTTCAGGACCGCTCTGGCAGTACTTTGGGGGAGCAAGGAGGGACTGCACCACACAGTGTGAGTGTGTGGATGCAGACCACCCGCCTGTTATGTGACCAGATTGGTGAACAATTTATTCAGCCTGTTAAAGCTGGGTGTGATGGTAGCCCCACCAGAACAAACTGGTCAAAATAGTGTATTGCACCCTGCCTTGTGTGATGAAGCATCGTCCCAATGAGACATAAGTGAAATTGTGCTTGTACAGTGTGACGCGTATAGGGATGATAAATGTACAATATTGGGTAATGAGTCCCAGGTTCCTTTGGTGCCTCTTGGAACAGGTGATGCAGCGCTGTAGAATGCCTGTCAGGGAAGTACCACTGACTGGGAAGCGTGGTGCAAGGAAACCGTCGCAACACTAAACAAAGTGACCATGAGTTACAAAGCTATGATGGGTGACACAGATGTGGACATAACACCTGCTATGCCTAACAGAGGGATTGCAGGGTGGCCAGTGGCCAAGGGCGTGTTAGCCCCGGCAGAGATTGGTCCCCTTCAGTCAGAAGGACCGGTTAAGGGCGCATGCATGGCAGTTGTGTAATCTGCAGCCCAACCACGGGAAAATAGTGAGTGCAAGAATGGCAATGTGACTTATGACCTGGGGCGGGTCCCTGATGCTGTGGCAGAAGGGATAAATGTGAGACATACATCGGACAGTACTCCAGTTGAGCACCAGGCTGTGACACACCGATACCGCCAGTGAGTAGAGGTCGCTGTAAATGTCTCTACCTTTCCAGCTTCAGTGGATGAGCCCCTCCACGTCATTATTTATTATTATGATAATGGAAAAGTCCCTAGAAAGGTCTTGTATGTAGATGTGGATCGCATTAAGATGACTAATGTATTGTTGAAAATGCTTGAAGTCCAAAAAGCACATTTGCTGTACACTTGGGTGTGTCCACCGTGGCCAGACAAGGTGGTACTGCGTAGTACCAGTAGGTGGGGCCAAGTAGTACAAGCTATGCTTGATGATGTTAATCATGAGAGGAACTGGTTGGTACCATATTTATTAGCAGTGTGGCAAATGGTCTCGATTCTCTGAGAGGGTGCTTCTAGATACCAGTTTGGATGGAAGGCGCTCAGGAGAACGTTTGAAAACATCAGAGGTCTCTTCGCCTGATGCGGTGACTAAGAAAACTTCTGCTGGTGCGGTCCGAGTTGCGGCTGAGCAGTCGTCAGTAGAGGGCATGGACACTGCCTCACCCACTAGACCTCATGTGAAGGAAGGGCCCGAAATAGATGTGGCAGTAGCAGAGATTTTTCCTATCATTCGCAAAGAGGTACAAATTAAGGTACCCGGAGACACTGTGTGGGGAAGCATTGATGGTATTGGAAGTGGCGACATCAGAATTTGTGGTCTGTCACTGGTTGGTACTGCTAGTAACCTCAGACAAGTTGTTAAACCAAAAAAACCTGTTGTAATGGGAAAAACTGGTGTCAGTGAGGGAAAAGGTGGTTCCCCATCAGGCAAAGTATTAGGAACAGGGAAGGCAGCGTTCCCCCGATTAAAGCAACTAAGCCCAGGAACCCCAGAAGTGGGGAAAAAGTGTGTGATCTCATGGAGAATCAGAGTAGGACTTACATGGAAGCGCACCCGAAAAAAGGGTTGGGCCTACGCGGCTGACAGCCGGCACAGAGGTGTCCCAACCCTGATGATGGGTACTGGTGTTCCTCCCTCCAGATCGAAACAAAGGGGGGGGGGATATGTGAGAGTGAGAGCCCCTGTCTTAGTGAAAATGTGTGTAAAATGGACACAGGACTCTCAAAGAAGCAATTTGAGAAGTTCCAGTAAAAAATCGGTGAGCAGAGAAAACTATGCTTTCAGTTTTCTCTGGATTTTGTAAGTCTGGATTGGGGCTGGAAACTTGAAGACTTCAAAGAGCATTGGGAGGAATGGAGTCTCCAGTCATGTGTCCAGGTTTTCCAGAAGATCTTAAGGTTGTGTGTGTCCAGGTGCGCACACCCGTTATAAGGCAGAGCTGAGCATAGCTCAGTGTGTGTGGGAAAGGAGTTGGTGTTGGAGCAGTTGCTGCAGACAGGAAGGAGGTGTGCTACCGTTTAAGAACCCAGGCAACATCCTTGAGAGGGCACTCCATGTGGGAGAGGTTCCAGGTCAGTGGACTGAGAGAGTTGGGCCAGCTGGGAGAGTCGGGGAGACCATAGCTGAGACAACTGGAGAGAGTCTTGGGGACCAGAGGGGACCGTGAGTCTTGGAGGAGTGTGGAAGCCTGGAGTGTCAGGAGAGCCCCTTCCTAGAGGCCAGGAGGGGCCTGTGCAGCAAGGAACTGCGCTGAAGGCTGAGCGAGCCTTAAGAGCCAGGTGGATTTGGCATTTTTCAGTTGTTGTTTTGGGAGAAGAACCCCTGTGTGGGAAACCAAATGCGTGTGTGAACTTTCATGTTCTTGTTACTTTCAATAAAAGTGGGCTACCACGCCCTTAAACCTTAGTTCCTGTTGGCTGTGAACTCCCTTAAAATGCATCTATCACTGAGCTAGACATCCCCCAATGTCAGAGGGGTTATATCGGGTTGGACTTCCTGTTTGACTATCTGCCAGTGTCCATCCACCAGTAGGTGGCGTTATAACCCATATAGTCATTATGGTTGCTCTGTGTCCCGTGATGTACTTCAAGAAAAGGATTTTAGATGTAAGTATGATGAAAAAATCCTATTTTTTTCCCACCAACCTATGAAACTTTTTCTGCTAAACATGCAAAATGCCTCTTTAACTTGCATGACCATCTTTGCGAACTCCACAGATGGATGATCGCTTTCAGAAAAAGAAAAGAAAGAGGATCTTTTCTCCAGTCCAGCCGGCCCCAGTAAAGTTTGACAAGAAAAGTAATGGTACGGTAGCTCTGAGAGTCTATTAAACGTTTTTACATGTCTTAAATTCTCCTGTGCTCTTGAAAACCTCTTCCTCTCTCAGCTTGTCACCCTGATCTTGGGTCCATCATAAACTCCCTGAAAATACATTTCTTCAAGGAGGTCTGTTTTCTTAACTTGAATAAACCTGCGTTTTAAACTTTTCATTTGAAATAAGAACTCGGATCCCTTTTCATGTATATTTCATATGTCTGATCAATAGATTGTTCACATATTTCTTCCAGAACCTTCAAAGACACAACAAAAACGCATACAAGGGAGCCAACAATCCGCAGGACAGGTTAAAGGCGTGAGTATATTGCTTACTGACTTTGCCAAAAGAGACTTTTGTATATGTGTTTTGTTTTTTTTTCAAGCTACTGAGCCTGGCACAAACCTGAAAAAACTAAAACGTAGCATAAAAATTACGAAATGCAATTGGGAGGTTACTTTCTGCATGTAAATGCATGTCAAAACAGTCAATAGATACAAAGATATTGGCAGCTGAAGTTTTATATGCTCAAGTTTTGACCCAACCCCTTCTGAGTTTAAAGGCTGGTACACACGGGCCGAATATTGTGCGGTTCAACAGAATTAGTCTAACATTCGACCAGTGTGTACAGCAAAAAAAGTCCATATAGACAAAGTTCCAATGCTCAAAGCAGCTCTCCAATCAAATAAATTAAGTATGACCAGCATTCACATGTAAAAACATATGAGAAATCAGTAGTATGTTGATAGGTGGTGAGACAGTTCAATTGATAGGTGAAGGATTCTACTTAATGATTGATTGGTGGATGGTATATGCCTATCATTAAGTAGAATCCTTCAACTATCAATTGAACTGTCTCTTCACCTATCAACATACTACTGATTTCTCATATGTTTTTACATGTGAATGCTGGTCATACTTCCTTTATTTGATTGGAGCACTGCTTTGAGTATTGGAACTTTGTCTATGTGGACTAAGGACTTTTGTTACTTAGGTGTATATTTCTGTTTAATTTAGCGGATGCTTTTATGTACATAGACTTGTATAATATACATTATATATACAGTTGTGCTCAAAGGTTTACCCTGCCAGAATTTATGATTTCTTGGCCATTTTTCAGAGAATATGAATGATAACACAAAAACATTTCTTTTTACTCATGGTTAGTGTTTGGCTAAATCCATTTATTATCAATCAACTGTGTTTACCCTTTTTAAACCATAATGGCAACAGAAACTAGCCAAATGACCCTATCAAAATTTTACATACCCTGGTGATTTTGGCCTGATAACATGCGCACAAGTTGAAACAAAGGGCTCTGAATGGCTATTAAAGGTAACTATCCTCACCTCTGATCTGTTTGCTTGTAATTGGTGTGTATAAAAGGTCAACGAGTTTCTGGACTCCTGACAGACCCTTGTATCTTTCATCCAGTGCTGCACTGACATTTCTAGATTCTGAGTCATGGGGAAAGCAAAATAATTTTCAAAGAATCTGTGGGAAAAGGTAGTTGAACTGTATAAAACAGGAAAGGGATATAAAAAAAATCCAAGGAATTGAGAATACCAATCAGCAGTGTTCAAACTCTAATCAAGAAGTGGAAAATGAGGGGTTCTGTTGAAACCAAACCACGGTCAGGTAAACCAACTAAAATTTCAGCCAAAACTGCCAGAAAAATTGTTCGGGATGCAAAGAAAAACCTACAAATAACTTCAGGTGAAATACAGTACTCTCTGAAAACATGTGGTGTGGCTGTTTCAAGATGCACAATAAGGAGGCACTTGAAGAAAGATGGGCTGCATGGTCGAGTTGCCAGAAGAAAGCCATTACTATGCAAATGCCACAAAGCATCCCGCTTACAGTACGCCAAATAGCACAGAGACAAGCCTCAAACCTTCTGGCACAAAGTCATTTGGAGTGATGAGACCAACATTTTGCTTTTTGGGCACGACTTTAAATGCTACATTTGGAGAGGAGTCAACAAGGCCTATGATGAAAGGTCATACGATTCCTACTGTGAAACACAGAGGTGGATCGCTGATGTTTTGGGGATGTGTGAGCTACAAAGGCACAGGAAATTTTGTCAAAATTGATGGCAAGATGAATGCAGTACATTATCAAAAAATATAGGAGGAACATTTGCATTAATTAGCCAGGAAGCTGCCATGGGACGTACTTGGACATTCCAACATGACAATGATCCAAAACACAAGGCCAAGTCGACCTGTCATTGGCTACAGCAGAATAAAGTGAAGGTTCTGGAGTGGCCATGTCAGTCTCCTGACCTCAATATCATTGAGCCACTCTGGGGAGATCTCAAATGTGCAGTTTATGCAAGACAGCCCAAGAATTTACAGGAACTGGAGGCTTTTTGCCAAGAGGAATGGGCAGCTTTACCATCTGAGAAGATAAAGAGCCTCATGCACAAATACCACAAAAGACTTCAAGCTTGATGTTAAAGGGGGCAATACATGGTATTAAGAACTGGGGGGTATGTGAACTTTTGATCAGGGTCATTTGGGTAGTTTCCATAATGATTCAAAAAGAGTAAACACAGTTGATTGATAATAAATGCCCAACACTAACCATGGGTGAAAGATAAGTTTTTGTGTTATCATTCATATTCTCTGAAAAATGGCCAAGAAATCATAAATTCTGCTAGTGTATGTAAACTTATGAGTACAACTGTGTGTGTGTGCATATATATGTGTGTGTGTGTTTTTTTTTTTTTTTTTTTTTTTTTTTTGGGAACTTCATTTTTCCTGAGCGTTGAGTGGTGCAATTAGGCCTTTTAGACACTGAGATTATTACAGTGTGTACAGCAGCCTGTCCAACAGATGCCAGCCTAACGTTCGGCTTCTGTCAAACGGGCATGCTGAAAAACCAGCAGCCGACCAGCATCCGATCAGTGCTCGCAGTCACCCTGTCAGAACACAATAGCTCAATGGGTAGATCGTTGTACATCACATAGTACAGCGAGCGCCTCAGTTTTTTGTTTTTTTTTTTGTTCACGAAAAAAAAAATAACTTGAGCTTAAGCTGTTTTTTTTTTTTTTTTTTTTTTTTTGTGATGGGCTGCTTCCAAGCAACAGGAGGATGCAGGAGGTAGTTGAACTTATACAGGATAAGTCAAGGTATTCAAATAAAGTCAGCTGTCTCTCTCTCTCTGGACTTTAAAGCATTTGTAAGCCTAAAAAAAAATCCTGTTCCTTTTAAAGCATGTTACTCAGCACAGAGTTGTGCTGTGTAATTTGTCCCATTGTATGATGTAAAATACCTGGTTGATCCCGCTTGTTCCTGTGCCGCCTTGTGTGTGCTGACCACAGTCTTTAGCCTGCAGCGCTCATTGGGGAAAATCAGACAGGTCAGCTGTACAGAGGTCAATCTGTGGATCAACTTCTATACTACCTCTGTGCCTATATATGGATATAAATTCGGCCAGTACCTGCTGAACCAGCTAAATTTCGATCCATGTATGGCCAGCTTTATTAATCATTTTGGCATTTTCAGTGATAGATTGTGACACACCAACAACCAGAGCTTTTAGAGAGCACATATCCTTTTTCTGATCAATTCATTATGAAATCTTTGTAAATTATGAATCAAATAATTTTCGATGGCTCTCCATTTTTTACTTTATAAAGTCAAAAAGTTGAAATGAAAACTGATGTTCTGACTGCCTACCACATTTCTTAAGGACCTAAAATTGTGATCAGTGGGAACTTTACTACTTACGTTAGAAGCACCAAGAGAGGAGAAAAAGAATGCACTTTAATGTAAACATGGATAGGGTTTACATTGGGGATTGCTGGAATTGGTCATTGCAGCTATCACAAGGCACAGAGCCACTCTGATTTCCTCTGTGCATTTTGCCTGTTATCTGGGCTGTAAACTCCTTGCCACTGCCATCTCCAAGTGGCCCTTTAAGTGGTTGTAATGGTGTTGGAGGCTTTACGATTAAGTGATTGCTGTGGTTGACTATTACAGTGGTCCCACGATTGGAAGCCTGTCCTACTGACTCCCGATCTCAAACAGTGACAGCTTGGTCATTGTGCTGTGGGTGTGCTCTTCAGGCCCCCTTGGATGCATATGTATAAGGCCTGCCCCACCACCGCATATATTCGTTGCGCTGATGTGAAGAGGCTAATGACAGCTTGATCACAGGCTTTCAAAGGGTGCACGTGCACCCATGTGTGTTTTTTTTGCAGTGCAATTTATGAATTGTGTTCCAAATATTGAGTACACCTCTTTGCTGTTTTTAATAATACAGTGATATTAAAGCGGAGTTCCACCCAAATTTTGAACAATATCTGTATGTATTCTCTTCCTTGCCTAGATGCTGACATGCCGTTTAAAAAAATTTAAATCGCCGTAATTACCTTTTATTTTTCTATTCTTCTTTGCACTTCCTGGTTCTCCTCCCGTGGGAGTAGGCGTGTTTCTAGCATCTCCCAGACTCCTGAGAGCTAGTCTCAGGCTTCCCAGGATGCCACTGAGCATGTGCGGGAACGAGCGGTGAATGCTGGGAGCACAGCATTCACCACATCCAGGAAATAAATGCTTGTGGGCTTCAAATGCCCACAATGAAGATGAATGCACTGCAGTGAATAATATAAGTTATTCTTTCCGACGAAATCTGACACTGGCGGACATATTACACACAATATGTGAGTATGTAATGCTGAGAAGAAAACTTTGTGAATGAACTCAAAAAAAAAAAAAAAAACATAGATAGGTGGACCCCCGCTTTAAGGTGGTGAAGAAAACAAAGTATTTGTGCGTTTTTTTTTTTATCTTGTGTTTTTTTTTTTTTTTTTTTTTTTTTGTATGCAGACAAAGCAACAGAATGGAAATCCAAAAAAAGGGGAAAACACAAAACTGGAGTCTATGCAAGAGACCAAAGGTAATAGATAAATAATTTGATAATTCACATTGTTGGATTTGAACCTTCAATAATGACTATGAAATTATCAATTCCCAGATGACAAGACAAAGCAGCCAATCAAGAATCCTAACACAAAAGTGTAAGAGTAATTTTTTTTATTTAACCGTCTTTTTTAATATTGTCTTAACACCTCCAAATTATCTCATAGAACTGAGGAGTTAATCTGTAATCTAACAGAGGGGACCTGGGCAGGCTGTCAGCACTACTTAGAATTTCAGTTCAGTAGAAGGACTTTATTTTTATTTTTTTATATAATCTTTAGTTATGTTCACAATTCTGACAAAACAGTCAAAAAGATGATAACAATCAAGTAACAGACATGAAAAAGAGAAAACAAAGCAATCCGAGTGGGTATTTGTTCAAAGTACATAACGTAAGGCCATCCAACATAGAGGGTGTTAGAGACGGAGGCATCTACTTAGTCGTCATGAAAACATATGAGTCATATCACCATTAGTCTCTGGCCCTGCTACCAAACTTAGAGGTAGTAATGAGCAAACACCACTGATTTGGGCAGAAAAACAGAGCCCAGAGGGCAGACAGATAAAGACAACCTGAAACATTAAAACCAAACAAAAAGAATAAGAGTAAAGAAGGACTCGGGGACTTTATTTTTTGATTGTGTTTTACATTGGTTGCGCTACACCAGTTTTGTTTATTTGTATTTATTTGAGAGTCACATGTGGATACACTCTGAGAGGTGTTGGCAGCAATCACAATAAGCCCAGCTGAAGGCTGTTGACATCTAATTTGCATAGTATTGTTTTGCACTGAGTATATATAATTTGCAGTAAGTTTTTTTTAATACTGCGCTGATTATATTTAGTTTCATATTTTCTATTTGAGTTACTGTTGCCTTTCTCTCATCTCAAACCAGTCTGCCCGTTCTCCTCTGACCTTTGACATCAACAAGGCATTTTTGTCCCAACAACTACCACTTACTGGATATTTTCTCTTTTTCGGACCATTCTCTGTAAAACCTTGAGATGGGTGTGCGTGGAAATCCCAGTAGATCAGCAGTTTTTGAAATACTCAGACCAGCCCATCTGACACCAACAAATATGCCACATTCAAAGTCACTTACATCCCCTTTCTTCCCCATTCTGTTGCCCGGTTTGAACTTAAGCAAGTCGTCTTCACCACATCTAGATGCCTAATGCATTGCGTTTCTGCCATGTGATTGGCTGATTAGCAATTTGTGTTACCAAGCAATTGAACAGGTGTACCTAATAAAGTGGCCTGTAAATGTATATATGTTTACAAAAAAAAAAAAACATTTTTACAGTGCTATACAAAGTTTTTTCTTTAAATTTCTGTCCTTTTTTTATACTCCTTTTTACTTGCTTCTGAAGAAGACAATAACTAGAATGGCAGTGTGTCTTATGATCTGTCCGGTTCTATTATAAAGGCATTTTATTGTTTTCCCAGCGCTCCAGGAAAGTTAGAGCCTACAGATGGGCAGTCACTGAGCCATAATCCAGGCACAACTTTTACATGCAAGCTGTGCAAATATGAAACCCAAGATGAGAATGCAATTCAGAAACACTTTACTTCCAAACAGCATTTGGAGGTCATTAAGCACCTCTACATCTTCCTGCCAAAACAGAGAGTGGACTTTATACAGGTAAGCAACTAGCTCTGCCCCGGGATATCACTGTCTGTTACAGTGTGTTAATGGAAGTTGTGTATTTTTTTTTTAAAAATCAGATAACTTTTATTGAGTTTTCAGGTTTTTACAGGAACAAAACAACCTTTCGTAACAGCAAACTTCTTCTGCACAAGATCTATGTTCACAGCATAGAAATTGACAGTACAGTCATAGGGTTAGCTTTCACATTAATGGGAGTAACAAGAGAAATTATACATTATCATGACCTCACAGACCTTTCAATAACACAAACTAATAAGACAGCGCCCCTCTGTAACTGCTGATATCAATAAAACATCATATATGCCTTATATCTTGTGAGGTTATTATGTGTAGTGCCAGTGGATCCAGAGTCAATTCTAGAGACACTTAAGAGAAAAAGGCCGACCATAAAAGAAGGTGTACAAGACATGTCATCCCATAAGCAAATTTACATGACCATAGCCTAGTCAAAATAAGTGAGGTCAGGGCTAGGCCTGTGGTGGCTAGCCACAGGTCCCAAATCTTTTGAAATTGTGTTGGGCAGTTCCTATGTTGAAAGATAAATTTCCCTCTAAATAGTGGTGTTAATTTGAGTTTTCCATTCTGCCCAGGTAGGGGGGTGGGGGATAGCCACTTTTGGGCAATTAGCTTACATGCTTGAAAAAGCACCCTAACTGTATGTTTGTAGGTAGTATCTGGCCAGGTAGATTCATATATAGCAGTTAGCAGGCAAATACTTGGATCTTCCATTAGGGATACTTGAAACACGTTGTTTATAGTTGCTAGTACTTCTTTCCAGTATCAGTGTAGTTTTGGACACCTCCAGAGCTTGTGAATAAGATTAGCAGAGCCACCGCCACACTTAGGGTGGAGCAGGGTGTCTCATCGTCACCAAGCATACAATTTTTCTATAGTATGGTAAGTTCTATGTAAGAGAAACAGTTGTGTAAGCCTATGGGTTGAGGGCAGTGACGCCCTGCAGCCAATGCTAATTCCCATTGTTCATCCGAAAAGTGACCCAAATCTTTGGACCACTGTTCTCGGGCCGGTAGTTTCATTTTATCTTGAAACTTGGCATGTAGGACAGCATACAATTGGGAGATAAACCCTTTTTTAGAGTCAGCACTTGGAAGAATAGTGGATGTGGTTGATTTTTTTTCTGAAGAGCAGATAATAAAGCGGGAGTCCGGCGACCAATCCTTTTTTTTTTTTTTTTTTTTTTTAGGTCATTGAGACACTTTGCTAAGCCCAAAATAATACTCACAGTTTGGGTGTAATATTTCCGCCTCTGTCTGTTTTCGTACTGAAGAATAACTTAAAAAATGTGATGCTGGCTGTTTCCATCTTGCTTGTGGGCATGTGAAGCCCACAAGCATTGATTTCCTGGATGCGGTGAATGCTGTTCATTCACAGCTTGACACTAAGCTCCCAGGAGACAGTGCGGCGCCAGGTAAAGGCAATAAACACGCCTACTCCCATGGGAGGAGAGACAGGAAGTGCCACAATAAAGTACAATATAAAGGTAATTACAGCGATAAAAAAAAATTTTGTGCGGCATTTGAACATCTATGCAATTAACTGAAGGGGATAGGTTTAAGTAAAAAATTTGAGTGGAACCCAGCTATATATCTATGGTCAAAGTGTGTGGTATTAAAGTCTTTTTTTTTTTTTCCTCAATTCTAGAGATATATTAATTTTGAGAAAAACAGAGTGTCCCAAGAGAGGAAAAGGCAGAATCTACAAGCTAGGAGAGACTTCTTTGAAGGTAAAGCATTACAACGTTAAAGCAGTTGTAAACCCCACTTGGTAATTTTTACCTACAGGTAAGCCTATAATAAGGCTTAGAATGCTAATTTGTAGTCCTGTGAGCTTCCAGGTAATTGACCAAATCTGGTCTCCAAAATAGTATATCTTTGCAAATGATCAGCTGCTAACGTTACGCATGTCTCATAACCATGCAAAATAGTTAAACCAAATTGTACACACGCTGCGCTTATCAAAATAAAAAATAAGAAATCTCCACTAAAATATTAATAAAGTGATATTGTGCTTAACATATACAAAATCTATTAATACTATACTATACGTTAATGTGCAATAAATTTCAATGAATGAATAAATAGGTAAAAGTGCTCCAATAAGCCTGTGTATTGCAAATATTCCACAAAGCTTGTGCAATTTTTCAAACATTAATAGATAATTCAACACAAACATCCATGCGATTTAGTGTTGCATCCAAGCATATCAGTACTGCATCTGTGCAATATGGTGTTAGTGCAATGTTAGAACAATACAAAATTAAAAAATACAAAAAATGCATCCATGCGATTTGGTGCTACCTCCATGTGATTCTATGTAATTCAGTGCTGTGTTGCTGTGCAATGATTAAATTAACAGTCCGATTTAGTGTTGCATCCATGCATTTCAGTGCTGAATCTATGCAATATGGTGTTAGTGCAATGTTCAAACAATAAAAAGTTTAAAAAATACAAAAAAGGCATCCATGCGATTTGGTGTTGCATCCATGTGATTCTATGCAATTCAGTGCTGTGTTGCTGTGCAATGATCAAATTAACAGTCCACAGATCTTCCACAATCCATTCATGTGTTATGGTGAACACAAACTAAAGTGCTGTGCGCTCATACAAGTGCTCCCCCCCAGGTGATAGCCCCTCACCTTAGGGCGTGCGACCTTGCAATTAAGCTTGGTCAGAATGCGCCTTAGAACCTCTCTGGGTTCGATGATATATGCAGGGTCCTAGATAGATTTGCACTGGTGCCTCTGTTCCTCACAGCAGTCCCGTTTGTACCTCAATATATCAACATAAAAAGGACTTCATGGTGCAGTATGTACTAAATTTATTAAAATCATAAACAAATCCCGCAATGGGTACTCACAGTAACAAGGCGCTTAAGGGCGCCACACTAAAACAGCAGAGACGAACGGGCAACAGCGGCCGATATGGGGTGGCGTGCTAATCTGTCCCCACAGGTTGTATGTATAACGTTCCGTCCTGTCCCCTTCCCCTACGCGTGTTCGATACAAGGGGTATTTCGTATCTTCATCAGGACACCCCCTGATGAAGATACGAAATACCCCTTGTATCGAACACGCGTAGGGCAAGGGGACTGGACGGAACGTTATACATACAACCTGTTGGGACAGATTAGCACGCCACCCCATATCGGCCGCTGTTGCCCGTTCGTCTCTGCTGTTTTAGTGTGGCGCCCTTAAGCGCCTTGTTACTGTGAGTACCCATTGCGGGATTTGTTTATGATTTTAATAAATTTAGTACATACTGCACCATGAAGTCCTTTGGTGTGGAGCATGTAAATTAGTGTGTAGTGTACGTAAATTAATATCTGTCATTCTTTGGGGCATAAATCGCGTTTGATCAGAGGCAATGATAGATTTGTATTCTTAAGGTAGGTAATTTTGTCAATATTTTAAAATCGGTATTTAATAAGGCTATTGGCCTATAAGAGGCACATAGTTTTGAATCACTATCCTCCTTTATGTCTAAGAACTATATGAGCATTTCTCATTGAGTCTAGGAGAAACCCTTCTGATAACCCCCTTGTATATACTACTGCCAGTTTTGGAGTTAAAGTATCTCCATACATTTTATAAAATTCAATAGGGAGTCCGTCAGGACCTGGAGCCTTTCAATTCGGAAAGGTACTTATTGCCATCTGGATCTCCTCACTAGTAATAGGACCAGCTAAAGCCTCTCTCTCCCTTTCTGACAACCACCTTAGAGCTATCCGATCCAGAAGGACGGACAGCTCCCCCGGATGGAAGCCAGAGGAATACAGAGAACTATAATACTGCTTGAAGGTCTCCAAAATGTATTCTGGATTGGAAACGGTTTTCCCTTCAGAAGTTCTGACTTCAGGTATAAGTGTAGCTGGATGGTTATGTTGTGCCAGCATTGCCATAAATCTTCCACTTCTGTCTCCTTGTTCGAAAACTCTGTCTATTTTTATATAGGTCTAATCTAGTTGTTTCGGTCATGTGTAAGTGCACAGATCTCTTTGAGCAATCATTAATAAATCAACATTTTTTTGTGTTAGAATCAGAACCATAAATTTCTTTATGACATTCAAGCTGAATTTGTAATGACCCCGGGTATTGGTCTTCTGTCCCTTCCGAAACGCTGTTATAGCTGAAATGTATTGCCCCCGCACAAATGCTTTAAAGGCATCCCATATTATATCTGGAGAAGATGATCCCACATTATTTTCCCAATATTCAGCTATCGTTAATGGCATTTTTTTTGCGATAAAAACAAAAAAAAAGGCGACAATTTTGAAAAAAAAACACTATTTTGTACTTTTTGCTATAATAAATATCCCCCCAAAAATATAAAAATTAATTTCTTCATCAGTTTAGGCCGATGTATATTCTTCTACATATTTTTGGTAAAAAACGCAATAAGCGTATATTGATTGGTTTGCGCAAAAGTTATAGCGTCTACAAAACAGGGTAAAGATTTGTCATTTTTATTATTTTTTTTTTTTACTAGTAATGGCGGCGATCTGTGATTTTTATTGTAACTGTGACAATGCGGTCGACAAATCTGACACTTTTTTGGGACCATTGACATATATACAGTGATCAGAGCTAAAAATAGCCAATGATTACTATATAAATGTCATTGACAGGGAAGGGGTTAACACTAGGGGCGATCAAGGTGTTAACTGTGTTCCCTATGTGTGTTTCTAACTGTGGGGGGATGGGAGTGACTGGGGGAGGAGACATATCGTTGTTCCTCCTTTGTTTGTAGGAACACACGATCTGTCTCTACTCTCCTGACAGAACAGGGATTTGTATGTTTACACACACACAGATCCCGGTTCTCATTCTGTCAGGAGCAATCGCGGGTGCCCCGCTAACATCGCGCCCAGAGGGCACGAGCATCAGCTCCGGGGAACATATCATAGACAGTCCAAACCATATAAAGTCTCTAGAGCGCATCCGGAAGAAAGCCTGTGGTAGGGTAGGGAAGAGAGCCTGCGATAGTCCGCCGTCAGACTCGCTCTCACCCCCGCCACCTAATTACCATGCGGAGAGAGTCAGCAAGCTCCCCTAACTCTCGCTGGAATTCTCACGGGATTAGAGCTCTGACTCGCAAAGTCCTCACGCTCTCACATCCTCCTCCCTCCAAAAAGCACTCTCCTCACTTTTAATGTTTACTTCTTTTTTGATGGTTGCTTTGGTGCCGTGTTTTATTCAAGCAGTATTATTTTTTGTTTGTTTTTTGCAACCTGCAAGGAAATGTCATAATGTGCTATTATGCATCGTAATCGGCCCTTTACTCGGATCTGTGACCAGCCGAGTCCCAAGGGCAGCCTGAGCATGGGAGGACATCCGTGGATGCCCTCCTGGCATCTTAAGCCCGCGCTGTAGCCATCTAGGCTATAGCGTGGGCGCCAAATGGTTAAGCGTACTACACTGTTAGCCTTTGTGCTGGTTACGTCATTTTGTCTTTTGGTTTTGTTGACAGCCCATTCATTTTTAAAGTGCTCTCCTAACGCATAACATGTGGCAATAGCCCACAATGTTGTGAATCAGTAACTGACAACTGGCTTCTGAAAGCAAGATGGCAGCACGGCTACCTTTTTACACAGGCTATCCCAACTTCAGTCTATCATGAATGCTGCTGGCAGACACATCCACCTTACTATCCGTTCAGTATCCACCATCCCTGTTTGCCAATCTATCCACTGGCTTCCGTTTGCTCAGCAGCTGAGCCCCGATTTTGAACCCCCCCGAATTTTGACTTGGGTTGCAGAGTTTGACAGGTGGCACTGCTGTGACAGCAGACCAGGAATCTTCTTCCTGCTGCATAAATTGTGTGACTTTCCATCCAACTTTCCTCATTTGCATACTTGTTCCAGCTTATTGACTCAGAACACACTGGAGCTAGAACTTCAGCATGACACTTGGGCTAAATTTAAATGTTAAAAAATGTTTCCTGCAGGTAAGAAAAATACCTGTTAACCTAGATAGAAAATCCTGATAGCCAGTATCCTTTTTGTAGTGTGTTTTTTTTTTTTTTTTTTTTTTTTTTTTTTTTGTGTGCGCCATGAACTAAAATCTCAAAACAATTTTATTAGCTTTTACAGCTTTTTTTTTCTGTGAACAGAACCTCTCCCCCTTTGTAATGGAGATGAGGAGTTGGGGTTTGGGAGGGGACTTTTACAGTCAAAATCAGGAGGAGAGCAGCTTAAGGCTCATGCACAAAGGATGTTTTAAAAACACCAGCGCTGCTGCCAGGAAAAAGCAGCTGTAAAAAAATGTTTTTAGTCGCGTTTTTGACTAGCCTTTTATGGGCGTTTATGCTCCTTTTTTGGCAATATCGGTTTTGGGCATTTTTACAGCAAAAACACTCCCTATAATGTAAAAATGCCAAAAGCTAAACGCAGTTAAAAGCTTGTTACAGTGTTTAGCAGCGTGTTTTTTGGTGCTCAAAAGCCCCTGCTCCTGGATGCACAGGCTGTCATTATTTTTATACTGCCCCTAAATGCTTATGCCTCCCAAATGCCTCTGAAAGTTTGTGTGCATGGACACAAAGGGCTAACATTGAGGGGCTTTAGAGATCGTAAAAAAACAAACATCAGACGCCCCTAACAGCAGCTGTAAAAACATCCTGTGTCCTTAGGGGGACGTAGGGCCCCCCTAAGATGGGAACTGAGTTACTGGCAGGATCACCAGGAAGTTATTAAATAGTCACCACATCTAAAGACTGGTAAGTTGCAATAAATTATTTTTGTTTTTTGGTTTAAATACACTCTAAATTTCACTAAATAATTGTGTCTTTTTTATTTTCATTTATGAGCTCCAAACATAGAAAAGGATTTTCAGACATTCTGAGGATTGCGCCTATTTGTTTTTCTAGGCATTGGGCAGGAACATTTTTTCCACCGAGTTGAACTAGCTCACTGTTTGGCATGTGATACCTTTATCCCTGATGTCCCAGAACTTCTAATCGAACATACAAAGTCAGAGAGTCATGAGCAAAAATGCAAGGTGAGAACAGTACTGTTCATTAAAATGAATCTTCTGTTCTACAATATTAATACATGCATATTCTGCACATGCAGGTTATTTTAATATCACGGTTATCCCTCTTTGGTCAATTAAATTTTAAGTCTTCCTGTTTTTAAGATAACAGTTTGTGATCTTTATATGACTTTTACAGACATCTTTCAAAGAAATCAAAAACAATTGCCTGGCGATGGCAAAGGCAATGCTACAAGATGAACATATCTTAAGACTGCTCAAAGTGTACAATATGGTAAGGAGGACCTCTTTTGAATGATCAATGTCTGATAGAAACATGTAGTAGATTGGGGCACACAATGATCTGTCTGTTGGTTCGGGAAGACCGGCTTCTGTCAAACAAACATTCTGAGAAAACCAGCATCTGATCAGCGCTGTCAGCCAATGGCTGCGATCGCTGACCAATGTGTTATGGGGGGTGGGGGGACCCAATAGCTCATTGGGGAGATCTCTCCGCGTGAACATCGAATGGGTTGAACAAAAAAAGTTCCCATGTGTGTACCCAGCATATAACTAATGCAGCCATCTCACATCTAAGAATTGGTAATCTGCAGTATACTAAATGTTTGCTTTTGGGTTTCTTTCTTCTTGCTTTAAGTAAATTCGTTCTGCCCATTACTAAGGGAGGAAGCTTAAACAAAACTGAACCTTTTTTTTTTTTTTAAATACCGTTTTTATCAGCGTATAACACGCACCCCAAGTTTAGGAGGGAATTAAGGAAAAAAACTTTTAGGGGGGAAGTTTACGGAAAAAAAACTTGCATTTTAAATGCCCATCAATGCAGCCTTATCAGTGTCCATCTGCAGCCTTGCCCAGTGTCTTTGCAGCCTTGTGTCTTTGCAGCCTTGTGTCATTGCAGCTACAGGTATTTAAAATTGGCGCCGATCTCCGCTGATTGCGAGAGGAGCAAGCGCCGCCGGTGTCCTATCAAAAATAGTCCCCCATCGGATAGTGTCCACCCTGTAGTGCGCAGACGCTGAGGAGACTCCGAAAATCTCCAAACACCAACAGCTGATCGTGAGCCGGCGCCGACATACACAAAGCCGAGTGTACTCGGCTAGTCTCAGCTCCTCTCACCGTCCTGCCCCTATGATGGACATAACACAGGTCCAATGGCGGGACTGGGCGAGGCTGTGAGCGGAGCCAAGACTAGCCAAATACACACGCCTTTGTGTATGTCGGCGGCGCTCGCTCCGCTCCGCTTACAATCAGCGGGGATCAGCGTATAACACGCACCCACGGTTTCCCCTTCATATTAAGTCGAAAAAAGTGCGTGTTATACGCCAATAAATACGGTATGTGTATTAAAGTTATAGGAAATGTATTTACTAACAAACTACAAGTAATGAACACCTGAGTACTTAAATACTGAAACTACTGGAATATGGGTCAGAGGTTGGCTGGCAAAAGAGCGGGTCTCTTCCAATTAATAACAAGACCAGGGCACCAAGCAAAATGCTCTTAACAAAACCATAGCTTTAAAGTGGAATTCCACCCTCAAAAAAGTATTTTTTAAAAGTCAGCAGCTACAAACCCTGTAGCTGCTGACTTTTAATAGGGACACTTACCTGTCCATCGGCTCGGGTGCAGGCACTGCCATTGTAACTAAGGGAAACCGGCAGTGGAGCCTTCAGTGAGTGCCCATCTGTGCTGCCTATGCGTGCCCATCAGTGCTGCCTATTGGTGCCACCTCACCAGTGCCGCCTCATCAGTGCCCATCAGTGAAGAAGTAAACTTAGTTATTTACTACATTTTATAACCGAAACAAAGAAAAACTTTTATTTTTCAAAATTTGCTGTCTTTTTTTATTTGTTTAACAAAAACAAAAAAAAACCCCAGAGGTGATCAAATCACCAAAAGAAAGCTCTATTTGTGGGAACAAAATGATAAAAATTTTGTTTGGGTACAGTGCAGCATGACCGCGCAATTGTCATTTAAACAGCGACAGCACTGAAAGCTGAAAATCTGCTTGGGCAGGAAGGGGGCAAAGTGCCTGGTATTGAAGTGGTTAAGGAGAGATAGGTATCTAATAGAAACAGCAATGTGTCATCAGCAAATATGCACAAACTTTCCTCTAGCCCCCACCTGCATAAAACAGAAATCCGGTCCGATTGGCAGATTGGGGCTGTCAATGGCCAGGAAAAAGAATGAGGAGCATGAGACATTGACCTTGAAACAAACCAGAGGTTATACAAAACTACGCTGCGCTAGCAATAAATCAAAATTAGCATACATAATACCGAAAAGTGCCACCAATCTAAAAAAAATAATAATGTGATATGGTATAAGGCACATGTTATGCTTTACAAAATTATACTACACTTGTACAGTGAAATTAGAATTGTACATCAGTATTCCAAACCCATAAATTAAATGAACCACAATTATAATAAATGTACAAATAGCAAAAATTTCCCAAGGAAATTTCTCAAAATCAAAAAAAGTCCAGCGTATCAAAGCAGTCCAAATGCAATAGAAAATTCTCCACTTTAGGGAAAGATCTTGTGCTAATATCAGATGGTCAGAAACACCCCTTGTGCTTCACATAGATGAGAACACTGAAGGCTTACCAGATAGCATGTGACTCTTAATATGAGAAAGAAATTGAAGGCATTTGTGTATATAAGGGGATCTCTGCACATCGGACATTGGATCTCTCCAAACTTTTCACAGGTCCCAGCTTGTACAGGCAGCAATATTCTCATGAGAGAGAAAATAAAAAGCACCACGCTCCCATAGTGTAAAATCTCAAACACTTTATTCAAGTTAAAAAATAGGTGGTGAAGTCATGACTCCTAGTCACACCCTACATGTTTCATCAGAATTGATATCGGGGCACGGAAGAAACGTGAGTCACCACAGACCCTTATATACAGTCACACCAGGACAGGGATGTCAAAATCTATTTCAGCGATGGCCACATTACAATTATTTTTGCCCTCAAAGGACCAGTTGTTTCTGTAAGGCTAGATGTCAAGAGCCCCCCCCATCCTCCCTTACATCACAGTGCACCCCCATTACTTTGCACTTCTGCCAAGAAGAAGATGGTTCGGAGCTGTGAAACAGAAAGTGCAGGGTCTGGAGGAGGACCAGCGGAGGGTTGGAGTCAGCTGCAGGATCTGGCAAGGAGTTCTGTCCTCCTCTCTGCTTACGACTGCTGAGACAAGGTGGGGGTGGAGACGAGGGAGGTGCGAGGGCCACATTAAATGGCCTGGCAGGCCGAATTTGGCCCGCAGGCCTTGTGTTTGACACAGGCACTAGGAGGAGCACAGGAATAAAATGCACTAGGCATATGCGTATCACAGTGCCATCTAGAGGTAACGTTACAAACTACATAAAGTCCAAAACCCTTATACACATAGAGGGAATTAACACAACCATGTGCCACCTAGTGGAAGTGTTATAAATTGTGCAAAAAATGCATAATTAAATAAGCTTGTAAAGCCCAAAAGATCACTTTCCGGATAAACCAATAAAAAACTAAAAACACAATAAAAATTTGTAAAAAGGTGTATCATATAGAAAAATTGTTTTCATATATCATAAAGGTGTATAATTCTTGTAATCTTCCCTTACAAGAATATATACCCCCTTTTATTGGAACGGCCACTCCAATGTGGGACAAATTAATCAGTAGCTAATAAGAGGGTGCAAGAAGGGTCCTTATTGTGTACCCGTACGTAATGTTTGGATAAGCTATCGTCCTTGAAGCTCCTCTTTATATTCCCCACGTTTCCCTAAGTGCACCTTGAAGGGTTCTCATTTATACGCCCCACATACTGCAGGCCATAGGGGCACTGCAGTAAGACCACTATTTGTGTGAATCAGGTGACAAAAGATTTAGCCCGGGTTCACACCTATGCGAATTAGAGGTGCGTTTCCGCACCTCTAATTCGCATAGCAGGAGAATGTGTCTGGCTCCCTATGGAGCCAGTTCACATATCTCCGGGGCGGCTGCGGTGCGCACTGCACAAAAACGCTGTGCGTCTTTGGCTGCGTTTCAGGGCCGAATTCAGGCATAGAATCGGCCCTGATTCGTCCCTGAAACGGTGAACAGGGACGCACAGCGCTCCTGTGCGATCTGCAGCCCGTTGTGGTGTGAACCCGGGCTCAATCGAATACGACATTAGATAGCATTAGACTGAAAAGTCGTAACTTTCTTGTTACCTAACTTATTATTCTTACACAGATAAAAGCTCTTCCTGGAAAAAACAGGTCTCAACGGGGTGGGGGTGGGGGGGGGATAGGTTGTCCATAACATTGGGTATAATCATATGCTTCAATGAAGGAACATCCCTGGACACTGACTGATGACAGACCGATGGGCAAAACAGTGCTATCATCGTAACCTTGTACTACTCTGTGGAAGTGATCAGGATTTTGTTTTTTTTACACATTATGATTGCTTATACAGATGAATTTCACTGGTATAAGCAACCATTTTACTGAATGAAATTAATTCAGTGTGTATTGTGGTCAGCCACAGCTAATCACATGGTACAGATGGACTGTGATCACTGTAACCAATCACTGCTAGCAGTACAATTGTACACATTGAATGAATGAATGCATGAATCAAAGCCATTCATTGTTTACATGTCATGTGATCTGCTGTGATTGGTCACAGTGATCACATGGTACTGGAAGCGGGCCGGTGCATTGACAGGTCACGCCGCAGCCCAAAACACCAAAGGTCTCACCCAGCCTATTGTCAAATGAAAGCTGGGGGCGGGACCTTTGTCTTTCCAGGCTGTGGCACGAGTTGTTACAGTGGCATTAAACCCAAAAGCAAACATTTATTACATTGCAGCTTACCAATTCTTAGATTTAGATGTGATGGCTGCATCCTTTAATTTCGCCTGGTGATCTGGCCAGAAAGTTTGTTGTTTTTTAACAGAACAAGCTGTTCTGCAGATGTAGTAGTTACAGGGTTGAGACAAACCATTTACCACTGATAGGCGTCTTTAAAATGATCAGCTTTTATTTATGTAAACCCTTTATCCCAAAAGGAAAAAACTGTTTGCTATAACTGCTTATAAAATGTTAGCTGGAATTCAGCCTTAGTTTGTTAGTGTATCTAAATCTGCTAGAACATCTAACACTCCCATCCCTCTATATTAACAATGCTACTGTTCAAAGGTGCCCCTGTGATCCTTCATCCATAGTAAAGGCACTCTAATACAGGAGGTGTGTTACTAGCCAGGTCACCAGGTGAAAACCAAATTAAATTACATAAATTTGGGTACAACCAGCCTTACAGAGTTTACATGCAATTATTGCTATCGGCTGTTTTAACCGCTAGCAGTAATCGCTATGTTCTCTCAGCGGGGACGACTCCCCCTGCCGGGAGAACACAATGGCTCTGCGAGAGGGATTCCTCTGTCAACACTGACTGTCCTGCAGTTGCAGGAAAGAAAATCACTCAATTTTTGGGCGGCCTTACATTTCAGACATTTTTATAGCTTGAATTATACTGTCTCTTTAAAGCATTCCTATGTGTGTTTTTTTTCTTATTGGTCTCCAGGGAAGGAATCCCTTTGAGAACAGCGGGCAAGCCACAGAGCGCATAGCAAGCAATCATGAAGTCCTAGTTGCTGAGGAGGATGACGACTATGTATCCCCTGTTGAAGATGTAGGTGATGATGACATCGATAAAAATATAGACTTTACTCGGAATAAGGAAGATTCTTCCTTGAACTCTTTACCTCTCAGTCAGTCAGAAGTGATGGAAAGCAACGACTCAAACAATGAGAAAGTTTTCATAACTCCTGATGATGACGAAACGGATGATGATGATAACGATGAGGAGGCTGCTGAAGCTCCGTGATCCTGAGCTTATCCCCAAATCACATTCATCTTTGAATAATCCCTTCTTATCCTTGAATGTGAAATAGATGACTAGTAAACATGTGTTTTGGTTACAAGTCACAGTGAGCATGACATGTGCTCTAAATGAAAACCGCAAAACTTGTGACAAAAACGTGCTGGAGGAAAAGACACAGTGAGGTGTTGTTGAACTGTCCCGGAACTGAGCTGGCTATATTTTTTTTCCTTACAACTCTGGGTAAAACAAAAGCAACAGCAACCTGTTGAACCTGATGACCTGCTTTTCAATACTGACCACCCTTCCAACATATCATATTGCATAACCGTATATGTTAATGTCACTATACATCTCAATCCTGGCAGTTAAAGAGGAAGTAAAGCCTCTGAAAAAAAAAAAAAAAAAAAAAACACCCTGCAAGACAAAGGCATAATGAGCTAGTATGCATAGCATACTAGCTCATTATGAATTACTTACCTGAGATCGAAGCCCCCGCATCGGCCCTCGTTCGCCTCCTCTGATGCCGCCATCTATACCAGAGTGACTTCCGGGTATCGCGGCTCCGGCACTGTGACTGGCCGGATCCGCGAGGACGTCACTCCCGTGCATGCGCTCTGGTGCCGCCACTAACGGCATGATCGCCGTTAGAAACGGCATGCTCAGCGTGCCTGCACCCAATGCCGTAGACATCGGTGCTGCTATTTCTGCAAATATCTCCTAAACCTTTTAGGTTTGGGAGATATTTCTTGCACCTACAGGTAAGCCTTAATCTAGGCTTACCTGTAGGTTAAAGTGGTTGTAATGGATTTACAACCACTTTAAAAACTCCCACTGGAGTCACTCCAGTCAGTCTTTTAGAACTGTGTCAGTGGGAAATTGCACAACCCTTATGATTTAACGCAAAACACCTGGCCCGCTACAGCTTATATTTAGGGCACATGTATAAAGTACACTATGTGACAAAAATTGTGAACACCTGACCATTACATGCACCCTATAGAGCTAAAGTATGTATATTAACATTCCTCTAAATAAGTGAGTTCTGTGGTTTCTAGTGAAGGGTACAGTTAATGCTACACCATAATGGGAAAACTGTATGCTTGCAGCTTTGTGCCACCACTTTGGGGAAGGCCCTTCTCTACTCTAGCATGACCCAGGTCCGTAAATATATGATTTCAGCAGTTTGGTGTGGAGGAACAACCTGACCCTAGCCCTATTGAGCACCATTGGGATCAACAGGATTGCTGATTGCAAGCCAGGTCTTTTTTTTTTTTTTTTTTTTTTTTTTTTTTCTAAAATCAGTACCTGGTTGAATGGGTACGATGTCCCACGGACACATTCCAAATTGTTCTGGCAAGCCTCCCCAGAGGAGTGGAAGGCTATTATATAGCCAACTAAAGTGGACTTGAACTCAAAAAGTTAAGATTTTCTATATTAAACGGAACATTTACAAATGTTGATTGTACAGAAGTAGTAGTCTGAAAGATTTACCTTTTTTGTTTTGAATTCCTCCCTATAGCCTCATAGCTGTATATCTATAAGGCTTTTTTAGGTATTAGAATTTATGATTTTACTGACATGCTGTTCACTGCTCTCGTTGCTGGAGGCTCTGAAAGGAAAGGAAAACCCTGCCTCTATCAGGATGGCCGCCTCCACACAGACACACAGGTTGATTTACCAAAACTGGAGAGTGCAAAATCTGGTGCAGCTGTGGACAGAAACCCATCAGTTTCTAACGTCAGCTTGTTCAATTAAGCTTCTACAAAAAAAAACCTGGAAGCTTTCTACGCAGAGCTTCACCAGATTTTGCACTCTCCAGTTTTAGCAAATCAACCCCACTGTGTGGAACAAGGCATAGTATGTCAGCAATTGAGAAAAAAAAAAACTTTGCAGAGAGACCACAGCAAATATTGACTTGTCCTTGCCAGCCTTTTGGCACAGAACATTCAGAGTTCAGTTCCACTTTACTGCCCATGGTTTTGTAACAGGGTGTCCAACAAGCTCATTATATGTATGATTGTCTGGTGTCTAGAACGTTTTGACCACATAGTGTCTCTTGCTTTTAAACATCTGCCCCATTGTCATATAGAAGTGATTATTTCAATCATAATTTATTAGGCTTACCTGAACCTGAAAGTAGTAATCACAGTGGCCTTGTTTGTTGTGTTCACTGATGCTTGTTAAACTGTACAACACAAAGTGTTTTAACTGGCAAATAATGCGTGACCTGAAGGTCTGACACAGTATGTGTTTCAATGTCAGCTTCAAATGAGCTGTTCATTTTTTATGTTTTTTTTAATCCTTTGGGAAAGGAGTAAGTAAGGCAAAGAACATTTGTCAAATAAAATTACGATCAGAAAATAATCTGCCGTCGAGAATTATATTTTTTTCAATTACTTTAACTGTAAAAGAAGCAGAGTTTGTGACAATGGTTATTTTTTTCCTATTTTTTGAAGTCTTTTACCTTCAGGATATACTGCCACTTAAAGGAGGATTGGACCCTTACGAACAAAAAAAACAAAAACTGTTGGTCAGCCCAGGATGACCTTTCCTACTACCAGTATTCCTGTTTTTTTGTGTCCTAGGAGGATGGATGTCTTCTCCTCAGCTCTGCTTTGCAAAAGGATAACCTATGTTTACTAGCATCTTTTTTTTTTTTCATTCAAGACTTTTCCCCACATTGCTGCTAGGTGGTGGTCCTTTTCTTCTTTTTTCTCTTAAACTTCTTTTTATTGAGATATGAAAGGGGTAGGTTACAAAACAGGGCATTTTGGGCACACCCAGGCCCGGTGAAATATACAAACCACAAAAGAAAACTTGAAAACTTGTAACTAGTACAACGTTTCCAAGAACTACTCGCACTCAGATACATCAAGGTAAGAGAGAAAAGTCAAGGGGTCAAATGTTAACTTCATTCAGTTCCCTGCAAGGCCAAGTAGATCATACGGTACTACGGTATTGATGCCCAATTTCAGACTCCGCAGCGTGTGTGGAGGAGCCCCCAGATTATCTGTTGGCTAGAAGCAGTTTGTGAGTTAACTAAGACCCAGTATATGAATCATTGATGCTTCTGTTTTACCACAAGGAGCTTTGATCTATTCCTCCTGCCTGCCTACAGTGAGTTTAGTCACCTCCCAGATATCCAACCCTCGCCTGCTACCAGCTCTCTGGATTTCCTAAATATCTGAGTCTTTGTCTCATACCCCGAGTCCTTGCCTCATGATATAGTCCCACTATATCATGTGCCCCCAGTTCACACTCTACTAATGACTCTCGTGCTGCCTGCAGAATGCCTACTGATGCTGCTGATCTCTGCAACCTTAAACCCTCTGCTTCTGGGGTCTGTCCAACCTCTAGGATATTACTCTATCAGGTGTGGCTGGCTCCTTTCTCAACTGAGGCTTTTCCTACAGTCATTCAAGACTTTCTAGCCCAAATCACTTGTTCTAAGTCTTCCTATATAGAAATTGGACATCCTGACAAGATGTGTTCTCCCCTAAAATGCTTATTATCCTTACACCAATTTGAAGAGGACATTGTCAAAATAAAGTAGCCTGCCCCCACCGTGGATCATTGGTGTCCCGCTTTAACAAAGCAATCACCATACCAGTGGAGGATGCACCTGTCTTTAAGCACTCAACTTGTTAAACTTGCCCTCTAGAGCTCTTGTTTTCTCTGACAGCCCGTGCTCTTTACCCCATCTTGGCTGTGATCTATGCCAAACCCTGTGAATTTCTCTTTGGGAATGAATCCTGTGCTTCCTACAGCTAGCTCTCAGCAGTGTTATTAAAAATGTTTCTGCTCTTTCTATCATGTTTCGGAGATTGTTGGCCTCTCACTCCTTAGTTAAGACTATTGTAAAAGGAAGTCTTTCATGCATCTTCCCCTGTTTGTTTCTCGTGAGTCAGTGGGATCAGAATCTGCTTCTGTCTGTGCTTCAAAAAACAGTATTTGAACCCATTTTTGAGACCTTCCTCTCTCTACAATCACCCTCTTTGTTATTCTGCGAGGCGAGTGTCTGAACTGGCAGCTTATCCTGTAAGGAACCTATTCTGGTTTTGCAAAGGAAACAAGATGGTGTTGAGGGTGGCTTAGAACTTCCTATCTGTCTCAATTAGTTTCTGCCTTTCACCTCAATCAGGATTTCATTCTTCTGTCTTTCTGTTCAGTTCACCGAAAAGAAAATTTTCCTCCATTGTCTGGATGTGGTTCCAGCTGTGGGAGTATCTCAAAGCTGCTGCTTCTTTCAGAAGACCGGTTCTCTGTTTGTCCTCGTAAGGGTGCACTGGTTTCTTGATCCATCATCTTTAGGTGGCTTAGACATACCATATCCTATGGTTTCAAGGATCAGGTTGCACCACTTCCTGTCCAGGTTTACTCTACTAGATCTACTAGTGATTCTTGTGCTTTTCAACATCAAGTAACTGTTAACACAGATTTGCAAGGCTGCCATCTGGTCTTTTATTCACACATTCTCCAAATTCAAGGTAGATGTTACAGGCTCATCTGATGCCAACTTCAGGTGTTAAAGTGGTAGTAAACTTCAGACATGAAATATGAACAAACATATCCCTCTATAGTGTGTACTTTTCTCAAGAACACGAAGTGTCATTTCTGTCTGCTGCTTCATTCCTCTGCTATCAGCATGAGTCACTTCTTCTAAAAAGTTTTCCTGACACCAAGAAAAAAAAAAGGTGAAGGGAGGGATCCCCAGCACACCGCCATTGGGTCACAGCCTCAGTCAGCTTTGTTCCTGTGTGCTGTGTGAAGGGGGTGTGTGTCCCTTCCCTCCAACCAGCTGTCAGAGCTCTCCTCCCTGAGCTCTTCAGTGTGTAACTTCAGCGCTCTGCCCCCTTTTTTCTGACAGCTCAGACAAACTTTATAAGTTGTCGACTTTGAACAGATGTGGAGTAGAGAAGACTGCAGATAAACAGGTACAACTTATGCAGGAGGATTTGTTTCATCTCTGTGTGTCCCTTCACTGGGTGTATGTAAGGGTTTACAACCACTTTAAGGTCCTTCTGATGGCTCTTTGAGCAGCAGCCAGTCCTCAGTTTCCTGTTGTTTTTTGGTCATATGTTGGCTGTTGTGTTGTCCACCCCTGAGTTTGCCTGCTGTTGGACATCCTGAAGGCTTAAGATTTCCTGTGTCCCTCAATGGATGGGAAAGATAATAGGAGTAGTAGAAGGCCTACATTTTTTTTTTTGCCTTTGTCTAATCCTCCTGTAGGTGGTAGTATAACCCAAAAGGTTAAGACTTGATGTCTTAACCTTAATGGACTCCAAGGAAAGGATTTTAGGGAGAGTACAAAAATCTTTGCTATTATTCAAAAACCTTTTTTTTTTTTTTCAGCGTAAACCTGATAATCACTAAAGGTCATTCATTATCTGTTCAGCAAAGAGATCTGTGACAGGGCGTTTAAAAAAAAAATGTATTTCAGTGATGTCTAGCCTTCCTGTGTTCCAGAACATCTAACATTTCAGCTGAGCATTTTAAAATGTTTTCTTTAGTGTTTTTTTTTTTTTTTTTTTTCAATTGAATTACCTTGTAAATAAATGTGTAAGGGATGATGTTTGGTCTTTAGTGATTTGGACTTTGTCTTCTCTGATGTCGTTGACTATACAGGAGCCACTAGAGAGCAAGAAAACTAAATGTAGGGCATGATCATTTTTAACATATCCAGTTACACGAAGACTTCTAGATATATTCTCTTGCTCTTGTGCCCTTATTTACCTGGCCCAAGTCTGTGTAAACATTGCTTTGTTTTACATACAGCATGTCTGCACTGTACACTGTGGTGCAATCCAGTGACCGTTGTGACCACCATTTGGTAACCGGCTGCTGAGATGTTAAAAATTTAATACTTTTTTTTTTTTTTAATATACTTTCACCATCCAGTATCCCTGATCACGACCAGTCATATAATGACACTGTACTGGTGACAGTATGTTAACCACTTCAGCCCCGGAAGGATTTACCCTCGTAATGACCAGGCTATTTTCTGCGATATGGCACTGCGTTGCTTTACCTTACAATTGCGCGGTCGTGCAGCGTTCTACCCAAACAAAATTGCTGTCCTTTTTCTCCCACAAATAGAGCTTTCTTTTGGGGTATTTTATTAACCTATGCAGTTTTTAGATTTTTGCGCTATAAACAAAAAAAGACAATTTTGAAAAAAAACTATATTTTGTAACTTTCTGCTATAATAGCCAAAAAAAATTATAAAAAAACAAATGTATTCATCAATTTAGGCTAATATGTATTCTGCTACATATTTTTGATTAAAAAAAAAATCACAATAAGCGTATATTGATTGGTTTGCGTCTACAAAATAGTGGGTTGATTTATGGACTTTATTTTTTTTTATGTTTTTACTGGTAATGGCAATCTGTGATTTTTAGCAGGACTGCAACATTGCGGCGGACAAATCTGACCCCAAGTGACACTTTTTGGGGACCAGTGACATTACTACAGTGATCAGTGCTAAAAAAAAAAATGCCCTAATCAATGTTTAAATGACACTGCCTGATACAAAAATGCAGTTTTTAAATGATGGTTTCATTTATTAAGACAAAAAAGCTGTCCAAACCTGCCTGGCTTTATGTGAAAAAGTAATTGCCCCCTAAACCTAATAACTGGTTGTGCCACCCTTGGCGGCAACAACTGCAATCATGCGTTTGCGATAACTGGCAATGAGTCTTTCACATTGCTGTGGAGCAATTTCGGCCTACTCTTCTTTGCAGAATGGTTTTAATTCACCCACATTGGAGGGTTTTCCAGCATGAACGGCCTGTGTAAGGTCATGATACAGCATCTCAATTGGATTTGAGTCCGGGCTTTGACTAGGCCACTCCAAAACCTAAATTTTGCTTTGTTTGAACCATTTGGATGTGGACTTGCTGTTGTGTTTTGGATCATTGTCCTGCTGCATAACCCAAGTGCACTTGAGCTTGAGGTCACAAACTGATGGCCGGACATTCTCCTTTTAGGATTTTCTGGTCGAGTTTAGAATTCATGGTTCCATCAATTATGGTAAGTTGTCCAGGTCCTGAAGCTGCAAAGCAGCCCCAGACTATCACGCTACCACCACCATGTCTGACTGTTGGTATGATCTTGTTATGAAATGCTGTATTCGTTTTATGCCAGATGTAACTGGACGCACACCTTCCAAAAAGTTAAATTTTTGTCTCATCAGTCCACAGAATATTTGCCTAAAAGTCTTGGGGATAATCAAGATGTTTTTTGGTAAATGTGAGATAAGCCTTTGTGTTCTTTTTGGTCAGCAGTGGCTTTAGCCTTGGAACTCTCCCAAGGATGCCATTTTTTGCCCAGTCTCTTATTATTGAATCATGAACACTGATCTTACCTGAGGCCTGCAGTTCTTTAGATGTTGATCTGGATCTCTTTTATGACCTCCTGGATGAGCCATCGGTATGCTCTTGGAGTCATTTTTGTAGGCCGGCCACTCCTGGGAAGGTTCACCACTGTTCCAAGTTATCTCCATTTGTGGATAATGGCTCTCCCCATGGTTCACTGGAGTTCCAAAGCCTTAGAAATGGCTTTGAAACCCTTCCTAGACTGATACATGTACATTATTTTGTTTCCAATCTGTTTTTGAATTTTTTTTAGATTGTGGCATGATGTGTGGCTTTTTGTGATCTGTTAGAGTGCTTCACTTTGTCAGACAGCAGTGTTAATTATTTCGTTTTAGTTTTAGTCTTAGGACTAAAATGGCATTTTAGTTTTAGTCCCATTTTAGTTTTAGTCCCATTTTAGTTTTCTGCAATTGTTTTAGATTTAGTCGACTAAATCACCAGTAATTTTAATCGACTAAAATGTCCTACGTTTTAGTCGACTAAAATCTCCAGTACATTTTAGTTGACTAAAACTCATTTTAGTCGTCTAAAATCTAATGGGTGTAATTAAATTGTAATGCATTAGTTAACATTTCTCTACAGTTTCCAATCTCATTATATACTGCTGGAGTGTAAAATCTAATATGTTATTAATTATTTATGGTGTTGAGATATGAACATGCACTAAAGACCATTGTTAATTTTGAAGTAAAAAAATCAGTTTAGTTTTATTCTTAGTTTTTTTACTAAAATTCCATTTCAGTTTCAGTCATCTCAGTTGTTTTAGTTGTATTTTAGTTGACTAAAATAGTATTCATTTAGTTGACTAAAATGTTATAGTTGACGAAATTAACACAGCTTCTATTTATGTGATATATTGATTCAACAGGTCTGGCAGTAATCAGGCCTGGGTATTGCAAGCGAAATTTAACTCCGCTTTCCAAAAAATTGTGGTTAATCACCTTTCATTCATGATTCAGCATGGGAGGGGGCAATTACTTTTTCAAATATGGCCAGGCAGGTTTGAACAGCTTTTTTCCCCTCAATAAATGAAATAATAATTTTAAAAACTGCATCTTGGATTTGCTTACTTATCTTTGTGTAATATTAAAATTAGTTTGATGATCTGAATCATTTAAGTGTGAGAAATATGCAAAAAAAATCAGAAAGGGGGCGAATACTTTTTCACACAACTGTATACCACATTTTGTAGATTGTAATAACTTTCACACAGATTAAATAATATAGACTGATTTGGATTATTTTTACCAAAGAAATGTAGCAGAATACATTTTGGCCTACATTTATGAGGAAAGATTTGTTTGTACTATTTTATAAAAGAAACTAAGAAAAACCTGTTTTTTTTTTTTTCAACATTTTTAGTCTTTTTTGTTTTATATAGCAAAAAAAAAACGTGGTGATACCACCAAAATGAAAAAAAATAATAAAAATGTAAATTGGGTACAGTGTTGCATGACCGAGCAATAGTCCGTTAAGGTAGCACAGTGCTGAATAGCAAAAACTGCCCTGATTATGAAGGGGGTAAAACCCTCTGGTGGTTAAAATATGGCAAAGGGAACCTGTGATTTGCTAATAGAGGACCAACAAACAGCACATACGCCCCTTTGTTTTGCTCTCCACCATTTTGGCTATAAGGGGCAAAGAAAACTACCCTGTACTTCCAGTTATGGGAGAACATGAATTTTTCCCCTTCTATCGATGGAACAGCACTAGTGATTAGCCACTTAGACACCCAGCACTGTCACTTGGAGGCAGAGACAGATTACTTAAGACCCCTTTCACACTGGAGGCGTTTCTCAGGCGATTTAGCGCTAAAAATAGCGCCTGAAAAAAGCCTAATCTGCAATCCCAGTGTGAGAGCCAGAGAGCTTTCACGCTGGCAGGACGTCAAAAAAAAATCCTGCAAGCAGCTTTTTTGAGGCGCTTTAGGAGCGGTGTATACACCGCTCCTAAAGCGCCCCTGCCCATTGAAATCAATGAGCAGCGCCTGCAATGCGTCTCTGTGACGGCCCTTTGTGGGTGCTTTTAACCCTTTTTGGCTGCTAGCGGGGCTTAAAAGCGCCCGAAAAGTGGCACAAAAACTGCACACCCGCGCTGGCAGTGTGAAAGGGCTCTTAAGGAGAAGTATGGGTTTGCCTTTTTTTCCCTAATCACGCTTACCTAGGTGGATGTGGCATCGGACCGATGCTGCATCTCTGCACTGAGAACCGAGCCACCGAACACCGCCGTTGGCTCGGGTCTCTCAACTCTCTGAGCAGAGAGCTGCTGACTGTCAATCAGCAGCTCTCCTTCTCTGCTCCTCCTCGCTCCATGGAGCGCTGAGCTGTGGAGGGGGAGGAGTGGCTCACTGAGATGAGAGGCTGAGACTGCCATCAGTCCAGGTACCTGGCGGATCCAGACTTCTGAAGTCAGGATGACGCGGTGCCTGGACTGAACTTGGTGACGTCAGCAGAGAGCGGACTTCAAACCACTCTCTGCTGAAAACGGGTCACAGGAGTGCAAAACAAATTGCACTCCTGTGACCCATAGGAGAAGCCCATCCAAACAAGCTCAGGCTGGACTTCTGCTTTAACCCTGTGTGAGTTCCATAACTAATAACTTTCCTGTCAAAACAAACAAATTTCCCCTGTGCCCACCAATATAACAAAATAAACCAATAAAGTTCTGCTGCTAGAATCTAGGAGAGTACCATTCACTCCCACGAACAATAGTGATTCAGCTCTACACCTGTGCATAAAAACATACATTTACAAATTAAATCGTCAAATCCATTCAGTGTATAAGTTCAATGTATAATCAAACCATTTCATGAACAATCCAAAGAAAGATAAACAATTGGCAAGTGTCAAATGGTGAATACGGACTGGGAAGAAGATAGAGGAAAATACAACCCAGATTTTTCCCAAGAGGGACAAGCGTTTTTAGACTTCATACCCATATGTCCATATGTCAAAATACGAGAAGAACGACCAGTGGTTGTGGTTGCACAGGGTGTGAAGATTTTTTAAGAATTGGCACGCATTGAAAGGATTGCAGTTTTTGGTGGAAAAGAACATTTACATGGACTTTTTTCTTAACTTTCCTGGCAGCCTTTTACATTTTTTTGATGCGTCACTTTTTTTTTTTTTTTTTAAGTATAAAAAAAGCTAGGGAATCATATAAACATGCATTATGTGGTCTTTATATTTCATATTTAAGACATTTTGTTAAGATTTACCTGACTATAGAAGAACATCACATCAAAGGTAACATGTTGAACCACTTCAGCCCTAGAAGATTTGGCTGCTCAATGACCAGGCCATTTTTTGCGATACGGCACTGCGTCGCCTTAACTGTCAATTGCGCAGTCGTGCGATGCTGTACCCAAACAAAATTGGCCTTTTTTCCCACAAATACAGCTTTCTTTTGGTGGTATTTGATCACCTTTGCTGTTTTTATTTTTTGCACTAAAAACGAAGAGCAACAACTTTGAAAAAAACACTATCTTTTACTTTTTGCTATAATAAATATCCCAAATTTAAAAAAAAACACATTTTTTTCCTTAGTTTAGGCCGATACGTATTCTTCTATATATTTTTGGTAAAAAAAATCGCAATAAGCGTATATTGATTGGATTGCGCAAAAGTTATAGCATCTACAAAATAGGGGATAATTTATGGCATTTTTATTATTATTTTTTTTTTTTTTTTTACTAATAATGGCGGTGATCTGCGATTTTTATGGGGACTGCAAAATTGGACACTTTTGACACATTTTTTGGACCATTGACAATTATACAGTGATTAGTGCTATAAAATGCACTGATTACTGTATAAATGTCACTGGCAGGAAAGAGGTTAACACTAGGGGGCGATCAAGGGGTTAACTGTGTTCCCTAGTGTGTGTTCTAACTGGGGGAGGGTTGGGACTGACTAGGGGAGGAGACCGATCAGTGTTCACACTTGGTATGAGTACATGATCTCTCTCCTCTCCCTTGAGAGAACCGGGAGCTGTGTGTTTACACACAGCTCCCGGTTCTCTCTCTGTCACGAGCAATCGGGGGTGCTCGGCAGTCATCGCGCCTGCCGGGCACTCGCGCCGGCGTGGTGCTGTGGGTGCATGCACACCCCCTAGTGGTCAAAAGGCGAACAGACGTACAGTTACGTCAGTTCGCCCAGGGGAGCCAACCTGCCGCAGTACAACTGCGGAGGCTGGTCGGGAAGGGGTTAACATACAGTGGATATACAAAGTTACACACCCCTGTTAAAACGTAAGGTTTCTGCGATATAAAAAAAAAATGAGACAAAGAAAAATAATTTCAGAACTTTTTCCACCTTTTTAATGTGACCTATAAACTGAACAACTCAGTTAAACAACAAACTGAAATCTTTTAGGTGGAGGGAAGTAAAAATAAAAAACTAAAATAATCTGGTTGCATAAGTGTGCACACCTGTAAACTAATACTTTGTTGAAGCACCTTTTGATTTTATTACAGCACAGTCTTTTTGGGTATGAGTCTATCAGCATGGCACATCTTAACTTGACAATATTTGCCCGCTCTTCTTTGCAAAAACACTCCAAATCTGTCAGATAGCGAGGACATCTCCTGTGCACAGCCCTCTTCAGATCACCTCACAGATTTTCAATCAGATTCAGATCTGGGCTCTGGCTGGGCCATTCCAAAACTTTAATCTTCTTCTGGTGAAGCCATTCCTTTGTTGATTTGGATGTATGCTTTGGGTCGTTGTCATGTCTAAAGATAGAAGTTTCCTCTTCATGTTCAGCTTTCTAGCAGAAGCCTGAAGGTTTTGTGCCAATATTGACTGGTATTTGGAACTGTTCATAATTCCCTCTACCTTGACTAAGGCCCCTGTTCCAGCTTAAGAAAAACGGCCTCAAATCATGATGCTGCCACCACCATGCTTTACTGTGGGTATGGTGTTCTTTTGGTGATGTGCAGTGTCGTTTTTGTGCCAAACATATCTTTTGCAATTATGGCAAAAAAGTTCACCCTCGGTTTCATCAGACCATAACACATTTTCCCACATGCTTTTGGGAGACTTCAGATGTGTTTTTCCAAAATGTAACCGGGCTTGGATGTTTTTCTTTGTAAGAAAAGGCTTCCACCTTGCCACTCTACCCCATAGCCCAGAAATATGAAGAATACGGGAGATTGTTGTCACATGTACCACACAGCCAGTACTTGCCTGCCAGATATTCCTGCAGCTCCTTTTATGTTGCTGTAGGCCTCTTGGCAGCCTCCCTGACCAGTTTTCTTCTCTCGTCTTTTCATCAAATTTGGAGGGACGTCCAGTTCTTGGTAAATGTCACTGTTGTGACATATTTTCCATTTGATGATGACTGTCTTCACTGTGTTCCATGGTATATCTAATGCCTTGGAAATTTTTGTGTACCCTTCTCCTGACTTGATACTTGATACTGATGCTTTGGAAGCTCTCTGCGGACCATGGCTTATGCTGTAGGATGCAACAAAGAAAATGTCAGGAAAGACCTACTAGAACAGCTGAACTTTATTTAAGGTTAATCAGAGGCAGGTTAAATGATGGCAGGTGTATACTGACTCCTATTTAACATCAGTTTGAATGTGATTGCTTAATTCTGAACACAGCTACATCCCCAGTTATAGGAGAGTGTGCACACTTATGCAACCACATTATTTTAGTTTTTTATTTTTACTTCCCCCTTCCCTAAAAGATTTCAGTTTGTTTTTCAATTGAGTTGTGCAGTTTATAAGTCACATTAACCACTTCAGCTCCAGAAGGTTTTACCCACTTCCTCACAAGGCCATTTTTTGCGATATAGAACTGCGTCGCTTTACTGAGAATTGCTCAGACGTGCGATGCTGTACCCAAATAAAATTGATGTCCTTTTTTCCCCACAAATGGAGCTTTCTTTTGGAGGTATTTGATCGCCTCTGCGCTTTTTATTTTTTGCGCTATAAACAAAAAAAGACTGACAATTTTAAATTAAAAACAATATTTTTTTTACTTTCTGCTATAAAACATTCCTAATAAAAAAAAATATTAAAAAAATCTAATTTCTTCATAAATGTAGGCCAATATGTATTCTGCTACATATTTTGTAAAAAAAATCCCAATAAGCGTATATTGATTGGTTTGCGCAAAAGTTAAAGCTTCTACTAAATAGATTTAGGGACTTTTTTTATTATTGTTTTTATTAGTAATGGCAGCGATCTGCGATTTTTAGTGGGACTGCGACATTGCAGCGGACAAATCTGACACTGAGTGACTCTTTTTGGGGATAAAAATGCAGTGATTACTGTATAAATGACACTGGCAGGAAAGGGATTAACAACCTAGGGAGGTGCTTACTAACTGTGTGGCGCAGTGTCACACTGAAGGAAAAGAGATCCATGATTCAGCTTAGCTGAATCACAAGATCTCTTTCCCTTCCTGACAGATCCGCCATTTGCCTTGTTTACACAGGCAGCCGGCTGATTCGTCTCTCCTGTGAACGTTCAGTGGGTCGTGGCGGCCGCCGGACCTGCTGATTGGCTTCCGCTGTGCCCAATCACAGCGCGAGCCCAAAACCGCATGCACATAATCGGCGTACCTGTATGTGATTTTGTGCAGCGGGGCCGCCCTGCAGCAGGTATATATGCGGTGGGCGGTCCGGAACTAGTTAAAGGTAGAAAAAGTGCTGAAATTATTTATTTATCTTTGTCTCATTTTTTTACATCACAGAAACCTGACATTTTAACAGGGGTGTGTAGACTTTTTATATCCACTGTAAGTTGGATCTTTGCATCCCAGTAATGCACTGCGCCAATACACTAAACATGAAAATGTATATCTGACTTTGGATCCACAGCAATTGAACAGGTAAGAATGGAAGTGGAGAAAAACATGTATGTAGGTATATAATTATTAGAAGTTAGCGCGGATGGAACAGGATCTTGTTGCTTTGGAAATAGATCTTGCCTCAAGACATGTGTACAGTGGGGCAAAAAAATATTTAGTCAGCCACCAATTGTGCAAGTTCTCCCACTTAAAAAGATGAGAGGCCTGTAATTGTCATCATAGGTATACCTCAACTATGAGAGACAAAATGTGGAAACAAATCCAGACAATCACATTGTCTGATTTTTTTAAAGAATTTATTTGCAAATTATGGTGGAAAATAAGTATTTGGTTGCCTACAAACCAGCAGGATTTCTGGCTCTCACAGGCCTGTATCTTCTTCTTTAAGAGGATCCTCTGTCCTCCACTTATTACCTGTATTAATGGCACCTGTTTGAACTTGTTATCAGTATAAAAGACACTTGTCCACAACCTCAGTCACACTCCAAACTCCACTACGGTGAAGACCAAAAAAGCTGTCGAAGGACACCAGAAACAAAATTGTAGACCTGCACCAGGCTGGGAAGACTGAATCTGCAATAGGCAAGCAGCTTGGTGTGAAGAAATCAACTGTGGAAGCAATAATTAGAAAATGGAAGACATACAAGACCAATGATAATCTCCCTCGATCTGGGGCTCCACGCAAGATCTCACCCCGTGGGGTCAAAATGATTACAAGAACAGTGAGCAAAAATCCCAGAATCACAAGGGGGGACCTAGTGAATGACCTACAAAGAGCTGGGACCAACGTAACAAAGGCTACCATCAGTAACACACTACGCCGCCAGGGACTCTGATCCTGCAGTGCCAGATGTGTCCTCCTGCTTAAGCCAGTACATGTCCGGGCCCGTCTGAGGTTTGCTAGAGAGCATTTGGATGATCCAGAAGAGAATTGGGAGAATGTTATATGTTCAGATGAAACCAAAGTACAACTGTTTGGTAGAAACACAACTCGTTGTGTTTGGAGGAGAATGCTGAGTTGCAATCAAAGAACACCATACCTACTGTGAAGCATGGGGGTGGCAACATCATGCTTTGGGGCCGTTTCTCTGCAAAGGGAACAGGACGACTGATCCGTGTACATGAAAGAATAAATGGGGCCATGTATCATGAGATTTTCCTATCAGCAAGGGCATTGAAGATGAAACGTGGCTGGGTCTTTCAGCATGACAATGATCCCAAACACACCGCCCGGGCAACAAAGGAGTGGCTTCGTAAGAAGCATTTCAAGGTCCTGGAGTGGCCTAGCCAGTCTCCAGATCTCAACCTCATAGAAAACCTTTGGAAGAGTTGAAAGTCTGTGTTGCCCAACAACAGCCCCAAAACATCACTGCTCTAGAGGAGATCTGCATGGAGAAATGGGCCAACATACCAGCAACAGTGTGTGACAACCTTGTGAAGACTTACAGAAAACATTTGACCTCTGTCATTGCTAACAAAGGATATATAACAAAGTATTGAGATGAAATTTTGATATTGACCAAATACTTATTTTCCACCATAATTTGCAAATAAATTCTTTCAAAAATCAGACAATGTGATTGTCTGGATTTGTTTCCACATTTTGTCTCTCATAGTTGAGGTATACCTATGATGACAATTACAGGCCTCTCTCATCTCAAGTGGGAGAACTTGCACAATTGGTGGTTGACTAAATACTTTTTTGCCCCACTGTATGTAACATTTTCAGAAGAAAAGCAGTCACTCCCAGCACTCAGAGGTCCTCCACTGTGAGATAGTATTATCTAACAACAATTCCATAAACACCTGAAATGCTAGGTGGATGCAGCCCTCCTCATATGGGGAAATCCAAGGTGAAACTACAAAAAGAACAAACCGGAAGGTGCAAGCACCTAGTGCATTACCAAAATTTGTGGGAGGATGTAAAACTGATAAAAAATGAATACTCACACAAGTACAACAAGTAAAAGCATGTAAACCAAAGGATGCCCTGCAATGCAAGATATGTGTGCTCCAACAAACACCCCCCCCCCCCCCCCCCCCGTGCTGGCAGGCTAATGTGTTTCGGGGGCACACCCCCTTCCTTTAGAGCAAAGCACTGAACTGAGTGTTATCTTCTAAACTAATTCCACAACAAAATTTCACCAAAGTGTAAACTATCAATTTAGTTAATGTAGCTGCTAAGGTGACGTTTTCTTGGGAAACAATTTTACTTTTATTTCTAAAAAAAAAAATTGACGAATGAGCTGTAAGTTTTTGCCTTAGGACGGGTCCAGGAGGCTAGGTGCAATTAAAATTAAAAATACCTGAGGGTCGGACCCTTGCTGGTTGCCAAATACCCCATCTGCAACACACAGATCAGTATCTGCCTAGCACTCAGGAGTAAGGACACAAGATGCTTTTTTTTTTTTTTTCCTTTCTTTGTTTTCATCTTTTCTTTTATTTAATGGATTTTTCTTTCTAACAGATGTAGTTTTTTGTTCCATTTGATGTATTTTTTTGTTCTCCATCCAGCTGCGGTGCTGAGTGACAGGCTGGATATGATAGATTTGGGTAATCCCAAACACTGCCATCGAGTGCATGCTGTTTCGCACAATGGGGGGGGGGAGATCGGACATCTCTGCTTTTACGAAGTGGGCTGCAGGTGCTCAAACCTTCTGCAGACACGTACAACTATCCTACCTGGCACTTCTGCTGCGGCACCACGTTACATGCCATTTGTATCCCTGTGTTCCAGGTAACTACCCCGCACCATGAGCATGTTTACCCTTATGTATTACTCATGTACCTCCTTAGGGTTTTTTTTTTTAGCTAAGAGGACATATGTGTGCTATGTTTTTATGCACTGTTTCACTGTATGAGAAAGCTCAGGAGCAGGCTGCGAGTTTCTCTCCCTAGCTTCAGCATTCACTACTGTGTGGGTGAATGTGGCAACCATTTTACTGTTTCATTGTTTTTTTCCTGCCTACCAGGGTTAGTCCTGGGCCAGAGGGTGGCTGGTCCTGCTGAAGCAGCATGGGCGTACTGAGGGAGCACTGCTTGAAAGGCACACTGGGCCACACAACTGCATCTTCTTCCTGCGGCCTTAGGTAGATGTGTAGCAGTCCTGTGGCTGACATTTTGAATTTGAGCATCTGCCCTGCCTTTTTCCTGCCACTCCTGGAGTACACATGTTGGCAACACTGTAGGGGCGGCTTCTCCCCTCCACTGCAGTGTGGATTGCAGTAATGTGATCTGATGCAGGCAAATGCACTGCGTTCACAATTTGCAGTTTGGGTGCCGTTAACAACGTATTGGCATCTGCAGCCAATACAAAGGAGAGGAGCTTTGAACATGGTACAGGAAACGCAAATAGAACGTGCCTTTTGCACACCGTGTTGTGGTTGTACAATGACGGCTGCGCAGGCCTGCTTTTGTTCTGGGAGGACGTCTTATGGCATCCTACCATTCTTGCCATGCATGCGTGCAATCAGTGGTGAGCTGTAAGTAGATATTCGCCAGCACACCAAGGATCGTCAATCTTGTCTAAACTGTTTTTATTCGAGAAAGACCACATCACAAGAAAGTATAGTGCAACGTTTCAGAGCTATGCAGGACCCCTTGGTCAGGCATGTGATAAGTGCATACTGTTGTGCAAGAGCATTTAAGTGAACATCCACCAATCAGACCCAGAGAGTGAATGCCCCCCCCACCCCATAGCATTATATGACGTCATCGGTCTTGAAGTCAAAACTCTTATCTAAAGGTCTGTCCTTCTGCCCTACTGCTAGATTTCACAACTTAAATTTTGAGATTGAGATGTTTAACCACTTGCCGCCTGCCCTATTACAAAATGATGGCGGCAAAATGGTTTGATATTCCTGACTGGACGTTATATGACGTGATTAGGCTATCGAGCCGCTGCGTGCCCCTGGGGGTGCGCATCGCGGCGATCGTTGTTGCGGGGTGTCAGTCTGACACCCTGCAACACCGATCTAGGTAAAGAGTCTCCATCTGTCCAATCATGGCTGATCACGATGTAAATAGGAAGAGCCGGGGATCGGATTTTCCTCACTCGCGCCTGACAGACGCGAGTAGAGGAGAGCCAATCGGCTGCTCTCCTGACAGGGGGGGTCTGTGCTGATTGTTTATCAGCACAGCCCCCCCTGGAATCCTACCTAGGACCACCAGGGAAGCCGCCCAGGACCACCAGGATGGCCACCACACTGGACCACCAGGTATGCCCCCTAGACCCCCAGGAAAATACCAAATATGTGCCCAGGCAGCTGCCAATCTGTGCCCAGGCAGCTGCCAATCAGTGCCCACTCCAATGCCTGCCAGTGCCACCAGGGATGCCCATCAGTGCCATTTATCAGTGCCACCCATGAATGCCCATCAGTGCCTATCGTCAGTGCCCACTCATTGGTGCTGCTGTATCAGTGCCCTTCAGTGAAAGAGAAAACTTACTTATTTCCAAATTTTTTTAACAGAAACAAAAGCAAAACTTTTATTTTTTTCAAAATTTTCGATCTTTTTTTATTTGTTTAGTAAAAAATAAAAATCGCAGAGGTGATCAAATACCACCAAAAGAAAGCTCTATTTGTGGGAACAAAATGATAAAAATTTAGTTTGGGTACAGTGTAGCATGACCGCTGAATTGTCATTCAAGCTGTGACAGCACTGAAAGCTGAAAATTGGTCTGGGCAGGAGGGTGTCTAAGTGCCCTGTATTGAAGTGGTTAAGTTCAAGAGAACACTTAAAATCAAGCAACATTTCCACACAACACCTAATAACATGCCAACAATGAAGGCGATCCCGTTTAAGCTTAAGAGTATATTTATTCCACCTAGCCATTGCCTCTCTGTTGACAGCTTCATAAAGACTATCAGACATGATGTGTGGTGTCCCCAAGAATACATACATAAACCTTAGCCCAGATGAATTTACAGCACTAAAGTCACTCAGAGATGACAAAAATATTATCAAACCCACCGATAAAGGCGGGGCTATTGTGATTATGAACTACACAGATTATAGAGAAGGTATGCTCACTATATCGTCTGACACAACAAGCTACAGTAAGCTAAAAAAAAAAAGACCCTTCTCAAAGTACTAAAAAAGGACTGATCTCCCTGATAGACGTAGGGGAATCCAATGGTTGGCTAACCCATGACACCGCAATGTTTCTAAAAAAAAAATGAACATCCACGCTTCCCTGTGATTTACGGCATTCCTTAGATCCACAAAGGAACGTCTCCTCTAAAATTCAGACTGATACTATCGAGCACAGGGTCGATTACCCAACCTTTAGCCCAATTCATTGACTTTTACCTACAGCCGCTGGTATGGAAACTAGCATACATAAAGGACAGGACCGATTAACGACGGCTGGAAACTTGCAACAATGGACATTGCTTCTTTATACACGTGTATGCCAAATTAAGCTGTACTACAAGCGGTTAGACGTTTTTTGGCAGTTTCAGAATGACCTAATATGCCAAGCGAATTCTTGGTTGAATGTTTGGAATTTGTTTCAACAAGCAATCATTTTGCATCTGAGGGGGCTAGATACACGTAGATCTGTGGCACCGTCATGGGGAGGTCCGCGGCCCCCTCATTTTCCAATCTCTTTGTTATCTTGAGGAATGTCATATTTATTATTCTATTTTTTTCTGACCACATCAAATGGCATAGGTTTATAGATGACATTTTCTTGCTCTGGTTTGGTGACGAGGCTAGTTTTTTGGACTTTTTTTGGACTATGTCTTGAATTGCATCTTTCATGGGGTTGTGTTTAATCCAGAAATCTCACCTTGCAGTTTTCCATTTCTCGATGTAATGGTTACCAAATCTCAAGGTTTATTGACTACATCTCTATACATTAAACATACTGACAGGAACATGCTACTACATTACCAAAGTGTGTATCCGAAGCACCTTCTCAATAGCTTGCCCATTTCTCAATGCATGATAGTTTCACTGTTCTGTTCAGATTCGAACGATAGACAACAGTTGAATAGAATGTACAATACATTTTTGGAACGAGGAAATGTCAAGATACTCAATCAGGTGTTAAGTCCATAGCCGGTCACACTAGAGCCACTGATCAACCAATATTTATACACACATTCAATCGTAAGTCTGAACAAATAAAGAAGGTCGTGACACATAATCTGCACATACCGTACTACAAGCTGACAGCACTCTTAACACCTAATCTCAAAAAGACGCCCCTGTTTGCGCATAAATGTAATAAGATGCTACATGATTCTCTGGTCCAGGCTGATCCTAGACACAAGTATTTACAAACTCCACCCAGAATATCTTCAAGAACAGGTTGCCATAAATGTCATAACTGCAACATTTGCAATTCACTTATCTGTGGTGAACACTTCACACACCCACACAAGGGTAAACAATACTGTATACAAGAATATCTAAATTGCAACACTGAGTATTGTGTTTATATTCTCAAATGTCCCTGTGCACTCACTTATGTGGGCAAAACCATGGGCCCCTTCAGAAGGCTATTTCAAAAACACAGAAGCGACATCAGGGTGGCACTTACAAAAGCCAACAGATTGTATGAATAAACCAGTCTCTGTGCACTTTGTGGACCGCAAACATCAGACACACGAACTAAGAGGCATGGCTATTGAACATGTTCAACAACTAAAAAGAGCCAGAGATCGTAACTGCCTCCTCTTGCAATGTGAGGCTTTCTGGATCCATACCCTCGGTACGGTACACCCCCGGGGGACCAAATACCAATCTTTTTCGTGTCTCCTTGACGAGAGGTGAACGAACTGGCAACTTTAGACCTGATATAAGATTGGTAGTATAATTAGGACTCGCTTTCTGATTCTTTATTTTATTTATTTTTTTGCTTAACTGACAGGGATGATTAAGTGCTTTATATTTAGCTTGTGACATTTTGCACCCCCTTCCCCTCCCCTCCTTTCCCTTTCATCCCCCCCCCATACTGGGGACTTTATGCTGAGGGCTTGACATGTGACTGCTTTATGTATATCTTTATGTATTCTTTGGTACATAAGGGCTTTTTTTTGGAATTGAGGCTCGGTCCTCGTCACCCATTCCACTATGCAATTTTCTTCATCTTTCTGATCCTATACTACCATTTTCTGTTTCTTTTTTATATATCAGGGGACACAGAGTCAGGCTAATATTCATTACCTACTGGGTTATACTCCATCTCCAGGTGAGTGGACACTGGTAGACCAAAGGTCTTCAGACAGGAGGTGATACCCTATATAACCCCTCCCACACAGGAAGCACTTCAGTTTTTTTTACCAGTGTCTGCAAGGTGGATGGCACGGTTTGTTAAAGTGCTCTGAGTTTCAGGTCTCTAGTCCCACAAACACAAGTTCTTAAATGAATCAAGGGATTGACCGATCGGATCCATTTGACACAGGCTTTATATGCTTAGATACCCGAGCCTCGCAAAGAAGACTCAAGATCCTGCAAGGTTTTGTCTGTAATGCGGCCTCCAGGCGCTGGACCTTGCGAAGTGGAATTCTGGACACTACAGTGCTAAGGCAATCCTGCAGGGTGCTGTGCAGGTCCAAGGGAGTGGACCCTAAACATGAAAAGGGTACCCAGTCCTTGAAGGTCCTCAAGTGACAGGAACCCGCTGTGAAGGGTGAAGATTGGGCTCTTAGTTTCTAAGCTGCCCTGCACCTGGACAGGCAAGTGAAACCACTTTACTTATTATTGTGGGGTGATTGCAATAATCAGTCAAGGTAGCTAGAAGCTGGACACCTGAGTGTGGTGACTATACGGGGGAGTTTTGGGCTAGCTGTGGGTGTTTGGTTCACCAGGGCGCACGTGCATTTGCAAGAGTGCCGCTATGCTCAGTTAGCAGTTTGGCGGCCATGGTGCATGCAGCTTCGCCACACATGCGCAGTAACCTTTTATCTGGGCGCACGAGGACTCACGTCATACACGAATACAGCCAGGCCGGGACCACGCACGTGCATGCGCATGCATGCACGCACAGAACGTTCCGGTGCACACTTAGTTTATTTAAGCTGTGTAGGCCAAGCATGCGGTGCTTCCAGAAGGCATTGTGGGACACAGAGCAGGCTCTGAACAGACACTTGCAGAGGTTCATTTATTCCTTACCTGGGTCACACGAGTCACCAAGTGTTGCTTGGCAGGCTAAAGCTGCTTAGCAGAATTGTTGCATAGGGGCTTGATGAGCCCTATTAAAGGGTGTCCCTTCTGAGGTGTTTTAATACTACACCCAAGTACTCTCTTTGTGGCTAGTAAATGCCTTAAAAAAAGAGGAGCGGGACTAACACTACAGGGAAGGGCACACCAATGTCGTCAGTTCCTGATGAACCTAGTTGTATCCCCTGAAAGACCAGAGGCTTCCAGGCAATCTGAGCCACTGCGCCTATCTAGTATTGTGCCTACAGTCAATGCTGCTGCTTCACCCTTTATCACTAAGGATGAACTGTCCTCGGCCCTAGCCGGGTTAGGGCACAGGATTGTTGGCATGATTGCCTCCATCCCACAGGGTAGCAGGAAGCGTGACAGACCCTCCTTCCCGGAGCCTCCTCATCTGGAGCAGGAATAGGTTGAGGATGGGGAAGAGCTAAAAGCTCAGGTCTCTGTGGAGGGCCCGGCAGATGAGTCTGCTTCCGAGCAATCTGGACAAGAAGATATCCAGTTGATGTCTGCCTCTCAGCCGCAGAGGCTTTTGATCCATACTCTGACCGAAATGGTTAGTTCTGCCTTTAAGTTGCTTCTTGCAGAGGTGACTGAGCCCCCCTGGTCCTCTATGGGATACCTGAGGCCTCTTCGGCTTTCCCCCTACACCCCCTGTTGGAATAGGCAGTGTATGCTGATTGGGAACATCCTGACAGGATTTTTATTCCTCCTAAAAGGTTTTCCCTTCTATATCCCATGGATGAAAAATTTGTTAAAAAATGGAGCATGCCAGCAGTAGATGCAGCAGTCTCTTCCTTAAACAAGAACTTAACTTGTCCGATAGATAACGCACAGGGCTTGAAAGACCCTGTTGACAAGAAATTGGAGTCATTATTATTCTTTTTCTTTGGCCAGTTCAGCTATTGAGCCAGCTGTTGCAGCAATTGGTATCTGCCAGTCCGTAAAGGATAGGGTCAAACGGCCTGATAGGCCTAACCAGGAGGATGATCTGCCTGAAAGTAAGACAGATATTTCTCGAGCGATGTGTTTTGCTATTGACGCCTTCAATACAGCAGGTTTCTCATTTGGCTCTCTCGTCTGTACATATGTGCAGACTCTTCTGGCTTAAGAACTGGTCAGCCGTGCTTCCTTGTAAAAAGTTATTGGCAGGTTTCTCTTTTCATGGGGAACGTTTATTTGGTGATCATTTGGACAAATATATCCAAAAGATTTCCGGAGGGAACAGTTCTCTAATTCCTGTGAAGAAAAGCACTAGACTGCCCCTGGCGCTAGGGCCAGGGGCAAGCCGCAGGGCCAGGGCCAGAAGAAGCCCTGGGTCCAAGATTCTTCTAAACCCAGCACCAAGCCCTCTTTTTGAGGGGACGCCCCCACTCCATCGAGTGGGAGGAAGGCTGCTGCCCTTTGTGGAAATTTGGAGAACAATAATTCAGGACGAATGGGTCACCTCAGTTATATCTCGCGGTTACAAGCTGGAGTTGCGGGGGTTTTTCCCTCAGAGGTTTTTAAGATCCAGTGTTCCCTCGGATCCTCCAAAAAGAAACTTATTGCTTCAGGCATTACATCATCTAGTGCATCAAGGAGTGATTGTAGAGGTTCCGGTATCCGAAAAGGGCACAGGGTTTTACTCAAACCTGTTTATGGTTCAGAAACCAAACGGAGACACAAGGCCTATTTTGGACCTAAGATCCCTGAACAAGTATTTACTGATACAGTCCTTTTGGATGGAGCCTGTCCGCTTAGTTGTAGTCTCACACCAGAGGGGAGACTTTCTAGCCTCCGTCGATATAAAAGACGCGTATTTACACATTCCTATCTTTCAGCCTCATCAGATGTTCCTACGTTTTGCAGTAGAGGAACGTCATTTTCAGTTTGTGGCTCTAACCTTCGGGCTGGCTACAGCTCCGCGGGTGTTTACAAAGGTCCTAGCACCATACTGGGTCTTTTAAGAGCCCAAGGGATCCTAGTGCTCGGGTATCTGGACAACCTCCTACTCAGAAATCACTCATTACAGGCTCTAGAACAGAGCATAATATGCACAGTGCGGTATTTGAAAAGCTTAGCCTGGATCATAAATACCGAAAAGTCAGCCTTAAAACCAGCTCAAAGTCTAAAGTATTTAGATCTGATCCTGGATACGGTTCAAGCAAGAGTATTCTTGCCACCTGTAAGGATCTGTGCCCTGAAGGTCCAGGTGTGTCCGATAAGGGGCACCAGACAACCCTCCATTCGGCTCTGTATGCGTCTTCTAGGGAGGATGGTATCCTCCTTCAAGGCAGTGCCCTATGCCCAGTTCCATTCCAGGCCTTTACAACAAGACTTCTTGTTGGCCTGGAACAGAAGAGGACAAGCCCTGAATTATCCAATGTGCTTATCTCCTCGTGCACTCTTAAGCCTAAACTGGTGGTTGCAGGATCAGAACCTGCGAAAGGGAAAATCCTTTCTCCCGGTAACTTGGGGAGTACTGACTACAGATGCCAGTCTCAGACTGGGGAGCGACCCTAGAAGGGCTCACAGCTCAGGGAAAATGGTCAGGGACAGAACAGATCTTGCCCATCAATGTCCTGGAAGTACGGGCAGTATGTCTGGCCCTATGTTCCTGGACGGTGGAGCTTCAGGAATGCCCAATCAGTGTTCATACCGACAATGCTACTGCAGTGGCATATATAAACCAAGGTGGTACCAGAAGTCGTTCGACTCTGAAGGAGGTGAACCACATACTAGCCTGGGCAGAGGGACATGTGCCGATTATATCGGCAGTCCATATTCTGGGAGTAGAGAACTGCAAGTCATATTCTCAGCCACCAGCAGATCTGCCCAGGGGAATGGTCCCTACACCCAGGGGTGTTCCAGGAAATTTTACAGCCTTGGGGATGGCCAGGGGTCGACCTATTGGCATCCAGGTTCAACAACAAGCTACAGCAATTTGTGTCCCGAACAAGGGATCCTCTGGCAATCGGAGCAGATGCTCTGATAGTTCCATGGAGACAGTACTTCCTGGTTTATGCTTTCCCTCCGATCCCTCTCCATCCACATTTGTTGCGCAGGATTCGGAAAGAGGGGGTTCCAGTCATTCTGGTGGCACCAGCCTGGCCCAGAAGGCCCTGGTTCCCAGAGATTGTGAGACTGACAATAGACGGGCCATGGACGCTTCCACGTCGCCCCGAACTACTGTCTCAAGGTCCTATATTCCACCCCAATTTACAGTCTCTACATTTGATGGCATGGCTATTCAAGCCAGGCTGTTAAAGGACCGTGGCATCTCAGGATCAGTAATGCCTACCCTAGTGAATGCTAGAAAAGCTGTCACTAGGAACATTTATCATAAGGTCTGGAAGACTTCTATTGCTTGGTGTGAAGCCAGAAAATGGCATCCTCGGAAATACGTTCTACAGTGAAAAGGACCTCTGCACTACTAAAAAGTGACAAAAATAAGGGAGTGCTGCAAAATCTAATGGTGTTCACAAATCAACCAGTAAATAAAGTGCATGTACAAAATGATTTCGTGCAAAACCATAAATAAGCAATCAGTGAGATGACCACTATGTGATCATAAATAAACACATTAAAAAATTAAAAAGTTAAGTCACAGTGCTGAATGACTAAATGTTGACTCTTGACAGAATTGTCAGTATACAATCAAAAAAGAAATGATAATAATGTGTATAAAAAATAAATAAAGTGAAAATGTTGGTGTACAATCGTGAATAGATGGTGATAGGTGGTAGGGAAAAGGATTATATATATAATAAGTCCACAAAAATGGTGAAGAACAGTTCATGGATCTTCTCAATAGATGCAACAAATTAGAACATGTGTACAGTGGTAGGATGACATCTGTAGAATGTGCTCACAGAGCCCTGACCTTAAAAGGCATGGGTAAATGCCTTAGTGCTCATGATAGGTGGGTAGCAGTTTGAGACCGACGGTTTCATCCAGGAAGTAGATGACAGATGTAGGGCCGGATCAGGCTCGCATCCAGGTCTGGATGGGCATACAGAAAGAAAGGGAAAAAAAGGGAGGCCTCCAATCGTGTAGTAGCATAGACCAAAGTTTATTGTATAAAACGCTGTACAGGGCAGTGTAAAAGCACAGCACAGCAAGCAAAATGGCGTACCGCCATCACCTAATACATCACTTCCGGTCTGCAACAAAAACAACGGGGTCAAAAGATGATAGCTTCCGGTTGCATCTAGTACGTTAGTCCTGCGCGTTACGTCACGTCCCTTGTGACTTCTTCAGGGAATCTGATTGGATGGGCAATCAGTTCATTTATACTAGTTGAACAGCAAGTGATAGAGAAGCCATTTTGATGGAGACCAAAGGCTAATAGATGTGTTCTTACGTGGCGGTCAAGTAAAAAAATATATAAAAAAAGTTTTAACCATAGAATAGATAAAATTACTTTAATAAAAATATTTATAAAAATAAAATATAAAAATGGGGGATGGCTCATTAAACAAGTAACAATAGAAATGTTAACGCATCGGGACAGAATGAAGAGACTGTCTCACTGTTGACATCTTGTGGCCATTTAGGTAAATGTGTCTACAATACAATACAAATGTTATCGCATCGGGACAGAATGAAGGGACTGTCTCACTGTTGACATCTTGTGGCAATTTAGGTGAATGCGTCTACATGATGGAACCAGTGATAAAATCACTGATGACTTCTTGTGGTAGATTATAAAAATAGTTGGCCATACATGTCAAAATGACTAAGTATGGTTAACAGAGAGATTAATTAAAAAGCCAAAAAGGGGAAGGAAGATTATAAACGAACTAAGGTTAAAAAAGGCAAGCGCGCCAGAAGTTCAATAAGAGGTTCACAATACCAATAAAAAATTATTAATAATCACTTATGAAACAATTTAAATCGAAGTCTATATTTAATCCGTTAGGTACAAGTGTATTCATTTTATGGATCCATTGGGATTCTTTCTGACTGATACTCCTAACTTTATGGTCACCCCTCCAAGATTTGTGGTATCTGTCTTTACCCCAAAAGGTCATTTCAACCGGATTACTATTATGGACTGTGGCGAAATGCCTCGATGCATTATGCTTTGGAAATGCTTTCATAATGTTTTGAACATGTTCTTTAATTCTGACTTTCAATGCTCTTTTTGTTCTTCCTACATATTGTAATTTACAGGAACATTGTAGGACGTATACCACCCCTTCTGTGTGGCAGCTGATGAAGTCTTCAATTGGGTATGTGTGTCCTGTACTTGTTGCTAGAAATTCATTCTTTTTTCCTTGGAATTTTTTTGAATGTTGACATGCAAAACAATATTTGCATGGAAAGAAGCCTTTTCCATTGAAAAAGGAAAAAAGGGGGGTTCTTGAGGGAGGGTCCACTACATTTTTCACAATCAGATCCCGTAGTGTGGTGGCACGTTTGTATATGATCACTGGTTTATCTGATAAGACACTTTGAAAGTGTTTATCACCTTTCAAAATCTGCCAGTGTTTCTTGAGTATTTTTTCTATGTCTTTATGCTGGACGTTAAAATGAAGGACCAGGGCTGGTGTTTCAGATAGTAGTTGTAATTTCTTGTCACCATGGATCATTTGACACCTATCTAGAGATTGTACCAATTGAATTTGTTTATTAACAAATTCTGAGGTGTATCCTTTCACAATAAATCTTTTGCCAATTAAATCAGCCTGCATTTTAAAGTCGGAGTCCTTGGTGCAGTTCCGTCTTATTCTGACTAACTGGCCCTTTGGAATGTTAAACAACCATGGCTTATGGTGACAACAGGTAATAGGTAAATAACTATTTCTCGCAACCTCTTTAAAATGTGTTTTAGTAATTAGTTTGTCATTTTCAATTGCTGATTTTCAAATGCTGATTTCTAGGTCGAGAAATTGTATTTGTTTATGCTCAATTTTCCAGGTCAAAACTATATTTCTGTCATTCTGATTCAATTTAGACAAGAATTTTTCCAGTGAGTCTTTATTACCATTCCATATAATTAAAATATCAATGAATCTTTTAAAAACGTCTAGTTCACAAGGTGTGTTTTTATATACTGCTTCTTGTTGCCATTGGGCCATGAATGCATTGGCAACACTTGGGGCAAATTTAGATCCCATGGCGATTCCTGTGGTCTGTTTATAAAAATCTTGGTTGTGCCAGAAATAATTATTTTTAAGAGAGAATTCTATGCATTTGATGAGGAACTTCCTCTTCATGCATTTTTAATTTACTGAATTTTCTCAACACCCACTTAGTGGCCTCGCATGCTTGATGATGTTTAATGATTGTGTACAGGGAGGACACATCAGCTGCTGCCAGTAGAGTTCTTCCTTCCAGGACAGTTGGCGATTCCAATGATTGTAAGACATGTTTCGTATCTTTTAAGATATGATGATGTGCATTGGACAGCAGGTTGAATAAAGCTGTCAATATACTGACCTAACCTTGATGTTAATGAGTTGCCATTGACAATGGGTCTCCCTGGTGGATTCTCTCTATTCTTATGTATTTTTGGGATGTTATAAATCACTGGGATTCTACATGAATCCGGTAGAGAGACAGATATCAAGCTTCTTTACTGTTCAAAATCGATTTCTTCACTCCTAAGTGAACAATTTGCTCCAGTCCTCGTTTAACTTGTGTTGTAGGGTTTCTTAATAGTTTGGTATATGTAGTGGAGTCTTGGAGTTGTCGTTCAATTTCCTTTAAATAGTTTGATTTAGTTTGAAGCACCACTCCTCCCCCTTTGTCAGCCGATCTGATTACTATATCTTTTCTAGCGACTAATGATCATATACCTTTTTTGATGTGGATGGGGTCCTTAATTTTCTTGATTTTCAGTGCATCTAGGTCTTTTAAAACCAAATTCTTGAAGACTTCGATATGTTGATTGTCGTGAACCTGAGGGTTGAACAAGGATTTGTTACGTAGGGAACTATGTTGTATCATCCTTTTATCTGATGCTATGATAGTATCCCTAGTTGGAGGATTGCTCAAGATGGCTTTCTTAATATTAATTTTCCTTATATACTTCCGTATTCCGATGTAGGTGTCAAATTTATTTAAATTTTGTATTGGGGCATATTTAAGGCCCTTGTCTAGGACAGCTAACTCATCAATATTCAACTCTTGTCCACTCAAGTTGAAGATGCCTTCGCCAACTATTCGCGCTTTCTTTTGGATTCTCTTTCCCGGTCTGCTTCCTCTCTTGGTTCTGGCATTCTTCTTCAGTGGTCTTCTTGTTGGCGTCTCTTTGGTGAATATTTTGGTTCCTGTTGATGTCTTCTTGGGGACTGGTGAGTTTTCTCTTGCCTCCTTCTCAGGGATTGATCCCTCCGACCTCGATCTAAAAAAATCCCCCTTCTGTCTATCTTGTTGGTAATAGGGTTGGCGATAGTAGGGGTTATAATCTGTATGATATCTCAGTGGTTCAAACCTATTATAGGTATGAATCGGGCTTCTCTCCCATCTTGTTTGTGGGTGAGAGTAAGTAAATTCTCTATTGTCTTTCTGAGGTCTAATTGAGGTCTTTCATAGTAATGATCATCATTGTATGGTCTGTCTTGTTGAGGTATGGAATAATGACCATCATTAGAATAAGGTTTTCGTAAATGGTTTTTTGAAAGGTTTCTTTCGATTATTCCTCGGGGTCTGATACCAATTATTTTGATGTCCCTGGTGTTCTTGATTTCTTCTCGGTGTATAGTAATCTTGAGAGGTGCTAGCTACCGGTTCCTTAATTCTTACTTCCCGTTCAGGAGTGGAGTAGGCTGAGGTTACCACTGGTTCCTCTAACTTACTCTGCCATTTGAAAACTTGATCCGCCTTGTAGTCTGAAGTATCTCTTTGGTACTTTTTCATTTTTCTTTGTTGAACTTCTAGGTCTTTGGCCATCAAGTCTTTGCTCATTTGATTGGCTAAACTCGGTGGAGGACTTATGAGGTTCTAGTTTAAGTCTTCTATCTGCTGGTCTATATACTGCATTTTTCTCCGTTTTCTTTTCAAGAGAAATTATAGCCCTTCTATACTTTTACTAATGAAAAACTCATACCACTCATCGATGGACTCTTTGTCCATAAGTCCATCGTTGGGTGGCAGTTCCCATCTAAGCCTTCTGGGTACTATATTTTCTCTAAGGTAACGTTCAAAAGTATTGGTGTCCCACCATAAGCTGATTTTTTTTCTCTATGGTGTGTCCCAGTTTCCGCACCAAGCTTTCTAAATCACTATTAGCTTTAGTTTGGGTGGAGAAAATTTCATCCAGATTAATCTTTCTTTGTTCCATAAAAGTGAATACTTCCATAATAGCTGCAAAGGTGAAATAATGATAAACTAGAAATAATACAGTGAAAAGGACCTCTGCGCTACTAAAAAGTGACAAAAATAAGGGAGTGCTGCAAAATCTAATGGTGTTCACAAATCAACCAGTAAATAAAGTGCATGTACAAAATGATTTCACGCAAAACCATAAATAAGCAATCAGTGAGATGACCACTGTGTGATCATAAATAAACACATTTACCACTTGCTTACAGGGCACTTAAACCCCCCTCCTATCCAGACCAGCTTTCAGCGCTGACGCACTTTGAATGACAATTGCGCGGTCATACAACACTGTACCCAAATGAAATTTTTATCATTTTTTCACCACAAATAGAGCTTTCTTTTGGTGGTATTTGATCACCTCTGCAGTTTTTACTTTTTGTAAAAAAAATGTAAAAAATTGAATTTAAAAAAAGAAATTTTTAAAATTTTTTTATATTTTGTTATAAAAAATTTAAAACGGGTAATTTTTCTCCTTCATTGATGTACGCTGATGAGGTGGCAGTGATGGGCACTGATAGGCGGCAGTGATGGGCACTGATGGGTGGCAGTGATGGGCACTGATGGGTGGCAGTGATGGGCAGCACTGCCAGGTGGCACTGATTGGCACTACAGGCGGGCATTGATAGGTGGCACTTGTTGGCATTGATAGGTGGCACTGTTAGGTGGCACTGTGGGCACTGTTAGGTAGCACTGTGGGCAGTGTTAGGTGGCACTATAAGGTGGCACTGATGAGGCAGATGTGCCTCTTCCACTTGGGGACCGATGTCCCTCACAACCGAGCCGGTGATCGGCTTTTTTTTCTACTCCCGCTGTCAGCGTGAGTAAAAAAAAAAGGATTACCGATCTTTTGTTTACATCATGTGATCAGCTGTCATTGGCTGACAGCTGATCACATGGTAAGGGGCCGGGACCGGCCCCTTACTCGGATCGGTGATCAGCCGAGTCTCAGTGACTCGGTGATCACAGCGCACCGGGCGCGCACCCTGCGGCCATAGCGTGGATGTCTAGTGGTTAAAAAATTAAGTCACAGTGCTGAATAACTAAATGTTGACTCTTGACAGAATTGTCAGTATACAATCAAAAAAGAAATGATAATAATGTGTATAAAAAATAAATAAAGTGAAAATGTTGGTGTACAATCGTGAATAGATGGTGATAGGTGGTAGGGAAAAGGATTATATATATATAAGTCCACAAAAAATGGTGAAGAACAGTTCATGGATCTTCTCAATAGATGCAACAAATTAGAACATGTGTACAGTGGTAGGGTTTCCATACCAATGGCAGTTTCAGAGGAAGTTGCCGCCCCTTCCCAGAAGGCATTGCAAACAGGAAATGATGCCATGGGCCGCGGCCAGGGAGGAGGAAGTGAAAAATGAATACAGCAGATATACAGTAGGTGCTGAGAAAAAAATTTAAAATATCCAATTTGTTTACAGTGCACAGTTTAGTGAGGGATGCTGAAGAGTTGTAAAAGTGGGTGGAACTCCACCTTAAAAGGCATGGGTAAATGCCTTAGTGCTCATGATAGGTGGGTAGCAGTTTGAGACCGACGGTTTCATCCAGGAAGTAGATGACAGATGTGGGGCCGGATCAGGCTTGCATCCAGGTCCGGATGGGCATGCAGAAAGAAAGGAAAAAAAGGGGGGCTTCCAACCGTATAGTAGCATGGACCAAAGTTTATTGTATAAAACGCTGTACAGGGCAGTGTAAAAGCACAGCAAGCAAAACGGCGTACCACCGTCACCTAATACATCACTTCCGGTCCGCAACAAAAACAACCGGGTCAAAAGATGATAGCTTCCGGTTGCGTCTAGTACGTCAGTCCTACGCGTTACGTCACGTCCCTCATGACTTCTTCAAGGAATCTGGATGGGCAATCAGTTCATTTATACTAGTTGAACAGGAAGTGATAGAGAAGCCATTTTGATGGAGACCGAAGGCTAATAGATGTGTTCTTACGTGGCGGTCAAGTAAAAAATATATAAAAAATGTTTTAACCATAGAATAGATAAAATTACTTTAATAATTTCTTTTTTGATTGTATACTGACAATTCTGTCAAGATCAACATTTAGTCATTCAGCACTGTGACTTAACCTTTTAATTTTTTAATTTTTTGATGTGTTTATTTATGATCACACAGTGGTCATCTCACTGATTGCTTATTTATGGTTTTGCGCAAAATCATTTTGTACATGCACTCGGAAATACGTTATTGGGAGAATTCTCTCTTTTCTACAGTCAGCTGTGGAAATCAAATTGGCTTTGAGTACAATCAGAGGTTAAGTTTCAGCCCTATCAGTATTCTTCCAAAGTCCTTTAGCCTCCCATTCACTGGTCCGAACCTTTATACAGGGGGCAACTCGCTTTCTTCCCCCATTAGGTCACCTATGTGTCCTTAGGACTTGAACTTGGTGCTGTCTATGTTACAGAAACAACCATTTGAACCTATCAAGGAAATTCCATTAGACTTGCTGTCACGCAAGCTAGCCTTCCTGATGGCTATTACCTTAGCTAGAAGGGTGTCGGAGTTGGTGGCCCTTTCATGCAGGGAACCGTACTTGATCCTTCACCACGACAGGGTCATGTTATGGCCTGTTCCATTCTTTTTGCCAAAAGTGGTGTCAGCCTTTCATTTAAATCAGGACATTATTTTGCTGCCTTTTTTCTTTCAGCCTCGTTCAGAGGAAGAGAGACGACTGTATTCCTTGAACGTTGTCTGGGCAGTCAAGGTTTATTTGTCTAGATCTGCGGTAATCCGAGGATCAGACTCCTTCTTTGTTTTTCCAAAGGGACCCAAGAAGGGGCAGGCAGCTTCCAAGGCTTCCATTGCCAATTGGGTCCGTCAATTGATCAATCAGGCCTACGGTCTGAAACATAATACTTCTCCCTTTAAGGTGAGAGCCCATTTTACCAGGGGTGTAGGAACCTTCTGGGCTTTTCGCCATCAGGTATCTGTGGCTCAGATTTGTAAGGCTGCCACCTGGTCTTTAGTGCATACGTTCACAAAATGTTATCAAGTGGATGTTCGAGCAGCCGAGGATTCGGCTTTCAGACGCAGTGTACTGCAGGCTACCGTATAAGTTCTGATGGCTATTGTTTGGCAGGGTGTCTCCCTCCCCTCAAGGCTATTATTCTGGGACATCCCAGTAGGTAATAAATATTAGCCTGACTCTGTGTCCCATGATGTACTCAAAGAAAAGGATTTTACAGGTAAGTATGACGAAACAAATCCTATTTTTTCTGTAGAAAAAAATCTATTTATTTTTTATATATTTTTCTTTTATCTTTTTTCTTGGTTCTTTTCTTTTTTTCTGTCTTTCTTTTTTTTCTCTCCTCAACTAATTTTTATCTTTACATCTAGATTTGATTCAATATTTATTTTCATTATGTTTATTTTTCATTTTCATTTGTTTTTATTCTTCCCCTTTATTTCTATTTCTGCTTTATTTTCCTGGTTTTCCCATTTTTTTTTCCTCCCTTTTTCTTTTTATCTTTTTTCTCTCCTTATTTCCCCTCCATAAAGCAGATGTCCACCCACCGCTGCAAAAATTAAAAGCCAGCAGCTAAACGTACTGCAGCTGCTGACTTTTAATAGTAGGACACTTACCTGTCCTGGAGTCCAGTGATGTCGGCACCGCAACTGATGTTTAAATCAGCTGTCGGGTGCTGCCGCTGCCATTGCAGGTAAGGTAGCCCGGCAGTGTAGCATTATGGCTTCACGCCGGGTCCCTACTGTGCATGCGTGAGGCTCTGCTGCGCTCTCGTACTGGCCCGGCGGGGGGGGGGGGGGGGAGCTGAGCTGCTGCCATAATTTACAGCAGCCCGGACTCCCGAAAGAGGGTATGGGATACTTGTCAGAGACAAGTATCCGCTCCCCCCCAGAAGGTGCCAAATGTGGCACCGGAGGGGGGGGGGGGGGGGAGAAGAGAGAGAGAGAGACACAAATGATTGGCATTTCCTCTTTTGGGTGGAACTCTGCTTTAACTTCTTGCTACACATTTGCACATTTCTTTCTTTGCTTCTCTTTCCTCTCTCCAAGTGTGTTGCAGCAGAGCATGCAAAGCCAGCCCTGATGTGGATTGACTGGTTGGGCTGCGCACATGATGACCATTGCCGAGTTCAGGACACATCTGAGCATCTAGCTACAGATCGGCTTAACCGGCTGGTTGCTTGGCAACCAGCAACGCCGACATGTCTCTCCCGATCAGGCGCATCTGCCAATTTGGCAGACGTTCCTGATCAATACAAAAGGTGTATGTTCTTTGCTTCTCTTTCCTCTCTCCAAGTGTGTTGCAGCAGAGCATGCAAAGCCAGCCCTGATGTGGATTGACTGGTTGGGCTGCGCACATGATGACCATTGCCGAGTTCAGGACACATCTGAGCATCTAGCTACAGATCGGCTTAACCGGCTGGTTGCTTGGCAACCAGCAACGCCGACATGTCTCTCCCGATCAGGCGCATCTGCCAATTTGGCAGACGTTCCTGATCAATACAAAAGATGTATGTTCTTTGCTTCTCTTTCCTCTCTCCAAGTGTGTTGCAGCAGAGCATGCAAAGCCAGCCCTGATGTGGATTGACTGGTTGGGCTGCGCACATGATGACCATTGCCGAGTACAGGACACATCTGAGCATCTAGCTACAGATCGGCTTAACCGGCTGGTTGCTTGGCAACCAGCAACGCCGACATGTCTCTCCCGATCAGGCGCATCTGCCAATTTGGCAGACGTTCCTGTTCAATACAAAAGGTGTATGTACATTCACATTATCTGTCTTAGCAGTACTTGATTGCAATGTTTCCCAACTTTAGCTGACAATACTCATCATATACAGGGCCCAAAAAATGTTTTTTATATATATATATATATATATATATATATATATATATATATATATATATATATATATATATATATATAAATAAAATATGTGTGTGACTTTTTTGGCGAGACTGATCATGTCATATGATGCTATGGGGTAGGAGGGGCCATTCATTCTCTGGGTCTGATTGGTGGATGTTCACATGAATGCTCTTGCACAACAGTATATACACTTATCACATGCCTGATGAAAGGGTCCTGTGTGGTTCTGAAATGTTGCACTATACTTTCCTGTGATGTGATCTTTCTCAAATAAAAACCGCTTGGACAAGGATCTTTGGTGTGCTGGTGAATATCTACTTATTGCACAGGTTCCAGTATCCAGCTGACGGTCCCTACAGCACCCAGTACCTTTTAAGAGCTCATTCCAGGAACGTGTGTGATGGGAATATGGACAGTGGTGAGCTGTGTCCCTGCGCACAGAGCATCAGGTGAAAGAGCCAATGACATGGATCATCAATGCCCATCAGTGCAGCACATCAATGAAGAAGAAAAATTACTTATTTGCAAAATTTTATAACAGAAACGAATCAAAAAGGTTTTTGTTTTTTTCCCCCCAGAACGTTTGGTCTTTTTTTTTTTTTTTGCAAATCTGTTTATTGAGTTTTAAAACATTTAACAGAAAAACAACATACACTGGTCATGACGAGTGTTAATTTTGGTACGTTACCTGAACCACTGTAGGGAACTTAAGGCATCACGGTGGTCGCAGCAGGCTGGCTCCAAGGTTAGGAGGACAGCGTGGAGCTAAAACGTGCATCTCAGAAATATACATTCAATGTTACATTCACAATTGCAGATTCCTATTCATTAGCAGAAGATAACAGGTTAAGTAGGGTGTAAGTCTAAGGCTGTGTAGGAATCTGCCAGCCATTTGGACCAAACCTTGTCATATTTTTGCGGGCAACCCCTATTAACATAACATTCTTTGTAAAGAGGCAGGCTGTTGTTGACCAATTGTTTCTACAGGGAGATAGGAGGAGGAGTAGGCTTACGCCAGCTGAGGGCTATGGCTTTGCGGGCATAAAAGATAAGTAGCCCGACCAGGGAGCGGCTTGCCACAGTGGGAGTTATTTGTTCTATCACGCCCAATATACATGTTGCTATAGAGGTTTGGAGCGATATGGTGGTGACCTGTATTATAACCTTTAATATCTCCTTCCAATATTCGACAATGGCTGGGTAGGTCCAAAAAATATGAGTAAAGTCACCAGAAATTGTTCCACAACGCCAGCGTCCTGGGAGGAGGCGGGGTTAATTTTGTGTAATCTGTGTGGGGTAAAGTATGCGCGATGGACCATCTTGAACTGTATTAATCGATCTCTAAGGAAGACCAGGGATCTGAAAGGGAAGTCCCATATGTCATCCCAATCATCATTGTCAAAGTCGGGAATGTCGTGCAGCCATTTGTTTCTGAGTTTTTCCAGAGTAGCGAGGGAGGTCATTCTCAAATGAGAGTAAACTCGCGAGGTGGGCTTATTTGCACATCCGGACCTGAGGAGGTCCTCTAATGTAGATTGGACAATCTGGAGGGGAGAATTGGAGAGTTGTAGATATCTAAAAAAAAATAGCTTTGTGGGATGTTGAAATCAGAGACCAATTTGGGGAGTGGGGCCAGAGATGGATTGGAGATTACTTGGTTCACTGTTTTAATGTTGAATTTAGTCCAAGCATGGGGTTCGGGTAATTTGTAAATATGCTCCAGGGTGGGGTTCAACCACAAGGGGGCAGCTGGAGGAAATGCATTTTTAGGGTATCCTTCAATTTTAAGTCCCACCCCCCATGCACGCAGCGTGGTGCGCATGGAGGGGGTCAGTGGGTATGGGGCCTTTGGGCCACGGAAAAGTAAGAATTTCAGCGCTTCTAACGATTTCACCACCGCCACCTCAACCAAGGTGGTGGGGTTTGTCGTATCAGGTGTGAGCCACCAAGCCGCTGTAACTAGCTGGGTGGCCAGGAAATATTTATATAGGTCAGGGCACGCCAGTCCTCCCTGGGAGGATGGGCGTGTAAGTGTTCACCATCTTTATCTGGGGGACTGGGTTCCCCACATAAAGGAGGTGAAGAGGCTATGTGGCCAGGTGAAAAAGTATTTGGGAATCCATGGCGGAGATTGACGAAGTAGGTCGGTAAATTTTGGTAGGCTTTTCATTTTTATCAGATTTATCTGACCTAGCAATGATAAGGGTAGTGACTCCCATGCCTTCAGTCTCAGCCGTGTCTCCTGAACCACTGGGGATAGACTCAGGGGCAAGAAATCTGAAGCCTGCCTTGAGATTACCACCCCAAGGTACTTGAAGCTCTCCACCCATTGTAGGGGTATATCGGAGGGGCAGGGGAACAAAAGAGACTTTGACCAGTTAACCTTGAGGCCTGTGACAGTGGAGAATGAGTTCAGAATCTGCAGTGCCCCTTTGAGCAAGGAGTCTGCATCCTTGAGGAAAAGAAGGAGGTTGTCCACATACAGGGCGACCCTCTCCTCCAACCAGCCAACGCGAAGGCCCTTGGTGTGCAGGGCCTCCGCCATCGTTTCCACCGCGATGGCGAAAAGGGCCGAAGAGAGAGGGCAGCCCTGTCGTATGCCTCTGGACAGAGAGAAGGGCTGTGACAGACCCCCCCCCCCCAACTTGATAGCTGACATGGGGTACTTGTAGAGTGTCTGTAACCACGTAATAAATAACAAGGAGAACCTCATTCTATGGAGGACCTCCCACAGAAAAGCCCATTCCACAGTGTCGAAGGCCTTTTCCATGTCTAAGGAGGCCACCACCCAGGAACCCTCATTAAGGTGTTGTGCATGTATGTTGGTATAATAAGCATCATAGGTTGACATCAGTGGCTCTGTTAGCCATAAAACCAGTTTGGTCAGTCTCTATCACAGACGGCAGATGGGGTTGTAGTCTCATAGTCAGCAATTTGGTAAGAATTTTGAAGTCTGTGTTAAGTAGGGCGATAAGCTTATATGAGGCGCAGGATGTGGGGTCCTTGGGGGCTTGTGGATTAGTATTATATGTGCATGACTCATAGAGCTGGGGGCAAGCAGGTCCCTGTGGGTTTTGTAGAACTCTATAGGGAGACCATCTGGGCCTGGGGATTTTCCGTCAGGAAAGGATCCGATGGCCTTCAAAACCTCCTCCGGGGTAATGGGTTTCACCAAGTTCTCTCTCTCAGCATCCGAAAGCCAGCCGAGTGCCAGGGGGTCCAGCCAAGGCGCCAGGTCCTGTGGCTTGAAATCCGAGGGCAACACGGAGGTGTAAAGGGAGCTATAGTATTGCCGAAATACGTCTAATATGTCCGAGAGAGAAGAGACCAATTCACCCGAAGGAGACACTATGCTGGGTATCACCGTCAGGGGCAGGTCATGTTGTGCTAAGATTGCCAAGCGGCGACCGTTTTGGTCCCCCTGTTCGAAAATGCTTGTTATGGTAGAGATCTAGTCTGGTAAGTTCTGTTAGATGGAGGTGTAGTTCCCGTTTTGCTGCGTTAACTACATCAAAGCCCGAGTCGGTGGGATCGGGCCGCGTAGGCCTCATTCTGGGTATCTACCTTGTTCTGTAGCTCAGTTGTGGAAGCGGCTTGTTCTCTACGGATCAAAGCTATTGAGGAGATGTATTGACCCCTAGCGAAGGCCTTCTGTCTAAGTCCGGAGCTAGGATGGCGTTAAAATCACCCATAAGTAACAACCTGGTGGGGCAGTATGGAGTAACCCGTTCCAGGATAGTGTATAAGGTGGATGTTGAGAGCGGAGGAGGAATGTATATATTTACCACAATATATCTTGTGCCCCAAACTGTGAAAACCACTATCATGTATTTGCCCTGGGGGGTTGGTGTAAATCTGTTCCACTACGTATGGAAAGGATTTGCTGACCAGCACCAAGACCCCCCTGGCATAAGTGGAATAGGAGGCATGAAAGGCTCTCTGGATCCACGGCTTCTTTAGTGCCAACAGTTTGCTGCCCATAAGGTGCATCTCCTGAAGCAGTATCATGTGGGGGGAGTGTAATTTGAGATACTTAAATAGTACTGCTCTTTTTGGTCTTTTTTGTTTAGCAATAAATAAAAACCCCAGTGGTGATTAAAGTAGAAGTAAAGCCTAATACTTAAATTCTCCCCTTCAATCATTAATGTGAGCTAAGTTCAGTCTTGTGTCTCAAAATTAAAAAATCCCAGTTTTTCTACCTTTTATTTTGCAGTGTCAGTGTTCCATCAGATTAGGTGACCCATCAGATTTTGTAATAGAAGTGATGTTCTGGCACGGCCATCTTGGTACACCCTGCACTTGGCCACAGTAAGGATACAGTGAGAAGGCGGCAAGCGGACATCTTTTTACACCCACCATCATTTTAAAATTCAACATCAAAACAGTCGGATGGATTTCAAAATACTCTATTTCACTATATAAGTTGAGTGTACTGGTAAAAATAGGTGTGAAATGCAAAACTCTGGTGGGTGTAAAAAGATGTCTGCTTGCTGCCTTCCCACTGTATCCTTACTGCGGCTGAGTGCGGGGTGTTCCAAGATGGCCATGCCAGAATGTCACTGCCATTACAAAATCTGACGTAACGCTGTCACGACTTCAATTCCTCTTCCTTCTGAGTCCAAGAGAAGCAAGTAGGCGTGGTTACTGAAAGCTAGTGACGTCACTTCAAGGGAGGGATGATGTTCCTGTGTAGCCAGTGGGCGTATACAGGATGGGAGGAGCTGATCATAGGTTCCTGCCCAATGTTCTCTCATCAGTTAGGATGCATTGTACATCTTAATTCATGGGAAAATGAAGAAATAAAAAAAGACCCATCCACACAGGACAGTATAGCTGTGCAGGGCTTTGAGTGAAGACTAGCACAGGAGAAGGGAGCTGGTCACGGACGGGGGGAACTGTCAGTGTAGCTGGAAATGCTCTGGGGTCTCCGCTCACAGTCTACAATAATCACTATACATTAACCAGTTGCTGACCAGCTGCCGCAGTTATACTGCGGCAAGTTGGCTCGGCTGCGTGAATCGCAGTACCGGTACGCTGGTTCGTGCACTGGCTTTTGCAGACGCACGCCCCTGAGTCTGGCGGACTCGATGTCCGTCTGGCTGCTCGCAATCGTGGGAAAGCGAGGCAGAATGGAGATCTGCCTTTGTAAACAAGGTGGATCCCCATTCTGACAGGGGAGGAGAGAGAGAGATCAGCTGTTCCTAGTGATCAAGTCAGTCCCCCTGACAGTTAGTAAGCACCTTCCTAGGGAACACTTAACCCTTTGATCACCCCCTAGTGTTAACCCCTTCCCTGCCAGTGCCATTTATACATTGATCAGTGAATTTTTATAGCACTGATCACTGTATTGGTGTTACTGGTCACCAAAAAGTGTCACTTAGGGTCAGATTTGTCCGCTGCAATAAGGCTAAAAATTGCAGATTGCCGCCATTACTAGTAAAAAAATAATTAAAAAGTCACTAAATCTTTCCCCTATTTTGTAGATGCTATAGCTTTTGCGCAAACCAATCAATATACGCTTATTGCTTTTTTTTTTTTTTTTTTTTTTTTTACCAAAAATATGTAGCAGAATACATATTGGCCTAAACTGCTGAATAAATTAGTTTTTTTATATATTGTTATTATTGTAATTTTTTTTTTTTTTCCAAAATTGTCGGTATTTTTTTGTTCTTAGCACAAAAAATAAAAATTGCATAGGTGATCAAATACCACCAAAAGAAATCTCTATTTGTGGGGAAAAAGGACATCAATTTTGTTTGGGTACAGTGTCGCACGGCCGCATAACTGTCAGTTAAAGTAACGCAGTGCCGTATTGCAAAAAATGGCCTGGTCAGGAAGTGGGTAAATCCTTTGATGTGACTTTGAGTGGAGCTTTGACCCAACTTTACACTCTCTGGCTCAAAATCGCACTCTAGCCTTAGGCTACATTTCCACTAGTGCGACTCTAAAGTGCGATTTAGAGTGTGACTTTGATCCAACTAATCTATCTTACAGTTTCTAACAATGTGTGTGTGTGTCTCTCTCTCTCTCTAGGTCGGAGAAGCTGCTAGCCAAAACAAGGCTATGAAGACAGGAGATCTGTGAAGGATAGGAGGGATAGGGATAGGGATAGGGATGGGGGTGGGGTGGGGCTGGGCAGGAATAGGCATGCCTGTCTAAGAAAGACTGACAACCTTTTCAGGAAGTGAAAGAGCTTAGCAAATTCAGATAAAGGGAGATAACGTTGTGAACAACAGGCAGTCTGTTTAGATTAGAAAGTCTCATCTAAGTCAATCAGCTAGCCAGAAAATGAATAATATCAAAATAAAGATATTTAACATTATTAATAGGAAAAAAAAAACATTTTTGGCTGGACTTCCACTTTAAATACCACCAGAAGAAAGCTCTATTTGTGTGAAAAAAAATAAATAAAAAAAAAAGATAAAAATGTCATTTGGGTACAATGTTGCATGACTGCGCAATTATTGTCATTCACAGTGTGACAGGGCTGAAAGCTGAAAATTGGCCTGGGCAGGAAGGTATTGGGGTGGTTACCCACTGGGCACTTAAACCCCCTTCCTAACCAGACCAATTTTCAGCTTTCGGTGCTCTCACTCTTTGAATGACAATTACTCAGTCGTGCAACACTGTACCTATATGAAATTTTTTTTTCACACAAATAGAGCTTTCTTTTGGTGGAATTTAATCACCACTGGGTTTTTTATTTTTTGCGATATAAAAGAAAAAATTCTGTAAAAAATGCATTTTTCTTTGTTTCTGTTATAAAATTTTGCAAATTAGTAATTTTTCTTCATATATTTTGGCCAAAATGTATACCGCTACATATCTTTGGTAAAAATAACCCAAATTGGTGTATTTTATTTGGTCTTTGTGAAAGTTATAGAGTCCACAATCTATGGTGCCAATCTCTAAAAATTGATCACACCTGAAGTAGTGATGGGCCTATCTCATTTCTTGAGACCCTAACAAGCCAGGAAAGTACAAATACCCCCCAAATGACCCCTTTTTGGAAAGTAGACATTCCAAGGTATTTAGTAAGAGGCATGGTGAGTTTTTTGAAGTTGTATTTTTTTCCCACAATTCTTTGCAAAATCAAGATTTTTTTTTCACAAAATTGTTATATTAGCAGGTTATTTCTCACACACAGCATATGAATAGCACAAATTACACCCCAAAACACATTCTACTATTCCTCCTGAGTATGGCAATACCACATGTGTGAGACTATAAAACACCGTGGCCACATACAGAGGCCCAACATACAGGGAGCACCGTCAGGTGTTCTTGGAGCATAAATTACACATATCATTTCTTGACTACCTCTTACACTTTTCAAGGCCCTGGAGAACCAGGACAATGGAAACGCCCCAAAAATGACCCCATTTTGGAAAGAAAACAACCCAATGTATAATCTATGAGGCATAATGAATCTTTTGAACATGTCATTTTTTTCTACAAATTTTTGGAAAATGTGTAAAGAAAATGAAAACGCATTTTTTTTTTTTACACAACGTTGTCCATTTACACAATGTTTCTAACACATAGCAAAAATTACACCCCAAAATAGATTTTCCTACTCCTCCTGAGTATGGTGATACCACATGTGTGATACTTTTCCACAGCGTGGCCACCTACAGAGGACCAACATGCAGGGAGCACCATCAGGTGTTCTAGGGGCATAAGTTTCAAATCTAATTTGACTACCTATTTCACTTTTGTGAGGCACTGTAGTGGCATGGATGATAACTGATGTGGCATGGATGAGCATGAATGGGGATGGATGAGCATGAATGGGGATGGATGAGCCGTGGATGGGGATAACTGAGCATGAATGAGTATGGCTGAGTATGGCCGGGTACGGCTGAGTATGGATGGGTATGGTTGGGTATAGATGGGATGGCTGGGTACGGCTGAGTACAACTGGGTATGGATGGGTAATTATGGATGGGATGGCTGAGCATGGATGGATGGATGAGTATTGCTGAGGATGGATGGATGAGCATGGATGGGTATGCTGAGTATGGATGGATGAGTATGCTGAGTATGGATGAGTATGCTCGGCTATAGCGCGGTCGGCAAGTGGTTAAACCACCATGAAATTCTAAAACGTTTACAAGGTGCTGCAGGTTGATTGATTTTGTCTGTTGACTATATATGGAAGTTTGGGTATATTCTGCTCTGCATCACATGAACATTGATTTGGTGAGTGCTGATCTTCATGATTTTTTTTGGCTATACACTGATCAGCCATAAAATTATGACCACCCAAGCTTCACATGCCGAACTCTTCCGTTACATCCAGCTGCGACACTGGATACCTTCCCTCCGGCGCCTTGACTCCTTTCCATATCAAATGACTGCCTTTGAGCACACCTGCCAGCATTGTCCAGGTGCTCGCGGCACCATCTCTATAATCTACTCCTTACTGCCGGCAGCACTTCCACTACCCTTTCCTATGTGCTTAAATTGGAACGTGACCTGTCTCCATAGATATTGCAGACTGGAGTAAGGCCTGGTCCAGCATAGCAAAATGCTCCTTTAACACTGCCACATTGGAGGAGGCCTATAAGGTCCTCCTGCGCTGGAACTGGGTCCCAGCCCGTATCTCCAAGTCAAACTCATCATGCAATGACAGATGCTTTCGGGGTTGTGGTTAACGAGGAGATGAACTGCACGCATGGTGATCTTGCCCCCGTCTTGTAGGACTCTGGTCAAGGGTCTTTGGCCTACTATCCTCCCTATTTCATGTCTCCTTCCACAAAGACCCCAAATTTGCATTACTCCATTGCCCGCTCCCGGGCCTTTTCTCTCACCAGCAGAAACTAGCTACTTACCTATTTATTGGTGCCAAACAAACAATAGTGGGTTTGGAAAAAACCTTCTATCTCATTCACAGAGGTAAAGAATACCTTGACAACCCTTATGATCCACGGAAAAATGTCCAGCGTCCTCCACGACTCCCATGCAAAATTCCTTAAGGTGTGGGCCCCGTGGTGGTCCTATTCCCTAATCTACATCCGACTAGTCTAGGACTCTAAATTCAATTTGACCTTGTCTCTAGCCTGGGGGACACCCCCTTTCTCTTTCCCACTTCCTCTCTGTTTCCGGGCCTCTTGCCCGCCGCTCTGTTCTACACCTACCACCCCCCTCCCCCCACACTATTATGTGTGTTTTTGTTTTTTTCTTTGTGTTTGTTTTTGTTTCATTTTTGTGTTTTTTTTTTTTTATTTATTTTTGTCCCCAGTCCTGCGAACAACTCCGCTCCCCCTTGTCTGCCTTAGCCCCTGGGTCATAAGGCTCGGGCACAGCGAGCTGACCCCCAGCACTTGCTGGCGGGTCGGTGTCAGTTTATAATCTACACCCTCCTAATATATGTCTTATTATATACTTTGACATGAACTTCTTTCTTATGTTTTATGTCCATAACCCCTGCGTGGGAATTTATCTGGTTTTCCCTTTTTCATATCCCAATAAAAACATTGTACCAGAAAATTATGACCACCCAGGAAGTATTGAGTAGGTCCCCCTTTTGCCACCAAATTGAGGCATTGTCCCCCCCAGACCTCTGAAGATATGCTGTGGTACTTGGCACCAGGCCATCAGTAGTAGATCACTACCCCCGCCAGCTTGCCTTCTTCCCATAGTACATCATGGTGCCATCTCTTCCCCAGGTAAGAGGTGCACACACATCCAGCCATCCACATGATTCATCAGATGAGGTAACCTTCTGCCATTGCCCTGTGGTCCCGTTCTGAAGCTCACGTGCCCATTGTAGGTGCTTTTGGCTGTGAACAGGTCAGCATGGGCACCCTGACCGGTCTGCAGCTACACAGCCCCATACACAACTAACTGCAATGCACTTTGTGTTCTGGCACCTTTCAATCAGAACCAGCATTAACTTTTCTAGCAATCTGTATTACAGTAGCTATTCTATTGGATAGTACTACATGGTCCAGCCTTTGCTGGGAGGTTGTTGGCTTCTTCTATTGGAGCGCTATAAGTCAGACCAGATTAACCACTTGCCGACCGCAATACGTATAACTACGTTGCGGTTTGCAGGTGTTATACCGGCATTATGGCTGAAGCTATTATCCATAATCCTAGGATTTTTTTTTTCTGTAGCTCTAAACACATAACCTAAAAAAATGTTTAAGGCGTCGCTTATGGAGATTTTTTTTTATCAAGTATCGTAGCTTGTCACCATTCCACGAGCATGCAAAATTTAAAAATGTGGCATGTTAGCTATCTATTTACTTCGTGTAACATCATCTTCATATTTTAAAAAAATTGGGGTTTATGTTTGTATCGTTTCCCAAAAAATTGCATTTGAAAAAACATTGCATAAATACCATGCTCAAAATATTGCAATGATCCCCATTTTATTCTCTGGGGTCTCTGCTAAAAAATATATATTGTTTGAGGGAGTAATTTTCAAGCAAAAAATATTGATTTAAACTTGTAAACAAAAAAGTGCCAAAAAAGGCTTGGTCGACAAGTGGTTAACACCTTCCCGCCCAGCCTATAGCAAATTGATGGCTGGGCGGTGGCTTTACTATTCTGATTGGATGTCATAGGACCTCCTTCACATCGCGCAGCACGGCAGTTGTTAAAGAGCTGTGTCCCTTGGACACAGTGCATCCCTGATTAGGGTAAAGAACCAATGAAATTGGCTTTTTACCAGGTGATCGGCTGTGTCCAATCACAGCCGGTCACAAATGTAAACAGACAGTGTTTACTCGCTGTTCCCAGCTTCTTCACCTCACGCACTGATCCTGCGTGAGGAGAATCTACACTAATGTGCACCACACGTCCTGGCAAACCCATTATGGCTGTCTTCCAGCTCAGGCTCAGCTACAATCCCCCCTTTCACCGCACAGCCAGGTGTGCAGGCCAACACTGACAATTTTTGCAAAATTTTTTTTTTGCTTTTTTCTCTGCTGATTTACTACAATACAAACCCCAATTCGTCCTATACCGGTCTGCTTCATTGGAGACGTCTCGCAGTGGAGGAGTGTAAATTGTTTTTAGGCCTTACATGGGGCTCACAAGGGAAAAAAAAAGACATGCCTACTGGTCCACCCACCCCATGCCAATATATTCTGCTGTAATGTCCAGGTCACGGTGCTATGACATGATTATGCGCTTCCTGCATTTCAATAACAACTCAGAGTGCGCTCCAGGAGGTATGTATGTGTGTGTGTGCGACTGCTTGTGGAAGGGAATTCCACATCTTTACTGCTGACAGTAAATGACCCTCTACGCCGTATAAGGTTCAACAGCTTCTCTTCCAGTTGCAATGAATGACCGTGTGTCTTTTTAAACTCCCTCCCACTATTCAAGCAATACATTCCCAGTAAAAGGGCCAGGTATGGATTGAAATTTAACAAGCTTTGTGAAAGAGCCACAGGATATGTGCATAAACAGGAAGCAATCAGCGCAAATAAATAGGTGAAATTAATGGATGCAAGCTGAACACTATAGGTAATCACAAAGCCTATAAACAATCAATAAAACAATGTTAGTGCAGCGCAATATGAGGAAAAAAGTCAATTTCAAAATATAGGGACTCAGGTGTCCAAAATGAAGAATGGCAAGTTCCCTCGTGATGGAAAAGGAAATAAATTCTCCAGTGGTAAGTCGTGACAATATCCTCCACCACAGACAAACAGATGCGCTTACCGGATCAGGTGGACCTCTTATTATGGGGGGTCAGAAATGCATATATCCACTGAGAGATGAAGGCACACTCCAATGCAGCTGTGGGCATCCCCAATCTAACACCATGCAACACCGATCCAGCAGTGAGATGCAGCAATATTGGTTCCCAAAGCGGCAATAATAATATGGAGACACAACGGTCCCAAAAAAAGAAAAAAACGCTCTAAGTGTACTCCGTAGGTTTATTCAAGTAAGTAAAAAGCATAAAATATGGCGCTAACAAGGGCACGCAATAAAAATATCAATGAAAAGTTTCAATGGACCCATGTCCACAGTCAAAAGAGCCTACAATGGGCATGTGTGCATCAGAACTGGACCACGGAGCAATGGAAGAAGGTGTCTTTGAGATACTGACTTGGCTTCCAAATTCTCCAGATTTCAGTCCAATTGACATATGTGCATGCCTTCTGCGTGTTTAAAGGACCCAAGTGCCCAACCTACATCAGCACAAGCGTAAAAATTGTCTGGGACCTGGCATTCCCACTGTTCAAAAAAGGTTACAATATCTGCAGTACATGTCTGTCCCTTTTCCAACACCTGTACCCTGAAAAAACCTTGGCCTGCGGTACCACCCGAAAAAATAGGGCTTCCCACAAAGCCTGGTGACCCCAAGGCTACAAAGAGGGTAATCAGCAAGTCTGAGGAAGGAGGAAGTGTTGCCTGTGGAGTGAAGTGGAGGGATAAGAGAGATGTGTACCCCCTGTCCACCATCCACGACACCTCAGTGGAAATCTACGGTCCAATCCAAAAGCCAGAGAGTGTCCAAGATTGTAATCAGTTCATGGGAGGGGGTAGAGTTAAACAATCAGATGCTACAGCCCTATTTAACAACTAGAAAGTTCCTCTACTGGTATGAAAAAGTTGCAATTTACCTTTTCCATTTGGCCATGTATAATGTGTATGTTATCTATCGAAAGTCAACAGAAAGACCCACCACTGTCCTCAAATAAGAAGAAGAAATCATCACTGCCATGATCTACCAGAAAGGATCCCACCCCCCCCCCCCCCCCCAGAAAGCATTCGCTGATTGTGTGAGCCAACTTCATAAGCAACATTTTCCAGAAAACATTCCACCCACAGAATCAGAAAGAAGACACCAAAACAAATGTTGGGTATGCAGCAGAGGGGGGAGTTCCCAATGTCCCTCCCAGCCAGGCCTATGCATCAGAGACATTATCACACCTCCCTAAAATATTAACTCCCCTTATTTTTAACAGCCTGCCATTTCCCTGTTTCTAATACCTGTGCTGATCAGTTGCCTGCTGCCTCGATTGACCATAACTCTACCTTCTACGTTAACTGACCCTGGCCTGTTTACCGATGATGTATCTGCCTGCTGTCTGGATTGTTTCTAAATTACATTTCTGCATTCCACCTAAACTGACCCTGGACTGTTTACCGACAATGCCTCTGCCTGCCGTCTGGATTGTTTCTAAACCACATTTCTGCCTCTCACCTGCACCGACCTCTGCCTGTTTTTTGCCTGCCACTTGGACTGATCTTTAGCCCTACTATGGTAATAGTGGGATGCAAGATAACATAGGGGTCTCACATATGTGAGGGGTTTCAGAATAGTGTTCTGAGTGGAGAAAGTAGAGTAATTCCCAGATCAGAGTCTGGAGGCTTTGAAGAGATTGTTTTTTTTTTTAATTGGAAAACCAACTTTATTGAGAAAATATATGCTTGGTACGTAAAATAATATACGCCAACATGGCCAGAACAGTAATACATACATGAGCACATTAAGTTATCTACATGATATGGGGTGAAATATCCTCTGGACATGAAGCCAGTACACAATAAAGAAGAAGGGGGAAAAGGGGGGAGAGGAGAGAAGAAAATAAGAGATGAACATAACAACATTTCAAGTACGTTTCACCATCTTCCAACCATCTGTTCCAGACTGCTTGTATTTATGCGGGCATCCTCTATGTACATAAATCAGCTTCTTATATGGGAGAGTGTCATTGATTTATTTTTTCCAACACTGGTTTGTAGGGGGTAGGGCCTGCATCCAATTATCGCTTTTCTCGCCAAGAATAGTGTTTCATGTGAAAAGGTACGGAGGGGTTTGTCAGCCTAAGTCAGGTAGCAGACCGAGTAGACACATCTTAGGGTCTAGGGTAGCCGGAGAGCCCATCTGATCGTGCTGGAAGCGTATCACTTGTATCCAGTATGCTTGGACAGGACCATATAAGGTGATAGAAAGAGCCCAGGGTGTGGTCGCATAGTCGGCATCCTGGATTATACATGGGTTTGAAACGCGCTAACCTCTGAGGAGTCAGATATGTCCTATGTATAATATACAACGGTGTTAGGCAGTCCGATAGTTTAGGGGAAACTTTTTTCATGTCTTCCAAGATCTCATCCCAATCCTCATCCTCAATCATTCCAGCGTCCACCTCCCATCTAGTCTTCGCACTATAGGCCAAGGCTATGGAGTTGGGAAGACGGATGGCGGAGTAAAGAGTGGAGATTAGTTTGGCTGGCTCAGCACCTGTGATCATGTCAACTCTGGAGGGGACAGTAAGGGATGGGTTAGAGCCAGCAAACTAAGTTTGTATAACATGGCAGAGTTGTAAGTACCTGAAAAGGAGGTGATTGGGAAGTGAGAATTCGTCTTTTAACATTTGGAATGTTTTAAGTCCCGTAGTGGTCATGATCTGGTGTATATACAAGATCCCGTTACGCATCCAAACCGTGGGGTCTGGGATAGACAACAGCTCTGGCAGGCATGTGTTGAACCAAAGGGGGGGGGGGGGGGGTGGGAATGAACCTGTGGAGTCCCGAGTTTTTGTAGTGCCGACCGCCACACCCTCCGATGATGTGTCAACATGTCTGCTTTGTGTTGGGGGGGTATGTCCTGTCGAAGGGGCCCTTAGGACTGACTGAAGTGGGGTGTGAGCTGGGTTATCAGGGTATTCACAGAGTAGTAGCTGGTATCTTGGTAGCTCGTTCTTGTCAAAATGATAGAAGTGGGACAGCTGGGAGGCAAGATAATAATCCTGAAAATCTGGAAGAGCAACTCCTCCCAATGTCACTGGGTTCTTAAGTATTCTCCAAGATAATTTGTGCCTGCTGTGTCCCCATATAAACGAATTAAGAATAGACTCAATTGCTTTGAATTTTTTTGTGGTATATACAGGGGAGCATGCCACACCAGATAGAGTATTTTTGGGAGAAGTATAATTTTGACTAGACTGATGCGTCACATGACACCCAGGGGTAGTCGAGCCCAATTTTGTGTCTTAGTCTTGATCAGGGTGTACAGGGGTTCAATATTCAAGAGTGTGTAGTCTGTAAGCGATCTAGTAACTTGCACTCCGAGGTACTTAATTACAGAGACCCTGGGGAGCGTCGGGGGGGGGGTGTGAGGGGGGGGGGATGGTCAAGCGGAAGGATCTGGGATTTAGACCAATTTATGCTTAGGCCCGAGTGACTACCAATATGCTCTATGGAGTGGAGGGCTGCAACGAGGGAGGGACCTGAGTCGGCCAAGTAGAGGAGCTTATCATCTGCGTACATCCCAATCTTTTCTTCCAGATTCCCTATCTTGAGGCCTCGAATATTGGTGTCCATACGAACCATGATGGCCAACGGCTCCACAGCCAATGCATACAGCATGGGGGAAAGGGGGCAGCCTTGTCGGGTCCCTCTCTCCAGCGGGAATTGATCGGAGAGCCAGCCATTTACAAACACCTTGGCCTTCGGGGGATTGATACAGGAGCTGAACCCAGCGAATAAAGTTGGGGCCAAGTCCAAATCTCGAGAGGCACTCCCATAGGTAGTTCCACTCTACGGAATCAAAGGCCTTGGCGGCGTCTAGAGCCACCACGACCCTCGAGCCGACTTCATCGAGGGACCCCTGAATATTCATAAATAGACAGCGAATATTTATAGCAGTGTTCTTCCCTGGCATAAAGCCTGTCTGATAAGGATGGATCAGGGAAAGAATGACCTGGTTAAGGCGGGAGGCTAGAATCTTGGCGAGTATTTTAATGTCAACCTGTAGTAAGGAGATGGGTCTATATGATTCCGGGTATTTGGGGTCCTTACCAGGCTTGGGGATTACTACAATTTGGGCTTCTCTCATAGAGGGGGGTAGAATACCCATATCAAATATGGATTTCTATAGATCATGGAGTTTAGGGGTTAAAATTTCAGAGTAGGTGGCGTAAAATTCAAGTGGTAAGCCGTCTGACCCTGGAGCCTTAGATGTAGCCAGACAGGAGATAGCCTCAGAGATATCTTCCTTAGTAATAGGAGCTTCTAGGAGTTCACGTTGGGCATCAGTCAATCTAGGGAATTTAATTCTCGCTAAGTAGTCTTTGGTATCTTGGGGAGTGTGAGTGACCCGGGAGGTGTAAAGTGCGCGATAGAATCTTGCAAATTCCTCCGCTACATGTTGCGGATCAGTGACGTTGTTCCCCTGGGGGTCAGTCAACAACACCACCGGGGGACGTGAATCTAAGTGAACAAGTTATGCAAGGAGTTTGCCCGATCTTTCTCCATACTCAAATACCCTTTGCCTACAGAAAAAGATGCGTTGCTTGGCCTTCTCAATATGTAATTGGGAGACCTGTCGCGTCTGAATATCGAGATTGTTGGCAGTGCTAGGCGAGGGGTCCCGGTGGAACGCCTCTTCCAGCACCTGTAGGTGTTCTGTAGCCTGTTGGACAATGAGTTTCGATGATCGCTTAAGTCTGTTAATACGTGTGGAGAGCAGGCGTGGAGCTTAAACATCTCCCACACTATGTCATGCATGCCTGACTCCCTGTTGGCTGTAAAATAGTATTGCAATTCCGTGGGGATGTCATCCTGGTCCTGAAGGGCAGTCAGCCAAAATGGGTTTAACTGCCAAAGAGGAGCAGGGGAGGCCTTCAGGAGCTGAATCGTAATCTAGTAAGGGTCGTGATCCGAGAGTATTCTCGGAGCAAAGCCCGCGTCTCCCAGTTTAGGTGTCAAGGTCTGTGAAATTATAATAAAATTGATTTGTGACATTGTGTTATGGCTGGCTGAGAAACATGAAAAGACTTTAGAGTGTGGGTGCTTGTGGCGCCAAGTGTCTACAACAGCAAAGTCAGTTAGTATTCGGTGTAGTCTGGTATGCGCCGGCGGGTCTAGGGGGAGGTCTGGTGCGCCCATTTGGTCTAGAGTGGGAATGAGGGTCATATTAAAGTCCCCCATCCACACCGCCGGTACAGAGGCGTATTGTGCCATAAAGGAAAGGCCCTCCTTAATTACAAGTGAGTTGTATATAGCAGGCTAGTATCAGGATAGGGGATCCATTAATAGCGGCCTGTATAAACACATATCTGCCCTGCCGGTCCGTCTGAAGCAGTATTAGGTCAAACGGAACCCTTTTGGCGTTCAGGACTGATACACCTCTGGTGTATGAGGTGTGGGTGGCGTGATATGCCCAACCAATCCAAGGTTTTTTGAGAGAGGATTGTAGGTGGCCCGTGACGTGGGTCTCAACTAGCGTGATGATGTCGGCATGTTGGGACTTAAGGAATGTCAGGGCGGCTGTGCGTTTAATCTTATTGCGCAAGCCTCTAACATTCCATGTGAGGAACTTCAGAGAACTCATGGCGGGAAAAGGGTGTATATGATGAACCGCAGCTGGACCAGGACCGGCAGAGCAGATATAGCCACATCAGATAGCATAAAACACAGTGATAACCAGTAGCGACAGTGCATGTATGATAATAACATAGTACCTTTAGCATAAGTAAGCAGTTGCAAACATGGTGGTGTGAGAAAAATAACAACCACAACATTTTCCCTCCCTCCCAGTCCAATGCCACCCAAACTTGGCACAGACATAGTATCCCATAACCAGGTATCAACAGGGGACATCCAACGTTTAGGACTCATTGGAGGCAAGGAACTTAATTTCAGAGGAGCTTAGAAACCCATAAGAAAAAGAAAAAAAACAAAGGGGAAAAGAAACCAGTCAAACGGGGAATGAAAAAATTCACAGAAACACTAGGGGGGCGACTTCTTCTCTGAGAAGTGCATGGGGTGTAGGGGCCACAGAGGTGCAGCGCCATTACAGCTGTGCAGGGGGGGGCTTCGCTTGCCATCAGGGTGGTAGATAAAGTAAAGTAACAGAGTCATTAGTGACGTTTGATCTACTGTTCTCTACAGGCATCTCACAGGAAAAGGGGAAGCGGGGGTCATGAGTCAATGAGGTCACCCGGAGACAGTAGGTACACTGCGAGATCCAGTATAGGGCTGAAAAGAATTTGCAAGTCCATCCCCCAGTTCCAGCAAAGGATATGTACGTGCAATGTGCCTACTGAGGGGCTCAGTAGTACAGCAGTAAATGATATTGCGGGTACAGGGGGGAGCAGGGGGGAAAAAGGCAAAGTACTCACAGCTTATAGGCAAGGTGGTACATTCAGTCTCGACGATCCCTCTGGTCAATCCAAGTGGATGCTAGTTTAGGGTCTTCAAAAAAGTGGGTTCGGCCCTCACACTCGACACGAAGCTTTGCAGGGTACAGCATAGTGTATTTGAGGTGTAGTACTCGGAGGCATCGTTTAACATCCTGAAAGTTGGATCTTTGTCGTTGTACCTCATTGGAAAAGTGCGGAAACACGGCCACATGTGTGTTGGTATGGGGGATATTCCTCTTCTCTCTGGTCAGGCAGAGGATCTTGTCGCGGTCCCTGAAGTTAGGGAACTTCGCTATCAGGGTACGCGGTGGAGCCCCTGAAGGAGGACGGGCAGGGATTCGATGAGCCCTTTCCACCGCAAACATTACCGAGAATGCATCTCTGCCAAAGGTGGATGTCAGGAGGTTTTCAAGAAAACTTGCCACGTCGTTGCCCTCAGCAGTCTCAGGGAGGCCGATAAATCGGAGATTACATCTCCGGAGGCGATTCTCCATGTCATCCTGTTTTGCACTGATCTGCTGAAGCTGACGGCGCACCTCGTCAGTAGTATGTTGCAGGGGGTGCAAGATATCTTCCGCTCTACTAATACGGGTCTCTGTCTCTGCCACGCGGTCCCGCAGGGTAGAGAGGTCTTGTCGGATAAGAGACACATCGATTTTGACTTCCTTGGTTTTGGTGGTGAGCGTGCTCTGACATAGGGCAATAGCATCAAGTACTTTGTGGCTGCCGTAGAATGTTCCGTGTCCAGAGAGGGACCGGCGCAACCCTTAGCCTGTTGGTCTTCCTCAAGGCGACGGTAATTGGCAAGCTTGTCAGTAGTCTCGGAAGCTTTTTTTCGGTGGAGACATAGTCCAGAGGTGGTCAGAGGAGCCCCGGGGTGTACTAATATGGCCGCTGCTTACGGGGCCGAGTCCTCGATGATCCCCTCTCGCCGCAGTTTCAGAGCGGCACAATAGGGACTATAAATTGCGGCCAGATAGGTGTGGGAGCAGGTGGTTGTAGCAAGGAGAAATCGGGCTCAGGGGACCAGGTAGTCTTGCAGTACTTGCACAGGCCTGCTACGGGTGAAGAAAGATGGCCGCCAGTCCGGGGACCAGGCCCGAAGCCGCTTACCGTCCCGCTGGCTGCCACTGAAGGAGAGGATACTGCACCATCCGTTGAAGGAGCTCCAGTGGCCGAGGCAGGCAAAGATCAGTCTCTAGGGAGCCGGGCAGGCCAGGGGAACCTGTAAGGCCGTCTCTGGGTGTAGCAAAATGACCGCCGCTCCAGGGACCAGGCCGGAGCCGCAGACCGTCCCACCAGCTGCTGCAGGGTGTAGAAACGCTGTGGCAGTGTCTACAGGCAATCCGGTGGCCAAGGCAGGTAGAAAGCAGTCTCGGGGGAGCCAGGAATAACAGGGAAATATATAGGAGCCGCCGCCGGGTGTAGCAAAATGGCCGCCGCTCCGAGATCTAGGCCAAAGCCGCGGTCTGTCATAGAGGCAGCCCCAGGGCGGGGAGATCCAGTGATCCGGCCGCGGATGGCGCTCCAAAAGGCTAAATAGCTCCAAGGGCCAGGCAGAGGACAAGGCAGGCTTGCTGTGATGTAGATTGAGATGTAGATTCCAGGTAGGATCATCAGGATTGAAGCAGGATGGTGTTGCAGGAGTATGGGCAAGCGGAGCACTCACTGCAAGTGTCCTACTCCATTGCTCTCCAGGCCACGCCCCCCACTTTGAAGAGATTTGAGTGGGAAGAGGCCTCTACCCTTTTCCCCATTCTTTCCTGACCGAGGCCCTTAACTTTATGTTCCTGCCTGGACCAATACTTTGGCTGTGCTGACCATATCTCTACCTGCAATGACCCAGGACTTTTCATGGACCATGCTCCTGCCTGCTGCATGGACGATTCCTTTGGCTGTTGCTGACCACATCTACGCCTGCTTCCTGGACCAATGCTCTCCTCTACAGACAACTGCTCTACTATAACCACAAGTAATATTTTGTTTAGACTTTGTTCAGCTAGGCTGTGAAAGTCTCACACGTGGTATCACCATACTTACAAGGAGTAGCAGAATGTATTTTGGGGTGTAATCCTTGTTATGTCCATGTGTTAGAAATAGCTTATAAATTGACAACTTTGTGTAAAAAAAAATTACTTTTTCTTTCCACAATTTCCAAAAATTTGTGGAAAGAAAATGACATGTTCAAAAGACTCATAATGCCTCATAGAATATACATTGGGCTGTTTGCTTTCCAAAATGGGGTAATTTTGTAGGTGTTTCCACTGTCCTAGCGCTCCAAGGCCTTCAAATGTGATAGGTAATCAGGAAATTAGATGTGTAATTTATGTTCCTAGAACACCTGAAAGTGCTTCTTAGATGTTGGGCCTCTTTATATGGTTAGGCTGTGTAAAAGCCTCACACATGTGGTATTGCCATACTTCGGACGAGTAGAAAAATGTGTTTTGGGGTGTAATTGCAAGTATGCCTATGCCCTGTGAGAAATAACTTGCTATCCTACTTACCATACCACTTACTATATCTATATATCTTCATTTTCCCAAGAATTGTGGGAAAAAATAACTCACCATGCCTCTTACTAAATAACTGTCTACTTTCCAAAAAGGGGTCATTTGGGGTGTATTTGCACTGTCCTGACATGAGGGTATCAAGAAATGAGATAGGCAGTCAGTACATCAGGTGTGATTAATTTTCAATAATACGTAGGATAGCTTGAAGACTCTATAACTTTCACAGACTAAATATTATACACCAATTTGTTTTTTTACCAAAGATATATAGCAGTTTAAATTTTAGCCAAAATGTATGAAGAAAAATTACTTATTTGCAAAATTCTATAAGAGAAACTTAAAATAGGTTTTCTTTTTTCCAAAATGTTTGCTCTTGCTTCACTTATATCGGAAAAAAGGGGGGGGGGGGGTGATTAACCGTTTGCCGACCGGCCGCCGTCATTAGATGGAGGCAGGTTGGCTCTCCTCCTTAAATCGGTGTAGCTGTAGGGCAGCTCGCGCAGGAGCGTGCCCGTGGGTTGGGCGGACTGGATGTCCGCTGGTGACCCGCGATCGCCTATTACAGATGCAGAACGAGCAGCTGCCTTTGTAAACAAGGCGATTCCCCATTCTGACAGGTGACATGACAGGGTTCTCTGTCATGTCCCAGGCAGCCCATCCCCCCTACAGTTAGAACACACCCAGGAAACACATTTAACCCCTTTGATTGCCCCCTAGTGTTAACCCCTTCCCTGTCAGTGACATTTACACAGTAATCAGTGGCTATTTATAGAATATAAATGTCAATGGTCCCAAAAAGTGTCAAAAGGGTCCGATCTGTCCGCTGCAATGTCGAAGTCCTGCTAAAAATTGCAGATCGCTGCCATTACTAGTTAAAAAAAAAAAAAAAAAAAAAAAAAATACCATAAATCTATCCCCTATTTTGTAGACGTGATAACTTTTGCGCATTATACACCTATTGCGATTTTTTGTTACCAAAAATATGTAGAAGGATATATATATCGGCCTAAACTGATGAATAAATTTGTTTTTTAAAAATTATTTTGGGATATGTATTATAGCAAAAAGTAAAAAATAATTGTTTTCAAAATTGTCACCCTTTGTTTATAGCACAAAAAATAAAAAACGCAGAGGTGATCAAATACCACCAAAAAAAAGCTCTATTTGTGGGGGAAAAAAAAAAAAGGACGTCAATAGGCAAAAATGAAAAACGCCTGTAAACGAAACGCGGCTAAACGTGAATTACCGCGTTTAGCGCTTGAAATGCCTCTAAACTCAGCTTCTGAACCCATTTTTTTGCGTTCCAAAAAAAGCCACTAAACTCAACTGCCTACAAACGACCCTGTGTACATGTACTGATAAGATAACAGAGGAGAGTTCAGGGGCAGTTGAAAAAAAATACCCAACTGCGCCTAAATATCTGTTTACCAGCAGTAGTTTACATGAGGCCTTAGAGGTTAAAGTAGAGAAAGTAAAAAGGGGGGCACACAGGTTTGAGTCCACTTTTATGGGATTATGGCCACCCCCAACCTCTCTCTCTCTGTACATTCCAGTATTATTTTTTATTGTATTACTTATACACGCAACAGCCACTTAATTTAGGTACACCTGTTCAATTGCTTAGTAACACAAATTGTTAATCAGCCAATCACATGGCAGCAACTCAATGCATTTAGTCATATAGACGTGGCGAAGACAACTTGCTGAAGTTCAAACTGAGCATCAGAATGGGGAGGAAAGAGAATTTAAGCAACTTTGAACATGGCATGGTTGTTGGTGCCAGACGGGCTGGTTTGAGTATTTTAAAAAAACTATTGATCTACTGGGATTTTCACGCACAACAAGCTATAGGGTTTACAGAGAATGGTTCAAAAAAGAAAATATCCAGTGAGCGGCAGTTGTGGGGAGAATGGGCAGACTGGTTCAAGATGATAGAAAGAGTAGAAAGAGCAACAGTAACTAAAAAAAAACACTAATTTCAACCAAGATATGCAGAATACCATCTCTGTACGTACAACACATCGAACCTTGAAGCAGATGGGCTACAGCAGCAGAAGACCACACTGGGTGCTACTCATGTCAGCTAAGAACAGGAAACTGAGGCTACAATTCGCACAGGCTCACTAAAATTTGACAATAGAAGATTGGAAAAATGTTACCTGGTCTGATGGGTCCCGATTTCAGCTCTGACATTCAGATGGTAGTCAGAATTTGGTTTAAACAACATGAACGCATGGATCCATCCTGCCTTGTATCAGCGGTCCAGGCTGGTGGTGTAATGGTGTGGGGGGAGATTTTCTTGGCACACTTTGGGCCCCTTAGTACCAATTGAGCATCATTTAAACGCCATGGCCTACCGGAGTATAGTTGCTGACCATGTCCATCCCTTTATGACTACAGTGTACCCATCTTCTGATGGCTCCTTCCAGTAGGATAATGCATCATGTCATAAAGCTCAAATCATCTCACCACTGGTTTCTTGAACATGACAATGTGGTCACTGTATTCCAATGGCCTCCACAGTCACCAGATCTCAATCCAATAGAGCACCTTTGGGATGTTGTGGAACGGGAGATTTGCACCATGGATGTCCAGCCGACAAATCTGCAGCAACTGCGTGAGGTTATCATGTCAATATGGACCAAAATCTCAGAGGAATTTTTTTCCAACACCTTGTTGAATCTATGTCATGACGAATTAAGGCAGTTCTGAAGGCAAAAAGGGGTCCAACCCGGTACTAGTGTGGAGGAATGTAATGTACATAATTATAATCACAAAATGCCTATTTTCTTATGTGTATACATGTTTTTATGCAACTCCTTACTTATTATATAGTAAACAGCTTAGTTCTGCTTTAGAACCAGAGATGGTGCCTACACCCTACTGGCCCCGCACTGGAGGTATGAGGAAGTAAAGAACCACCAACAACCAAGCCTCCAGCATCAAGTTTCTGCATTCTTCTTGTATTTCAGCCAATAAGATGTACCTTTTAGACTGACCACATTTACATAGTAATGACGTATAATCCATTGTTCTTTGTGTGTAAAACGTTGGGCACCGCCCTGCAATAAACAGAGATGAAGAAGTAATCGAACTGAGTGGATGTCAGTGTGATTGCTTCCGGCGTGCATGTACGTCTACACTACATCATTAGAAACAGCAGCAGACATCTAATTTGAACCCGATTGCGGTTCTGACCAACCACACTAGCAAGGTGTACCTAATAAAGTGGCTGGGGAGTGTATATTTAAATTTTCTTCTTCGGTAAAGCAAATTTATCACCTCTGCATTGCATGACTCGATAGGACAAAGTCATTTCCATGGCTATATAACAAAAGGCGGTTGATTCCCCAAACCGCCCAACTCTTTTTTTTTTTTTTTTAACAAAAATGTTTAAACTTTTGACAAAGTTTAAACGTAATGAAGCAACACCAGAAAAAAATAGTTTATTGCAAGCAAAATCTACACATCTGTAGAGTAAAAATTTCTATTTATTTCTTAAATTCACAGACAGTCTTTAATTATAAGAACATGGTAATACAAGCCGTGATACATGTGTGGTTTGATATAAATTTGGTATTCTGTATTTAAATGGTCTTTAGATCTAGTTTGTGATGCTCTGCAGGGGGTCTCTGGCAGCAATGAGACAAGAAAAAAAAAAAAAAACACAAAAATGAAGAGGGGAAAAGAAATATCCCCCATACACAAAAAAAAAAAGTTTAAGACCTTTTTCTTAAGGTTGGGACACCGGTATGGGATGTGAAAACCTGATTTATCACCCTAAACTCCAAAAACTAGCTTGAAATGATTTGGAATATACAGCGCATGCAGAAATCTTGATTTTAATGGGATAATGAAACATTTTATAGAACTTGATAAAATCACTTAAATTCAAGTAAGCACAGTGTTCAGGCCACCACTGATTTATTGGAAGGGTAATAATACAAAACAGAGGTGATACTAACACTTTTTTTCTTTTTGGGGTAAAGAAAAAGCCCATCATCCTAAATAAAACCTGTCACAGAACAGAGGCAGGTACACTGAGCAAGTGATGGTTATAATAAAGGGAGAAAAAAAAAAGATATAAAAATAAATTCAGCGATTCTAATGAAAAAGCCAATCTTGATATAAACTGAAGTTAGTTACTATCTTGGGAACAACAAGCTGGCTCGTAAATAATAAAAAAAAAGTTCCAATTTGCATACAACTTGCATCATTTACCCTACAAATACAAATGACCGCATTTACATATAGGGCACAGAAATGAGTATCATTTTAATATCTATAAAAATACAACAAAACTTGTATCAAAACAGACCCCAAGTGCATGCCTAAACTTTTATCAAGTCATATTTTGACATGATTAAAAAGGGGGGGAAAAAAATAAAGCGATAGCCATTTTCATCTTGAGGCAAACAGTAATTTCATTAAATTTAAAAAAAAAAAGTGATATAAAAAAAATAAAATAAAACCACAGCAAAATGAGCCAAACCAAGTTTTACAAGGTATAACTTTTAATCATGATCTGTATTAATTGCTGGAACAAACCAAAAACTTAAAAATGAAAAAGGCCATTCATTTTTTTTTTTTTTTTTTTTAATATATGTAAGCTAACAAACATCCCTGTAAGCGTTAAGAACAAAACCTTACACTCCAGAAATAATATCTTCCCTTATGCTTTCAGGAGACATTTTCGTACAGAGACCTTACTTTAAGAAAGAAACTTTTGAATAGTGTGACCATTTTATAAAATAAATACCCAGCATTACCTATAAATACAAGAGTGACCTCCACTGCCACTGTGTCTTTTATTTGTACACCTATTGTTATTATATAAAATAAAAAGATGAAAAGAATATATGGCCACACGTACTGTAGGAATTTGAGTGTCCACACCAAGGCGGGAGCTTTTGACTGCTGTGCAAAGAGAACAAAGCTCATACCACCTTTGTCCAGAACCACACTCAAAACCCTTTGCAATGGAAGAATTTCATTGGTTAATGATCTTATCCCTTAAAACTTTAGTCTGTCAAGCGTGAGTTCAGATGTTCTCCTCTTGCTGTTTTTCATGTTTTGTATGATTTTTGATTTCTAACTCTGCAAGGCGCAGAGTTCCAGTATATTACACCTTAATACTGAACTCTTTGCATACTTTTGTATATTTAAAAAAAAAAAAAAAATTTGTCATAGCGAGTATTTTTGTGACCAAAATGTAAATAGAAAATATACCCTGTTTATAATTAACTTCTATTTTCACTAGTTAATACAGAAAAAAAAAAAAATAGAAAAAAAAAAGAAAACTGCCTGTTTTTCTGCAGAGACCTTTGTAGTATATTTACATGTATTGGTAGCAGTCACAGCTATTCTATTACACGAAGTACACGAAGATTAAAAGGATTCCAAAGAACAGCAAGTCATTGTGGAAAAATTGAATACTTGTTTGTAGCAAACTGAGAAGATTCTGCCTCTTTCCAATTTTTGCTTATGTTTTAATACATATATTTACAATATACTGTACCATAGATTATGACCTTTGCTGATTTTTGTATTCATGTGTGGTAAAGAGAAAAAAAAACCTGGCAGAGAAAAAAAAAAAAAAAAAAAGGTACAAAGCTTTAAAAAAAAAAATGAAATAAAATCACAAGTGAAACATCAGGATGCAGCCACAAGAGGGCAGTAAGGCAATCTGATATTGGTATCCGAAAGAAAATTGTGCGAGAACACTGTTGAACAGATGTTATCATAAAGGCAGAGCCGGGTTGTGTGAAAAGACTCAAGGGGATCTTTAAATACTGTAGAGCATCACATGTGGAAGAACCCCATCAGCTCAGACAGTACAGTTCTGATTAGTAGTACTGTGGGAGGATTCTTAACTTGCTTGCCCGATCATAGGTCTAAGCAAACACAGAGCAAGATCAAACTACTTCAGTAACATTCACAGAGAAAGCGAGGTGGTAGTGTTCTGCCATCTAGGACTTTGTTTTGGCCAAGTGCCTTAAACCATTCCGGCAGCGGTCCCAAAGTTACCCAATCCCTGCAGAGCATCACGGTAGCCCCTTTTTTTCACTATGCAAATACTGAACAAGTATCACCCTCACAATCTTACAAGGCCCCCAAGTATTGCCAAAGTGTACCTCCCCACACTCTCCACCCATTCTGCAGCGCATCACCACCACAGCCTACAGATGAAAGAGCACCCTCCTGCAGGATTATAAAAAAATATAACAAACAATAGGGGGTGGGAGTAAGGGGTGGGCAACAGCGGCAAAGGGGTTGAAACCAACATAAATATATTCTGTATATGCAGCAAAAGTAAAATGAAATGAAATATAATTAAAAAAAAAAGACTTTATTGCATGAAATCAGTTACAACACAGACTTCTGTGCCTGTTGCTCAGGAGGGATGTGGAGGGGAACAGGGACACTATCTAAAAAAGGGAGACAGGGTAGGAACTGGGAAGAATAAAAGGAAACAGGAGCTTATGGCACGTAAAGGATTTTTAGTTTTTTGTTGTTTTTTTTTTTTAACAGTTCAAATTATATATATTTATATATATAAAAAAAAAAAAAAAAGAAAAAAAAAAATAAACAAAAAGAGTAAAATTACAGAGACAGGAGTAGGGAAGGAGAGTTGGAGGGGGTTTGTATCAAATTAACAGGGCATTAACCCAGAGATCAGAACAATGAAAGGCCCCATCCCTCCACATTATACAAACATACGCGCACGCACATACACACACACAGGGCTGGTACAGCTGCTCAGCATTGCTGCACTGCGTACGCACCGAGAGCATAGGGATCCTGCAGAGTGCTGTATTGTGTGCGAGTCAATCATTGCACTTAGATTATCTGCAGCACCTTCGAAAGTACGACATAGCCATGTGATCGACTCTAAAATATCATGCTACGACAACTGTGCAATGAATGCCAAGTCAGGAGGAAGCCTATAGTTTCAGAAGGCCACTAACACTGTTTTTTTTTTTTTTTATCATTTCGATACCTGGTTAAGAACAGGGGGCTTACATGCAGAATGACTAATAGGTGAAGTTTAACCACACCCCTTGTGCTGCTGAAGCATGGGACTCCTCTCCAACCTTGGCGCAGCAGAGTGGAGGAACAGACAACTGCCCTTTGGAGAACACAATGCACACAGACCTGCTGGGCAAGGTGATGTGGAGTAGAAATACCTCTGAAGAATGACGTAGCAGCAGATGTAGATATCCATGCAAAGAAATGTTTGAGTCCAGCAGGAGACTATAAAACTACAAACAATAGTGTGCATAACCTTCTTCCATGCAACTACGTGTTTAAAGTATACAGCCCATCAGGGTGTACAGATGTGAAACAATACATGATGCTACGAAGAGCAGAATAATATCTATGTGAAGGGTATGTAGAAATCTTATGCTATGTTATCTGTCTAGTGTATTTAAGCTGAGCATTTGCCAAGTTTATGTAAGAAAAAAAAAAAAAAGATAATTAATACCTGAGATTCAAGAGCGATTTGGGTGTTCGATGGCACACACAGACACGCACACAAAACAAAAAACCAAAAAAAAAAAAAAAAAAAAAAAAAAGGTGTGAGAAACACTGTACAAGTTAAAAAGAAAAAGAAAAAGAAAAAAAAGTACAATCATTGCAGGCACATAGAAATGTGTGTACAAAAATAGATGACGGGGACTAGATTTTTAAGATCAGGCACAGAACACACAAGACACACATATAAAATGCATACATAATTGCAGAGCGTTACTAAGTCACCTGTTACTTTAACATTATGAGCTCAGAACAAACACTAGATTAAAAAAGAACTATGTAAAGCAAACAGACATCAGAAATTAGCAACGGTTTCCCCTTTAAGGCTTAAAGCTTACTTTATTCCTGCCAGTCAGCCTGACTTCAATTTAAACTCATAATATACATACTTTGCGTCTTAGAAAGTGCTCTGCACTTATATATACATTCCATATAGTATGAAATATGCATGCTTTAGGTGACTGGAATACAGTGCTTGACATCACTGTTCAGAAACCAACTAAACTGAAAATCGTGTATAAATTACAGAGATGGTTAATGTAGTTTGCAACTGATTATTATGCAGCAGTAATGGCGACGTGCTGTAGAAACTGTTTTTTGCGCACACAATGAGCAATGTTCTGCAGCCCTCTGCGCCCTAGCACAACCATGCACACTTTGCATTGTACCCGAATGCTTGCTTCTGGTTGGTACGTGAAGCCTTATACACTGCTGAGCACTTCCCCAACCACGTCTTCCACAAGAGAGGCTAAGAGAATTCTCCACACCCCGTCACCTCCCCCCCCCAGAGTCCATGATCTTCCAAATTGCTCTGAATTAGAAGGGGGTTTGGGAAAAAGAGGTTTTTACTGCACAATGATCCGAACTAGGCCGTACATCTCTTCCAAATTCATAACTTCCAGAGGCTTTGTGTATCCACATACGAGGGCGGGGAGATAAAATACACGAAGGGCATTAACTTCAGCGTCTTTAGGGTAGGTGTCCCTCTGCCCCTCATAATGACATAAAAAAAATATTATGAATAGAATTCATGGAGTTGGGCTGCAGGAAGTAAAGTGGTGGAGGTGACAGTGAGAAGATTGAAGTCTCAAGAGAACAAGTTCTGTTCAAATATCTCCATCAGGTCACTCTGAAAATTCATGTCTATTGAGGGAGTCATCTGTAGGAACAAGACACACATTAGTATCTAGAAAAGCAAACCGGACATTTCAAGCACCTAAGTACAGACACTAGTAACACTTACCGCCTGTCGCCGTCTCCGCTCCTGTTCTCGCTTCCTATCCATCTCTCTCTGATCCATGATAGGCTGTGAGCTCTGGGCAGGAGGCGGAGGTGTAGGAAGAGGATTTTGCACATGTGGCTGCTGCTGTTGTTGCTGCTGCTGCTGCTGCTCCTGTCTCCTACGAGCCTCTTCATGCACTTTCCTTGCCTGCTCCTGAGCATCATCTTCTTCTCGAGACCTAATATGTGCAGCAAACAGAACCATACATAAGACACAAAGACCCAACATTCTGAAATAGGCAGACATAACATGTGGGCCTACACTGCAATTAGACTATAGTATTTCCAGTAAACACACTTGTAAGAGAAAGTACATGTTGGTGTACTAAAGTGCTATGACTTGACTAAAGAGATAGAGAGGCTTGCTTTGCAGCTCCCATTGATTAAAACCTGGAACTGGTTGTAATGTCCTGTAATGACACAAGGGGATCTGTTGGGAAAGGGTAAGAACTACAACACACAAACTTGGGATTAAAGCCGGGTACACGCTTTCAAGTTTTTTGTTTTTTTTTGTTCAACCAGTGGTTTGAACGAAAAGAAACCCCAAAAAACTAAAAGTGGGTACACAGCTGTACCCCAGCAACAGCAGATGAGGAGTTCCTTGTTACATAGGAACTGGAGGAAGGTGTCCCAGAAGTAAAGATACCAGACAGGTCAAGGAAGTCCGTGCTGCATGAACACCCTGTGGCCCTTTAATACTTGCTGCAACCTGCAGTCCTACAAAGAGGGCTCTGATGTGACCTGTAGACTCACTAGAAACTGGTCAGCGGTGACCTGAAGTCCCACAAGACACCGCTACTGCTGCTACCTGTAGTTCAACCCATGGGTCCAGGTACTATTCCTCTGAGTGTAAAAAAGAAATAGAAAAATTGATTCAGAATACAGAAGAGTCTCAAAACTCCAGAAGGAACCAGTGTTAATTTTGGCAGCAAATTTCAATTTAGTTTTAGTCTTAGGACTAAAATGGCATTTTAGTTTTAGTCCCATTTTAGTCTTCTGCAATTGTTTTAGTTTTAGTCGTATTTAGTTGACTAAACCTCCAGTACATTTTAGTCGACCAAAATGTCCTATATTTTAGTCGAGTAAAATCTCCAGTACATTTTAGTCGTCTAAAATCTAATGGGTGTAATTAAATTGTAATGCATTAGTTAACATTTCTCCACAATTTCCAAACTCATTATATACTGCTGGAGTGAAACATCTCTGAAACATCATATGTTATTATTTATGGTAATGAGGTTTGAACATGCACTACAGACCAGTGTTAATTTTGAAGTCAAATTTCAAATTAAGTTTTAGTCTTTTGACTAAAATGCCATTTTAGTTTTAGTCCCATTTTAGTCTTTTGACTAAAATGCCATTTTAGTTTTAGTCCCATTTTAGTCTCTTGACTAAAATGCCATTTTAGTTTTAGTCGTATTTTAGTCTTCTCAATTGTTTTAGTCGTATTTTAGTTGACTAAAATAGTATTCATTTAGTCAACTAAAATGTTTAAATCGACAAAATTAACACTGGAAGGAACCATTGAGAACCTTGTAAGTATTTTGTGCAGAGACTGCACAGACATAACCATCACTTTAGGGCAATAGCAAAAAAATGTAAGCCTTGACTAACTGGGAGGGGTTATGCCTAGGAGAGGTTAGCACTATCATCATGGATGTAAAGACGCTTTGTGCTCCGTAATGTACATTAAAGAAACACTTTTTTTTAGGGTTTTATTTCATATCTGGTATATTTCCAAAATGAAGAATGTGTTCTTTCAGAACAATCTCCATGAAGTGCTTAAATGTGTCCTGACAACTGTGTCATGCTCCTGTGTCTTCTCTAGGCAGACTCAGTACAAGCACTGTATGGGGATTGTTTTTAAAGAAGAAGTACTGCAACACAGCTTTTGGTGTAAACGGGCCACAAATTATTTTCTATGTGCAGTTTTGCTGATCTGTTCAAATCAACGCGGCTCAGACATGGTGTGAAAAAGCTCTTACAAACACACAGGGCTTAACACCATTGTCTACTGAGGCTCATAGCAAGGGCAAATAAGTATCTAAAATCGTGTGGTGACAGGCCACAAACGGCTTAGCAACCCGACATGTTTCGGAGGATGGTCCTTCAACTGGGGCCCTGGGGATCCGAGCATCACCATCCACCCACGGCTGCTCTAGATGAGACCATTGGAACACACCACCATTGCCTTCTATCAAGCACCCTCAGGATTGATTGATCCATAAACCTGTTTGACATACCGCCGTATGGCGAGTGTGTCCACCCTTTCTGGTAAGCGTATTCACTTCTTCTGCTATTGCCATTTATGTGTGGACCCTGAATACATGAAGACCACTGTTCTGTTTACCTATTGAATTAAAGGCGTCATCCGTATTAATTTCTCTATTCCTTATGAGAAATATTGCGTTCCATCTATTGATGAACTTTTATTTCATTATGGACACCTCTTCCAGTTATTGGAGACTGTTTTTTCACTTTATCTGTTTTGGTATATAATCACTACCACCAGTTATTTTTCAATACATATAGGGTGATATGTTGTCACCCCGTTCTTTGTATCACTTAGTGCTGCATTTATATTTATTTGCATTTCATTTCACAGTTTGCTACACTGTTGATGCTGGCTGCTATCACCTAGACAATTTTTGTTTATAGTAGCGCAACTATATTTTTTTCTTTTGTCAGCTTGTATAACAGTGTAAATTTGCTGTCCCCTTTTAGCGGCGTTTTACCAGAGCTTTTCGGCCGCTAGCAGGGCGCTTTTAACACCTACTAGCAGCCGTAGGGTTAAAAGTGCCTGTGTAGAGGTGCTGCCCATTCATTTAAACTGCCCCAAAGATGCTGCTTGCGAGACTTTTTTTCCCATCCCACAAGCGCACCATCCTGCAAGCAGAGAGGCGCTTTTTCAGGCACCATTTGTAGCGCTAAGACGCCTGAAAAGCGCCCCAGTGTGAAAGGGGTGTTAAAAAAAAAAATAATAATAATAATAAAAAAAACAAACAAAAAAACAACACTTTCTTGTGGAAAAGGCACTGATACTTTTTCTCTTCTACCACATTTTAATGAGACATACAAGTTCACTGATAATGTGCAACCAGCCACTGTGTTCTGTAAATCTGTATTAAAATCAGGCATAAACACTTACCTCATCCTCTCCTGCTCCCTTCGCATTCTTTCTGCATGCTCTGCCTGCAGTTTTAGCGCCCTCTCTCGCTCCTCCTTCTCTCGTGCCGCACGTCTGAAAAGTTCAAAGCTATCACTGGATGACTTCCCTGGAGCAGTTGGGGTGACCGGTGTTTTCTGTACAAGGCTTGCCCAAGAGCCCATGTTTTTAATTTTTAGGTCCTAGGGAGAAATATTTACATAAATCGGTTGATGTTCAAGATGAACAACATCTGCTTTGTTTAGCCTTTGAAAAAGGAGGGTTTTATAATGACTTCATAGGATCAATTCACAAAGCTTTACACAAGGACAAGGATTTAGCAGCATTAAAGCCAAACTCCAGCTTTCTGACATTTTAAAATAGGTGATTTGACCAAGCTTGGTCCACACAGACTATTACCTTCATTAACAAATGTGTCTGCTGATAGCAAGATAGTATGAACTGTATATAGCATCGGCTACATACTGTATATAGCTTCCCATTCCGCTCCCGGAACAAAATCAAGTCGGGCTGAGGTGAAGAGACGGTCAGATGATGTCACCAATCTCCAACTTCAGCCTCAAGAAGCCTTGTGTTCATTCAAAAAATTAAAAACACAAGCCTTCTGTGAATGGTTGGACAGTGCTCAGCCTGCTGGGAAGTTCCTATACTGCTGCCAGAACCCAGCACTGTACACTGTATGAAGCTGATGCTACAGTTTATACAGTAGCAAGGGAAAGGAGAAAACAGCACAGATCTCGGGTGTAGTAAAAAGATCAAAGGGCTTTATTAAAAACAACATATGTACTCACAAAATAAAATGTGAAAGCGTGCATATAGTCCACGAGAGAGAGCCCACTAAAGAGGAGCAGGAGTCCTCGAAACAACCCCTCTTTTACTGGAGTCCACTGAGATCTGTCCTTGGGATTGAGTGATCTGAGCAGGCGTAGCAGAGAATTCTGGCATCCAGCTCAGCTCTTCACCTGTCAGCTGGCCACACAATGATCTGGACACTGTGGCTGCTCATCCATCCTTTCTTGTGACTGTGTTGTGTGTTGAGTGGGCTTTCTTTCGTGGACTTACTTGCCATTTCACATTTTATTTTGTGAGTACATAGTATGTTGTTTTTAATAAAGCCCTTTGATCTTTTTTTACTACACCAGAGGTTTGCGCTGTGTTCTCCCTTCCCTTGCTTTTGTCTTCACAGGTGCAGTTCCCTCGCCTTGATTACAGCAGCACTCCTCCTAGTGTGTAGTAGTTGTGTGTCTAGGTGTTGGGCTACCTGCTCAATAGTTCAGATTTCCTGAGTTACAGAAGATCAAAGACCACTGAAGATCACTGAAGATTTGACCCGAGTCAAATAGCGGTGATTCATGGACAAATGCTGCCCCTAGTGGACACTACAGCATGCTTCCTGGAGGATGGGCAGAAGAAGAATATACTAAGAAGGACTGCCTCTTATGGATTTTGCATTGGACAGTGGGTGTCTGTGTGGGTGGTGTCTGAGTGGGCTTTAAAAGTAATGATCAACCTAACGTTCTTCCTCTTTTGCCTCTTGCCATTGAGCCCAGCTGAAGATACTGAACAGAGGATGACCTTATGTAAAGTATCAGTGATGTTCTTTTGTTTCATATGCGATGTAGCAATTTTCTTTTAGGCTGGGTTCACACCTATGCGAATTGGATGCGGGTTGCACCCCATCCAATTTGCATGACATTTTAAAATACGTTCATTTGAATGAGGCTATTTCACATATGTGCGTTGCATTCGCACTCCGCATTGCCCAAAAAACGTGTGCGTTTTCTGGGCATTGTGGTGCGAATTGCAAGCACATTATCTTCTATGGGAACGCATCTGATTTGCAGATACATGCCGTTGTGAACAGGATAAAATCCTGACCTGATCCTGATGTAAACCTGACCTGATACTGATGGAATACTGACCTGATCAAAAACTGACGTGAAACACTGAACAACTACTTTGTCAATTAGCTGTGAAAATGGAGCTTCAATTCGCACCGCACATGTGTGAACCTAGCCTCAGTGTTTTAGGTTAGCATTCCTATTTTCTTGGAAATAAATTAGACTCTTGCTTATTTAAACAGTGTGTTTAATTTTTATAGATAACCTTGTTATTGTACCATCACCATTAACTTTATCAGAGTTTTGCTAGACTAGTCAATTATAGGAATAGACCCCCAAATATTTCTTTCATTTGGCACCCCAGAAGCAGGAGTGTGGAAATAAATTCTGCAGAAAGTCCTAATGTATTTTTGTCTTGAGTTCCTATAAGCTAAGGAGTCATCAACTCTATAAGAACTGAACTGAAAGCATTTCCCTACTGTGGACAAGAACCGCGCTGCTTTTGTGAATTCTGAAGCCCTGCTTGAATGGTCCTTAACCACTTGCCAACCTGCTCACGCAGATATACGGCGGCAGGTCGGCTCTCCTACATGAATCGACGCACCTGTACTGTGGTGCGGGCGTGCACACCCACTGCACGAGCGTGCCCGCATGTCGGGCAGACTCGATGTCCGCCGGCAACCCGCGATCACTTATTACAGAGGCAGAACGGGAAACATGAAACTGCACGACCGCGCAATTGTCACTTAAAGTAACGCAGTGCCGTATCGCAAAAAATGGCCTTGTCATTAAGGGGGCAAATCCATCCGGGGCTGAAGTGGTTAAAGTTTTGTGAAATATTCTATCACTGAGCGGACGCACAGGACTGGTGAGAATTTTGGCTGGTATGTGTGTCAACATGTGCTTTTAACCCCATGACCTCCGAAAGATTTACCCCCTTTCATGACCAGGCCATTTTTTGCGATACAGAACTGTTACTTTAACTGACAATTGTGCGGTTGTGCGACGCTGTACCCAAATAAAATTGATGTCCTTTTTTCCCCACAAATAGAGCTTTCTTTTGATGGTATTTGATCACCTCTGAGGTTTTTATTTTTTCCACTATAAACAATATATTGATTGGTTTAGGCAAAAGTTAAAGGATCTACAAAATGATTTTTTTTTTTCCTAGTAATCGAACACCTGACACTTTTTGGGGACCAGTGCTAAAAAATATGCACTGTTACTGTACTAATGACACTGACTGTGAAGGGGTTAACATCAGGGTTGATCAAAGGGTTAACTGTGTGCCTAGCTGGTGTTTTCTTACTGTGAGGGAGGTGCTTTTACTAGGGGAAGGCATAGATCCTTGTCCCTGTTTACATGAACACAGGATCCATGCCTTCTGTACTGACAGAACAGCAATCTGCCTTGCTTACATAGGCAGACCGCTATTCTCCCTCTGTACTGAAAGGATCGGTGGGTGCCGATGGACAGAGTCAGCTCCCACTATGTATAATTAACAAGTCACTAAGTGCATGATCCCGCGCAGCTGTGCCACTTTGCCGCTATATTTCGAAGTTATATTGGCAAATGCCTGAGGAAGTGCGATAGGCCTTTGGAAGCATTGGCTACAATGGATCCAGCCGTGTTTCAATTCCATTAACATCAATATCTTACCTTTTTGGGGGCAACAGGTGTCTTAGGTTCCTGCTTTTGCTTCTCTTTCTCAGGTACCCCTTGAGAAGTGATGCTTTCAGGGGGTCTCACTGGGCGACTTCCATCAATGGGTTTCATTTCTGGCCCTAAAAATAAATAAATAATAATACTAAATAATGGTATATCATTTTTTTTTATATAAAGAGCTGGCAAGAACTAAGTAATTTAATTACCAGAGCCATTTTTTCATTTTCTGCACACATTAAAATAAAAGGTACAATTTGTGCCTGAGGTTTACTTAAAACCTAAATTTCAGGTTATGCTACCACCTTCAGGTGAATGGATACTGGCCAAAATAACAAAAACCAAAAAAGCTGAATCTCTGCCCAGATATAACCCCATCCAGCTCAGCTAAGCCTCAGTTTGGTTTTGTAGCAAGAGGGAAGGGTTATCTGCGTCCTGTGGTGTACATGAATGGACATGGAGGAAATAAAGTGAAAATAAATTCTCACAATATAAAAATGCACGTAGGCAGGTTCATTATTGCAGAAGATGCAGCTCAGTTGTCTGAACTCCTGCACATTCGCGAGAGTGAGGTCATCCAAAGTCAGCCAATAAAGACGGCTGGGGAGAAGATGTTGGCGAAAGACTTTGGAATGTTTAAAAAGGAGGTACTTTAGTTTGATTATAATGTTCGTGACTTCTTTGGATATCCCAAAGCACTGAACATGAAGGGTGGGCAACACAGCAACAAGATTGAAATGCCCAAAAACCTAGAAACACACAAAGGTGGCATCCCCATGGGCATAAACATCTACATGGTAAAACTTTGCAAGGCTATAAATGCTATAAACCTTGGTACTGAATAGCTCAGAAACACTGACCCGCCAGGTTTCCAATGGGGAAACTGATAGACAGGTCCAGGGCAATAAGCAGTCAGATCTTGATAGCAGCTTCAGAGAAAAAAAAATTGAATGGTTAAAAAAAAACTTCCTCAGAACAGGTCCATTACCCAAGGACACTTGAATCTCACAGAGTGGGCATGGTTATATGACTGTGCTGTAGGGGCGCTGTAGGGGCGGCCCCATTTTTTTTTTTTTAGCCAGTGTCCAATCACCTGAAGGTAGCCTGCATACAACCCATGGTCCATGAAAATGAGCCATGTGTATTGTACTGTACGGTTAAGATAATTCTCTTACCTTCCATGACTGAGCCAAAACCTCCTTCATTTGTGTTTCACATGTTCTATGAGACACTGCAGCTCACAATGGGAGGGTTTCAACGGCAGAGAAAATGCTGCCAATCCAGAAAGCATTGGGGCAGGATCTAGGTGTGGTCAGATGCTGATGGACAAGCTAAATGCTTATCAATCAGCAGTGGCAATGCGAATAGATACACCTACTATTGGTCTTATCCCTCTGTAGTCCAAGAAGGCACAGCCTACGTGACAGTGGCAACTCTGCTCGGAATTTAGGAGCAGTGCTGTATTGTTGCCATGCCATTACAGAAAGCTGCATTAGGTGGACTTTACTGGCAGACTCAACAAGTATTTGTGGGACATTGCAGGTGGACTAAGAGAAAACGGTAAGGGCACATGGGCCTATACATTTTTTTTTTTTAATGGGTGTTCATAGTTCTACTTTAGATAAAATAAAAAATGACAACTCACTTGGCTGAACATGACTAGAAGCTTTTAGCGGTTCTGGAAGTTTGTGGGGTTCACTCCTCATGACTGGGGAAAAGCCTTCCGGACGCAAAGATGGAGAATGGCGTTTATCTTCCTTCACTACCAGCGGCTGAGGCTGCAACACAGATGACCCTCTCATTTCCTGTGGAGCAGACAAGTGTGTTAACCTCTACAGATTCCCAAAGTCTTTCTTTAAAGGAAAAACATTGCCTGCTGTCCTTAAAATGTTAATTACCAAGCTGTCACGCTGATCTCCATCAAGGAAAATCACAAAGGAACTAAAATCAGAAGTCCATATGTCTTATGGGAACATTTTTGTTAAAATGGTCTGGTGACAGGATCTCTTTATGTATGAACGAATACAAACTGCACTGATTTGTGTCTTATGTCTGCCTACTTGTAACTGCTATGCCAAACGAGGAATTAAACCAGATGTAGATTTTGGTGCTGAACTGCACCTTAAATTGTGAACACAATGAAGAGAAATCGTTACTAGTGTGCCTACTCTATATATTACCTAAAGGCAACTTCAGCTACCGAGAGTTGCACTGGGGGGGGGGGGGTCCAGGAACATACACAAATGTTCAAAATACAAGTGTGATTTTTAGTGGCTGAGTCATAACACTAAAATTGACTGCAGCATCTATCTGATACAAGTAGATAAAGTTTACGCACTGTTGAAACAAGTGACTTCCTGTGGTGTACGCTATACAGTAGTAGCTTTGAGAAGTGACTGGTTACACAGTGCTCCAATCATGTGGAATAATCAATAATAGATGCTACACATAATTTACACCACAAGTAGCCATCTCCCGTGGAGCCCACACCAATGGGTAAGCCCAGTGCTCTGTACCTGCTTTTTAGACTGTCCGGCCTGCGGTGACGAAGGATGTGAAAGGCCTGCAAATGGAGGAACCTGAGATGAATGAAGGAGAGGAGATGGGGCCTCCCGCAAGTGACCTAGACAAACCAGAAACAAAAATGTTGCAAAGAAAATGAAGACAACTTCATCTATATCCACTAGCAATTAAAATGCCAGGATCCCAAACTTTCTAAACAAAGGACCAGTTCAGTGTCCTTAAAGCGGAGACTGCAAAGTACGTTTTTAAAAATACATGACACTGATAAAAGCTGCATTAAGTAATTATGCCAACTGCTATCGGATTAGCTGTTATAGGAGCTGTTTAAAAAAAATAAAAAACGCTGGAGCTCCGCTTTAACAATTTAGGGAGGCTGGTGGCAGGAATAGTGTCCCGTAGTTGGTCTAAGTGGGAGAAACTGGCCCCATCATTGATGTCAATGGAAGGAATTGTACGCCCACGGACCATTTAAATGCATGAAAAGGGCCACATGGCTCATGGGCTGCAGTTTGGTGACCACTGCAGAATGCAGCTCACTAATTTCACGTTATACTGACTAACCATTTTCACACAAACATACCACTAACCTCCAGAGTATGGCTCTGGTTTCTGTTGTCGTGGTGAGGGATGGTGGTGTTGGATCACTTGCTGTGGCTTAGACTGCTGGTGCTGCACAAGCTGTGGGTGGGGAGCGGTCATTGTACTTTGCATGGTTGGATGCGGCTGCTGCGGAGGGGGTGGAGCCTGCACTGCTGGCTGTTGTTGGGAAGCTGTAGGTGGTGTCTGCAACTGATTTACATGGGATGATGTAGGAGCAGGGGGAGGAGCAGTGCTAACAGAGGAAGGAGAAGGGTAAGGCAGGTTCTGCAGGTGCCGCAAAGACTGGGAAGTAGAAGTCAAAGGTGCTTGGTTCTGTACTTTAACAGAAGGGAGAAGCGGCTGAAGAGGAGATTGCACAGGAGGCTGTTGGGATTTCTGTAATTGCTGCAGGTAAAGGGCCATCTGCGCAGGACCAAGCACCTGAACAGGAGAAGGAGGGAGACTGCTACCTGGTGAAGATGGGCCATCATCCTCTAGCAGGGCATGGGGAGGCTGTGAATGATGGTGGATAGAATGAGGTGGTGGTTGGTGGTGCGTTTGTACTGGGGGCGGTGAGGAAGATAGTGGTCGTACAGGTTTGGGAGGGAGGGCAGCTGCACGATTTGTAGGGCGAGAAGGTTGCTGCGGCATGGCATTATGCAGGGCTGTAAAAGAAAGCATAAAAGTAAATTAGTGATATACAAGCAGGTACTAAAGCAGCAATTCATAATTACTTACAAGTCATCATCCTTTTATTCTCTAGTATTATAAATTAGTTAAACTTACCTGGAGGACTAACAAGGGCATGTTGGTTTAGATGAGGTGGGGAACATCGCTCTGGCTGACCACCTGTGAGGTGTGATGGAAGATCAGGTGGTGGTAGGTGCAGACCTGCCTGCCCATAGTGAGCATTAACAGCTTCAAAGACATTAGCAGGATGAAGAGGATGATGAAGAGATGGATGGGAAGTGTCCAAGCTGGGAGGAGGGGCATAGGAGGGTGGAGGGGTTGGGGAAGATGGCTTAAGGACATTAGGTGGTGGGGCAAGAGGCTGCTGCGGAGGATGGGGTTGATGGTGATGCTGTAAAAAGACAGAAATGAAAAGAAAAAACTTCTCAGAGTCTTGATTTAAAAGTTGTTTGAAAATCTGAACACTCATTCTTTAAAGTTTAACCATCTCAATACCAGGCACATTCGCCCCTTCCCGCCCAGGACAATTTTCAGCTTTCAGCGCTGTCGCACTTTGAATGATAATTGCGCAGTCATGCTACACTGTACTCAAACAAAATTTTTATCATTTCGTTCCAACAAATAGTTTTCTTTTGGTGGTTTTTGATCACCTCTGCGGTTTTTATTTTTGCTAAACAAACTAAAAAATACCGAAATTTTTTGGGAAAAAAAGTTTTTCTTCGTTTCGGTTATAACATTTTGTTTTCTCCTTGACTGACCGGCACTGATAAGTAGAATTGATGGGTACTAATAGGTGGCACTGACTGGCGGCTGTGATGGGCACTGACAGGTGGCACTGATGAGGTATTGACAGGTTTCTGACTGGCACTAACATCTGTTTTTTTTTTTATGGGGCACTGACTGGCAGCTGTGGTAGCACATCTGATAATGATTATCAGCACTGACCCCCACCGACTCTGTCAGAGGCTTCTTACCACGATCAGAGATGCGGCATGTCAGACTGACACGCCACCATGTTATCCTGCTGGACTTCATATGACGCCCAGTCAGGATAACTTAACCACTTCCCGGCTGTCATTCTGCTATAGGCCGGGCGGGAAGTGGTTAAAGGTGCAATCCCGGTTCACAAACATGGAGAACATTGTGCTATTAAACACAATCCGCATAATGTAGGCCTTGTAAAAAAGTAGATTTTTTTAACTTACCTGTCAAATTCCATATCTTGGCGTACAGTATAGGACAAATGCAGTATATTCATACACCATGGGCGCTATAGGCATGAACATTCAGGAGATTGGACACTAGCAAAGCTTTAGAGAACACACCTTCCTTATTATCCTAGCCCCCCTAAGTCCTCAGTTTTGTAACAAGCAATGGAAATAAACTAAGGATTGGAAGGGAGGGTTGCCTGTATCTTGTACTGTACTTCAAGTCAAAGTTCCTCATATCTTATTATACACTTGTACCTACATGTAAGCTTATAATAAGGCTCACCTGTAGGTACTGTGAATATCCGCTGTGTAATTAGAAGATAGTCACAGTGGCTGCTAGCTCTGAATTCAGAGCACACTAAGCGTGCCATCAATGTAATGCCTGCCATCAATGCAAAGAGCACTGTGCTGCAATTGTAACTGTGAACCCAGAAGGAAGACCAGTTGAAGATGGAAACGCTGGGAGCTGTGACAGCGCAGCACTGGAGGGCTGCATTTGACAGGCAAGTCTGCCATAATGTGCTAGTATGCTGTGTATACTAGCACATGCTGGCATAAACTTACAGGGGCACATAAAAAGAAAAAAAAAAGAACACAAGAAAGTTTAATATTTAATTGTACAGTACAGGACACAGGCAGAATATTCATAAACAATGGGATGTCCACAAGCAATGACTAGGAAGGGTGGAAAACAATGAGGCAAACCGGACTGTGCCAAAAGGCCCAAGAAGGGTCAAAAGACCCACCTCAGAAAGCCCCTGTGAGAACCTTATGGACAAAAGATGCATCAGCAGAAGATTGGACGACCACTCGGTAAAACTTCAAAAAAAACATATGAACGGAAGACCAGATGGCAGGTCTTCTGGTGGAATGTAAAAATGAAATAACAGAAAAGCAACATGTGCAATTAATAAAGCACCCAAGGAGCTTGTTGGCACTACCAAGTTATCTAATGCCACCTTTAACTAAAAACGAACATCAAAAACAGTGCAGCGCTACCCTAATGAAATATATGTGAACCTACAGTGCATTCATAATGTATTCAGACCCCCCCTCACTTTTTCCAATTTTGTTTTGTTGCAGGCCGATACTACAGTTCTTGAATGTGTTTGTGTTAATCTAAACTCCGTACACCATAATGACAAAGTGAAAACAGAATTTTAGAAAAGTCTGCAAATGTATGAAAAGGGAAAAACTGAAACATCACATTGGCACAAGTAGTCAGACCCTTTGCAAAACCTCTTGAAATTTAGCTCAGATGTCTCCTATTTCTCCTGATCCATCAAGGTGTAGAAACATCTCAGCAATGATCAAGAGGAATGGGAGACACCTGAGCTAAATTTCAAGTGTTAATACAAAGGGTCTGAATACTTAGACCAAATGCAATATTTCCGTCTTTCCTTTTTCATAAATTTGTAAACATTCCTAAAATTCTATTTTAACTTTGTCATTATCGGGTAGTGAGTGTAGATTATTGAAAAAAAAAAAAACCTGAATAGTATCAGGCTGCATAACAAAATTGAAAAAAAGTGAAGGGGGTCTAAACACTTTATGAATGCACTGTATAATGTGCAACTTCAAAAATCGTGCCAATGAAAACCTGTATAATAAATATTTTTTTTTCTATAAATATATCATAAGGAACCTGGGAAAAAAAATGTGCTGAATCTATAAATACAAATGCTATAAAGTGCAGGAGATAGTTTCACCTTGAGAATGTAAGAAAGCAGCTACGACCAGATTTCATATTCATATTGCAATTGAGAATTTTTGAAGTAGGGTGTCCTTTGCAAGGTCCAAAGAAAAAGACAAAGAGAACCCGTCTCATTGGAGCAGTAGTCTTGAGATATACTCTAATGGCTCTGACTACATCCAGGCAATGTAGAGATTTTCTTTGGATGCTTAGGAGCCAGGCAAAAGGATGGGAGGACAATATCCTCACTGAGGTGGAATGCCGAGACCACTTTCGGAAGAAAGGAAGAAAGACAACCTTGCCATGAAGCACGAGGAAAGGCCCGCCAGTTCAGAAAACACGGCTGGCAGGTGTGAAAGTGACCAAAAGGCTACTTGGCCTGGGAGAATCTCGATAGGTATAAAGAGTGGTTTCTGCAGGGCAGAGAGAACCAAGTTGAGATCTTTAAAGAAAGGCTTTTTTTTCTAAACATTGGAAAGCATGAGCCCTAACCTTTAGGCCCCTTTCACACTGCCAGCGTTTTTCAGGCGCTACAGCGCTAAAAATAGCGGCTCCTTTCACTCCAAGCCGCTATTTTTAGCGCTGTAGCGCCTGAAAAACGCTGGCAGTGTGAAAGGGGTCTAAAGGTTAGGGCTCATGCTTTCTCATGTTTAGAAAAAAAAAAGCTTTTCTTAAAAGATCTCAACTTGGTTCTCTCTGCCCTGCAGAAACCACTCTTTATACCTATCGAGATTCTCCCAGGCCAAGGGCTTTCACACTGAAGCGGTGCGCTGGCAGGGAGTCACAAAAAGTCCCACCAGTAGCTTCTTTGGAGCGGTGAACTCACCGCTCCTCCACCGCTGCTCCCCACTGAAATCAATGGGGCAGCGTTTAACCCATATCGGCCGCTAGCGGGAGATAAAACTGCCCCGCTAGCGGCCGAATAGCGCTGCTAAAACAGAGCTAAAAGAAGTCTTGTTAGAGTGGGCAGGTGCTGTGTGTTGAGGAGCCAATATCTCCTGAAGGTGGTTTTAGGATCTTCCTCTGTGGAAGTAAAACCTTTGCATGTGTGACCTCTTTGATGACTTTGTCAAGTGTCTCACTGAACAGGCATCTTTCTTGGAAAGGCATATTTGTGAGGCACCTTTTGCTGTCCAAACATTTAGCCATAAGATTCTGCACATGTGAATGGAGATTAGAGTCATTCTGGATATTTGTCTCATGACATGCTCTGTAGGCCATCTACACAGAAAAGTATCAGAAGGCAATTGCTATAACTGCTGTGGAACAGCATGACCCTGAAATAAAGGGTCATGCTAATTGTTCATTGTCCTAGTCCAGTTTGCTACAGTTTGACATACTAAAACTGCAGCAATAGCTGGTTTCAGGGCTGGGTCTGCAAGATAAAAGAGCCTTTAGGAGCATCTCAAACTTTCTACTGGCAGAATCTTTGAAATTAAGATTCTCTTAAATAGGTACAGCGAGATTTTCGTTTAGGACAGTGACCGCAGGATTAACTACAGGAATAATACACTTCTATAAACTTTTTACACTGGATAGGAATTCAGAAAAGATTTTGGGAAGAGTAAAAATTCTCTCAGGTGTGACCCAGTCGCCATAGAATGCACGTTCCATCTGTTCATGAACAGGGAATGCTTTGCAGGGTTTCTTAGTAACGCCAAACTCCTCTGGGTACAAAGCGACCTAAGGAGAGTCAGCTTAACAATGCCATGGCTTTTGCAGACAAAGGTAATGAGCTTTTCAACCTCAGCAAGCATGTTGTGTAAAAGTCCCTCTTAAATATAGTGACAATGTGGGGGAGAAAAATTTTCTGCAGTTTCCTCCAATATTTCTTCATTATTTTCTTTCCTTCTGTATCGGTGTCCTCTAGGATTGTCCTATCAGGATCTGACTCCAGTTGAGAAACAGGAGTAGAAAAGGTGTGGAGTTTTTGGTGCCCAGGCAGAGACGGCTGTAATCTGTCTGAAGAACTGTGATACATTTGCAGAGAAATCGGCTATAGTCAAATAGGCTGCTTGTAGCATGCCTGAAGTAGAGCTAGAATTAGATACTGAGAACGGTGTTGGAGCTAGTTCTTGTTCTGGTTAAGGGATGCATCACCACTCTGAGGTCAAGTATTGTGCGAGCCTTCAGCAGAATGCTCATGGTGAAAGGAGGTGATAAAGCGATTGAGTGCTTTATAAGGGCTCTAGGTGGAAACTGAGTTAAAAGAAAAGATCAGTGGTGTCATCCACCCAAGCCTGAGCTTGGAGTGGTAATCCTTTCGTTTGAAAGGATTGCTTTGAGGCAAAATACATTCCAAACATAGCCTTGTTTCTTACAGTACTAGTCATACAAACACACTTTATCTGCATCACCACCTGCAGGGTCAGGGCTGTAGGCTTAGAAAAGCTGTAGCACATCATCACTTCCTGTGCTATCAACTACAGGCTCAGTAAGCGCCAGATGGATGCCTTTGCAGACCCCTGTGCGCTTCTGACTGCCAACCTCCTCTACAGGAATTCATATCATTTAAGCACTGCTTAAGGATGCAAGGGGTGAAGACCTGGGCAAAACAAAAGGGTAAGATTGTCAGGTGTGCTGAGGTAACAATGCTAGCACGAAATGTAGTTAGCGCTGTCACCCTATCACAGGAAGCCCAAGGAGGCAGAAGAAACCGACAGAAACAAGAAAGGACTATGGCTTTACTGCTAGAAAAGAAATAAAGCTTGCACTACTATACTTACTTACATTATCTGCTATTTATAGTAAGTCACTTATTAGGTTTACATATACTTAACAGGCAAATCTAAGACAGCTGGCTAAACGAGAAAAGGGACTTCAATTCCAGAAAAATATTTAGGATATTCAGCAACTTCAAGACTAGAGCCCTTATATCAATAAGTTATTACAGGAAGATAGATATTTTTACAGCAAGCGTTATTAGAAAAAATGCAAATAGGAAAAGAAACCGTATTGTGGAATGTCTAATGGAAAAAACACCTATGGGCAGGAATGGATGCCTAATTACCAACATTACACCTTATTTTTAACCAATGCTGGGTATTACATTCGTATAATGCATGTGTGTAATTTGCAAGCATCTTCAATTACTTATAATTACCTTTCTAGACTCTCTCCCTGAGTGATTCTTTTTCTTCTGTTTGTGTGTTGTTTCTGGAAAGAAAAGAACATCAAGGAATCATTGTTTGCATTACAGCTTCCATGATCAGGTGAATACAGGCCCTAGACCAGTGATGGCGAACCTTGGCACCCCAGATGTTTTGGAACATTTCCCATGATGCTCATGCACTCTGCAGTGTAGTTGAGCATCATGGGAAATGTAGTTCCAAAACATCTGAGGTGCCAAGGTTCGCCATCACTGCTCTAGATGCTTCATCCTGACTAGTGTGAGATTGTGCTACCTGGGTCTGACTCCTCACTGTCCGAGGTGCTGGATTCACTTGAACTTTCAGACTCAGAAGAGGAGAAACCTTTCCCCTTAGCAGAAATAGATGTGGGCGCTTCTACTTTCTCTGTAAAGGAGACAAAGTTAGCAACTACCACAAACACAACTATTGTTCTGGTACCTTAATTTTCTTTTTAAAAACAGCAGTTCAATAATCTAAAATCACCTACACAACTGTTCATGAATATGTGAAGATGGAGCTGATATATTCAGTAGAAACAAATATTTGGGCATAAAACCTTGTTTTGTAACACGTTACCGGTATTCGTAATACATTAGATGTTACTTAATACATTTAATTTTGTGCCCTTTTTCAGATTTGGAAGGATGTCTTAAAACATAACCCTAAACTACTACCTGTCACTGCTCACAGGAAGAGATTGCATGGCCTATATGCTACTCTTTAACCAACTTAAGACTTTGGGGATTTAATTATTTTAACATTTACCATTTTAAAATACTTGGAATAAAATTCTAAATACCACCACCACCACAAAATCCTGTAAGCACTTCACCCCCCTATTAAAAAAAGAGAAAAAAGAAAATGTAAATTTCTGAATCATAAGTAATGCTAAGTATTGCTAAATCCCGTAGGGTCATAGCTAGCGATTAAAAACTTCTCTAGTTTAATATGAGATCATACCTAAACACTTTCAATTTGTAAGCAATCAAGCAGGTTCTTACACTACAAAAGGTAAAACTAAAAGGCAATTGAACAAGAAAATTGTATAATACCCAGCTTTAGGGTATCCAGAGCTCCTCATAACATGCAACTATGCGTAGCATACTTGTTCATTATGGCACACTCTTACCCTCTAGTGTGCCCCATTAAAAGTATTGTGAAGACCACACTCCGCTTCATCGCTCTGTTCTAGGCTGCTGCTGTTTTCTCCTAGACCTTTTCTGGGACCACCATTGGCAGCCAATGATAACCCAAATCCAGCACCCAGCACATGTACACTGGTTACATTGTCCCAGCACCTGGCTCCATTCTGGGAACGTTACAGATGCTGGGAATGTACATATCACAAGGGCCACAGGCAGGACACACCAGTTAAAAAAAAAAAAAAGGCAAAAGTGACTTACAAGTGTCCGATACAAAAAAAACTGCTGACATTTTTTACCTTTTATTTAAAGTGCAACTATTGCCAAAATGTAATATGTTTATATTCATTTCCACCTTGGATAAAAATGTCAAGCCTATTCCTATTGTTCGGAAGAAAAGGAACTTACTTTTTTTTGAAGAATACCACACATTTTTTTTTTTTTATCTTGAATGCAGCAACACATTCACTGTGCCCTTTGAATATGGACTGCTGTGTGACACATTTCTCAGGGCCTGCATTCTGAACTACAGAGGTGCTGAGAGGAGGCGTTTCAGGAGGCACAGGCTGTACAGGAATCACTGCTTGTAAGCAGCAATGTATCATGGGATATATAGCCCTTACAAACTGAAAGTAAACCAAAGGAATGAGCAGAGGAGAAGCTGCTAAGCATGCAAAGAATTCAGGAAGTTGTTGAAAGCAATGGGCAATAGATGGAGATTTTTCATGTAAGCGAATACTGGGTTATCAAAAATAACTAGAGTTTGTTTTGCTATTACAATGCAGATGTATACAATATATAAGTGTATGCTGTGACTTTTGACTTCCTTTAGGTTTTGCTTTAATGCTTACAATAATCACCAAGCATTCTACAATGCCACCAAGCTCCCAGTCCCAAGTCTCACCTTGTGGTTTCCTTTTTTTTCTTAGGCAAGAAGTGACATATCTTTCAAGCTCTCTCAGTGTGGACGGTTTAAGGGTCTCAAAGTCTATTTCAATCTCATCTGGGTTAGAGTTCTTGAGCGATGGCTCTCGGGACTGGATGATGTGTACTACTCTGCCCAGTTTTTCTCCTGGGAGTTTATTAATGTCCAGACTTAATTGTCTCTTTTCCTCATAAGACATCGGTCGACATCTCTGCGATTCTTCTTCTGAAGACTCACAAGGTGCAGGTGGAGGTGCAGGTCGTGTGGGGCGTGACACCGGGGGAGCAGTTTCTTTTTTAATGCTGGTAAAATGGAAAAAAGAGGTATGTTACTCACAGTCATAATCAGAAAGTGAAGCATGACAAAAAAGTGTGTAACAAAGAACAGATTAGAGTGAACCTGTGAAGACAGAAACTTGGGAACTGGTGACTTTTTTTTTTTTTGTAATGACACAGGCTCTGGTTCTATCATCTTAATCTTGGCTTCACTTACCTAAAAAGCATGTAGCCAACTTGAAATTCTCAACTCTTGTCCTGTATTTGTTCCAGGTTAGTAACCCACTAGGTGGTAAAGCCAGGATCAGGATGACAGCATTAGAGGTCTTGCACCACAATAAAAAAAAAAGTAACCAATGGGAGCAATATAGCTCTATTCTCCCAGGTTTGCTTTAAAGAAAAGACCATACAGAAAAGATGGATATTTTTATCATGCTATGGAAAAAAAATTGGAGATTTCATGAAAAGTAAAAAGAAATTTACAGCGGGTAAAATAAATATTGAACACAGTAAATATATTTCTAAAGGTGCTATTGACGTGAAATTTTCACCACATGGCTAACAACCCATGCAATCCATACATACAAAAAAAGCAAAACAAATACGTTCAAAATTGAAGTTATGTGTAATAAAATGGAATGACACAGGGGAAAAAAGGTACTGAACACATGAAGAAAGGGAGGTGCAAAAAAGGCAAGGGAAAGCCAAGACACAAGCTGAAATCAGAAAGCAATCCTGCCCCTTGTTAGTGCAAATTAATATCAGCTGGTTCAGTCTCAACTGATGGCCTATAAAAAGGTATCTCATTACCAAGGTGCTACACGAGAAACATCTCATGGTGGGTAAAAGCAAAGAGCTCTCTCAAGACCTTTGCTACTTTATTGTTGCAAAACATACTGATTGCATTGGTTACAGAAGGATTTCTAAATTTCTGAATTTTCCAGTGAGCACCGTTGGGGCCATAATCCTGAAGTGGAAAGAACATAATTTCACCATAAATCAGCCACGACCAGGTGCTCCTCACAAAATTTCTGACAGAAAAATTAAAAGAAATCAGAAGAGTTGTCCAAGAGCCAAGGACCACTCGTGGAGAGCTTCAGAAAGACCTGGAATTAGCAGATACAATTGTTTCAAAGAAAACAATAAGTAATGCACTCAACTGCCATGGCCTGTAGGCATGCATTTTGAAGTTTCTTTAAAGTTTGCTGCACAGCCTTTAGATAAGCCTGTGAAATACTGGGAGAATATAGTCTGGTCAGATGAGACCAAAATTGAACTCTTTGGATGCCATAATACATGCCATGTTTGGAGGTCAAATGGCACATCACCCCAAAACACCCCGCTACCAAGTGAAGTTTGACGGTGGGAACATCACAGTGTGGGGCTATTTTTCAGCATATGGTACTGGCAAACTTCATATCGAGGGCCAGTTCTCACCAGATGCAGTTCTGTGCACTTTTTATCTGCACTAAAAATGCATGCACAGTGTTTTTCATGTATTCCAATGGCTCTAGTTCACACCAGTGCAGTCAGTTTCCGGTGCAGAAACTGACTGCATTGGTGTGAACTGGAGCCATTGGAATACATGGAAAATACTGTGCATTTTTAGTGCAGAAAAAAAGTGCACGGAACTGCATCTGGTGTGAATTGGCCCTGAAGAAAATATGAATGAAAAAATGTACCAAGACAATTTTTAATAAAAATATGCTGCCATCTACCATGATGATGAAGATGAAACGAGGGTGGACATTTCAGCAAGACAATGATTTTGAACACAAAGCCAAGGAAACACAATTGGTTTCAAATAAAGCAAATACAACTGCTAGACTGGCCCAGGCAATCACCTGACTTGAATCCAAAAGAAAATCTATTAAAAGAACTAAAAGATCAGAGTTCATAGAAGAGGCCCACGGAGCCTTCAAGATTTGAAGACTGTGTGGAAGAATGGGCCAAAATCACACCTGACCAATGCATGCAACTAGTTTCTCCATACAGGGGGCATCTTGAAGCTATTATTACCAACACAGGATTTTGTATGAAGTATTAAATACATTTCAGTTAGTGTTAAATATTTTTTCCCTGTGTCATTCCATTTTATTACACAACTTAATTTCTGAAATTATTTGTTTTGGTTTCTTACTATGTATGGATTGGATGGGTTTTTACATGTGGTGAACATTTCATGTAACTAGCAACTTTAGATATATATTTACCTAGAAAAATGGTGACCTGCTCAATACTTATTTTACCCGCTGTAAATGGGATTGCCAGTTTACCTCAACTGTTCCTTATTCTTCTGTGTCACAATGTGGAGCATGATGCAACCAGCAAGTAATGTAGGTATAAATAAAGGACAACTGACCCACTATAGGACTTTTCCATTTAATATTAGAGGTCGACCGATATGGGTTTTTCTCTGGCCGATGCCAAAGCCGATATTTAGAAATCGCGGTGGCCGATATATGATGCCGATTTTTTTGGGCCGATATATTAGGCCGATTTTTTTTTTTTTTTCCCTTCATCTCATAAAATCTAACAGTTAGACCCCTTTCACACTGGGGCGTTTTTCAGGCGCTTTTGGGCTAAAAATAGCGCCTGGAAAACGGCTCCCCTGCAGTCTGTGTGAAAGCCCGAGTGCTTTCACACTAAGGCGATGCGCTGGCAGGATGTTAAAAAAAAGTCCTGCAAGCAGCATCTTTGGAGCGGTGTATACCCCTCCTCCACGTCCATTGAAATGAATGCGCACCGCTGCCGAAGCGCCTACAAAGCGTTTCGGCAGCAGCGCTTCAGGGGCGTTTCGGCCGCTAGCTGGGTTATAAGTGCCCCGCTAGCAGCCGAATAGCGCCGCTAAAATGACGGTAAAGCGCCGCTAAAATTAACAGCGTTTTACCGTCAAGGCATGCCCGCTCCAGTGTGGAAGCAGCCTTAAGTAATAAGTGATACAGAAAATTTTTTATATTTAAACATTTATTAAACAAAACAAACCTCCAATCAGTTCACTTGTATGTAGAATTTAGATTAAAAAAAATAACTATATCTTAAATATTAAATACACAAAAACAGGTAATCAAAACTTTTGGACGAAAAAAAATGGGCTAACTTTTTTTTTAATTTCATTAGTGTATTTTTTTTTTTTTAAATTGCGTTTGAAAGACCGCTGCGCAAATACCGTGTGACATAAAATATTGCAACAACCGCTATTTTATTCCCTAGGGTCTCTGCTAAAAAAATATATATAATGTTTGGGGGTTCTAAGTGATTTTATAGCAGAAAATACAGGATTTTTACTTGTAAGCAACAAGTGTCAGAAAAGATTTAGTCTTTAAATGGTTAAACTGAAAACTTCTCCACGGAGTTCAGTCTATTGATAAAAGAACCTGAAAGAGATACAATGTATCTTCTTATCAGACTTGGCAGGCTGCCCAGAGGAGGAGAGAAGATAACTAAAGACAACTTGCAATTGACTTCTATTACAGAAGTCATTTGCAAGTCCCACTGAATCGGCTTTTTTTATCAGCACAATCGGCTAATGCCGATTAAGTAAAAAAAGCCAAATATCAGCTGTTATATCGGCCGGCCGATATATCGGTCGACCTCTATTTAATATTACAAAAGGCAAAATCTATTTACACTTGCATTTATAAATGGACAATATTTATATATATATTTTTTTTAAGTATCTCACAAAAGTGAGTACACCCCTCACATTTTTATAAATATTTTATATCTTTTCATGTGACAACACTGAAGAAATTACACTTTGCTAAAATGTAAAGTAGTGAGTGTACAGCTTGTATAACAGTGTAAATTTGCTGTCCCCTCAAAATAACTCAACACACAGCCATTAATGTCTAAACCGCTGGCAACAAAAGTGAGTACACCCCTAAGTGAAAATGTCAAAATTGGGCCCAAATTGTCAATATTTTGTACGGCATCTATTATTTTCCAGCACTGCCTTAACACTCTTGGGCATGGAGTTCACCAGAGCTTTACAGGTTGCCTCTGGAGTCCTCTTCCACTCCTCCATGATGATATCACGGAGCTGGTGGATGTTGGAGACCTTGCGCTCCTCCACACACACACACACACACACACACACAGAGCCTTGCAAAAGTATTCACCCCCTTGGCATTTTTCATGTTTTGTTGTCTCACAACCTGGAATTAACACGGACTGTGAGGATTTGCATCATTTAATTTACAGAACATGCCCACAACTTTGAAGATGTTTTTTTTTTTTTTTTCTTTTTTTATTGTGAAGCAAACAACAAATAGGACAAAATAACAGAAAAAGTCAATGTGCATAACTATTCAAAACTTTGTAGAGCCACCTTTTGCGGCTATCACAGCTCCAAGTTGCTTTGGATAAGTCTCTATGAGCTTGCCACATCTTACCACTGGGATTTTTGCCCATTCCACCTTGCAAAACTGCTCCAGCTCCTTCAAGTTGGACGGTTTGAGCTTGTGAACAGCAATCTTTAAGTCTGACCACAGATTTTCTATTTTATTGAAGTCTGGGCTTTGCCTAGGCCATTCCAAGACATTTACATGTTTCCCCTTAAACCACTCAAGTGTTGCTTTAGCAGTGTGTTCGGGGTCATTGTCCTGCTGGAAGGTGAACCTCTGTTTTAGACTCAAATCACACACAGAGTGGTACAGGTTTTGCTCAAGAATATCCCTGTATTTGGGTACAGAGTCACAGAGGTGCGGAGGAGGAGCCGGATGTGGGTGGGGTCGGGTCGGGGCTGAGCCTGGGTGGACGGGTATCCCTCACGCCGTGATGCCTGCCAAAACAGGCTCGCGGACCATGCACTAGTCTCCAGCCCCCCCCCCCCTTCCCGGAACGACGCTGTCGGACCCAGCGATCATTGCTCCTTGTACTTCGTCTCTGGGCCCTGGCTGAGGAAGGTGGAGGCGGTGTGAACGGTGCCCCGAATCCACAGCTGCAGCGGTCTGCGCGGACGGGAGCTTGGACGGGCTCACCGAGCCTCAGCAAAACGTGTGCCGGTGCCTGTGGGGAGGAGAGAGGAGAGGAGAGGAGACAAGCACAATCCACTTCACAGCAGAGCCTGAGAAGACGGCTCGCTGGGATCGAAAGGCGGAGGAGGGATAGAGAGCGGCAGAGAGTGACAGCCCTGATAGAAGCTGGTAAACCCAAAGAAAACTTACGGAACAGGTGCAAGCCCCAGGAGTGAAGAAAGTGGGTAAGACGCTGGTTCATTCTTTTGCCTGAAGATGGGTAAGTGACATACTGGATCATCTGTAATACGGCTAAGCTGCAGGGAAATCTTGTTCACATGTGACTGCTATGCTACCCCATCAATATATGAGACGACCCTATAACAAGGTAGCATTAAGTATAGTATCACTCTGTAATAACTAGTTTGTTTTGGCACTGAAGATGGGTGAGTGAGGCATCGGATTTCTCCTATTTTCTGTTAGTCTGCTAAGCTGCATAGAAACGTTGTACCATATGTGACTCATATACTGCCTCACCTGTACATATGATTTTACCACAACAAGGTACCACTACTATATAAAACCATATTATAATAATAAGCTAACTTACCTTTGTGCCGGGAGGTGGGTAAGTGATGCAAAGGAGTGATTGTTACACCGTTCCACCTACATATGTGATTTTACCACAATAAAGGGACTACCACTATACAATAGCATTTTATAAAAACAAGCTGACTTATTTTTGAGAACGTCGCATCATAGGTGACTGTATACTGTTCCCACATATATATGTGTATGTATTGTGACAACGTAATATAACACTACACCAGAGCAATATTCACGGTGCAACAAAATAATTATCAGGGGGGATTAAGGCATCCCTCAACAGCAGGGGAAAAAGTCAGAAATCAGCAGCACACTAAGTAGTTTGGGAACCTTTAATTCGGTGTAGGTGGAAAATGAGAGGAAAATCAACAAAAGGGCCCGCGAACCCACCCAGAACAAGCGCAAGCCCGGGAACCATCAGAAAATATATGGTGAATGAAAGCAGCAAAGAAAGCAATTCAACAGGCGCAAAAAATAAAACTCCAGATCGATCGGCTAAAATTGGAACAAGAAAACAAATGGCTGATATGGACACAAGACTCTCCAGTAACGAGGTAGAAGTAGAAACGCCAGTAGAGATCCAACAGGTGAACCAGCTTCCTACCAAGGAAGAAATCGCTGAAATGTTCGCGAAACTGGAGGCCTCAATTAAAGGTGAGATCAGTACTATACATGAGAACATGAGCCACCTACTAACTAGAGTGGAGGAAGTGGAAACAACAGTGGACAAGCAAGGAGAAGAAATAAAAAATTTGAAACATCAGACAGAAGTGCTGCAGAAGGAACAGAGGAATATAAGGTACAAAATGGAAGACCAAGAGAATCGCAGCAGAAGAAAAAACCTCCGGATTAGAGGCCTCCCGGAAGCGCAAGGCGAAAAAGAAAATTTGCAGGAAAAAATGGAGGAAATCTTCAAAGATCTGAAGAACCCTAGCAACATCAGCGGTAATTTAAACCTAGATAGAGTCCATCGAATTAGGAAGCCAGCCGAAATCAGGGGAGACGTTTCGCGTGATGTCATAGTGAGGTTTCATAACTTCCGGGACAAAGAGCAGATTAGCATAAATTTAAGGAGAAACCCACAAGTGAAGTACGGTGAAACAAGTTTATACATCTTTCAGGATCTAGCCGCTGAAACCCTAAGCAGAAGAAGAATTTTGAAACCACTACTAGCTGCCTTAAAGGCGAACGAGGTCCAATACTCCTGGGGCTTCCCCGCCAACCTAACTGGACGCAAGGACGGCCGCAAGGCGGTGTTGAGATTTCCGGAGGAGACCCAGAATTTCTGCGACCGACTTGGAATCCCAGTAATGGAGATCCCGGGGGTGGTGGGAGAAAAGCGGAAATCAGGAACACATAGGGGACTCAATCACATGGAAACCAATACTAATGGCAAAAGAGCACAGGGACTGAAAGAGGCCCCGAACCTAAAATGATTGAAAATGTATTTATCTCCCTGTTCTCTCTCCTCTCTTTCTATGTCTCTTTTTCTTCATGAAATAAAATTGGTGGGGGTTGGGGGTGGGGTGGGCGGGATAGCTGGGATTACACCCAGAGGGAAGCTTTCGGCCAGACTAGACCCTCCTTCGAGCTCAACCTCTGGGGAGTAAACCGTGTGGCCAGGTGGAGTTGGTAGGCCAAGGTTTTTTTTTGTTTAGGGGGCTCATGTGGCACCCAATACTCCCCCCAACCCGATGGGAAAGGGCGAGGTGGTGGGTGGGGAGGACCTGGGGGGGTGGAGGTGGGTGGGCGAGAGGAGGGGGGGAGGGGGGTCAAGGGTAGGAAGAGACCGGCCCTTTCCTCAGTGGACCCGACCATATAATATTGAGGGGCTACGTAAAGGTGTAAATAGGGTAAAAACAACAGGATGGCTGGGATAACCATAGTCACTTACAATGTGAGAGGCATCAATTCTCCCATAAAATGTGCGAACATAATGAGAGAATTGAGATCCCTGAAAGCAGAGGTGGTCTTCCTACAGGAGACCCACCTATACCTTGGCAAAAGCAAGAATAGCTACAAGCGATTTTCCGTACTGGATCTATGGAGACTCCCCGATAAGAGGAGCAAAAGGAGTTGCGATCGGTTTTGCAAAAGGAGTTGGGTTCACAATAGAGGAGAGTGTAATCGACCCGGAGGGTCGCTTCTTGTTCATAAGAGGTAACCTGAATGGGACGGAATGCTCGTTGGCGAACATCTACTGCCCAAATACCAACCAAGGAAGGTTCCTATTGGGAATCCTGGCAAAGTTTGAAGTCTTTAAGAAAGGAAGGGCCATTATTGCAGGAGATTTTAATATATGTTTAGAGCCAGGTAAAGACAGTACGTCGCATGCTCGGGGGTCCGAGGGCAAGTGGATGAATAAACTCAAGAAAAAATTGCGTCAACAACAACTGGTAGATATATGGAGGATGCAACATCAGAATGTAAGAGACTACACCTTCTATTCCCCCGTCCATGTGACATACTCCAGGCTCGATCTATTTTTTGTGGAGCATTGGTATGCGGAAGAGGTAGAGGGTACAAATATAGGGCCAATGACGTTCTCGGACCATGCCCCGGTTAGCCTGCAAATAAAATTAAGTAAGCATAAAACGCGGAGCAATAACTGGATACTAAATGAGGATCTTCTACACGATGAAAAGATAGACAAACTTATTAAAGAAGAACTAGAATCTTACTTCAAAATTAATACCGCTGAGGAAACATCAGAAACAATGGTTTGGGAGGCCCACAAAGCCTACATCAGAGGGATCATAATAAAGGCGGGAGTAGAGAAAAAGAGAAGCCAGGGAGAGACCTATCGCGTGCTACAGGAGGAAATCATTAAATTAGAGCAACATCACAAGATAGCGAGGGATGGCGAAACACTGGTAAAACTATATAGGTGTAGGGAGGCTATACGGCAGTTAATCGAACAAGAAAACCGGAAGAAGTATAACCTTGTAAAAAAAGAAAGATACATAGGCAGTAATAGACCTGGTAGACTCCTGGCAAAGATATTAAGTAAAAAGAAGAATAACAAATATATCGACAAGATAAGGTCCAGAACAAATGAGATCTACTACAAGGATTCAGATATTGCAAGGACGTTTAAAGAATTCTATGGGGAGTTATACTCCATAAATAGAAATGTAACAAATAAGGAGAGGGAACAAAAACAAGCGAAAATTAAAAACTACCTTAGCGAAGTGGGAATGGCCAAAATAACGGAAAATGAGCGAACCACACTGGAGACCCCTATTACAGAGGCTGAAGTGAGAAAGGCAATCAGGGAGACACAAGTAGGCAAGAGCCCAGGCCCGGATGGGCTGACAGTGCTTTATTATAAAAAATACCAAGACTATTTAACCCCTAAATTGTGCTCCTATATGAATGATATAGGAGATAAGGGGGAAATGAGCAGAGAAGCACTCGCGGCCAATATTACGGTTATTCAAAAAGAGGACAAGGATGCCACAGTTTGTTCAAGCTATAGGCCCATCTCCCTGCTAAATGTGGATACTAAACTATTCGCAAAAGTTATTGCGGACAGAATGAAGCAGGTAATAAAGAGGATTATCCACCCGGACCAGGTGGGGTTTATCTCGGGTAGGCAGGGACGGGATAACAGTATCAAAACCCTCCTATTAACCCAGGAAATCAAAAAGAGTGGAGTCCCAGGGCTACTGCTATCTATAGACGCTGAAAAAGCGTTTGATAGAGTAGACTGGGACTTCATGATGAGCACACTCGAGGAAGTAGGCTGTGGTGAGAGGATGTGTAAACGGATTAGGGCCTTGTATTCAAGACTGTCGGTAAGAGTGAAAATAAACGGGACCCTCTCCGAGCCAATTGACATGTACATGTACAACGGTACAAGACAGGGGTGCCCAATCTCTCCCATGCTTTTTCTGCTGACATTAGAACCCCTCCTTTCAAGGATAAGACAGAATAGGGATATCAGTGGGGTCGTAATAGGGAATACGGAATATAAACTTGCCGCCTTCGCAGACGACATCCTGCTGTATATAACTCATCCAAGGATTTCCCTCCCAAATATTATGGCTAACCTTGTAGAATACGGAAAGCTATCAAACTTCAAAGTAAACCCAACTAAATCTGAAGCATTAGAGATAAACCATACCAAGGAAAGCGACCACTCTTATCAAAAATACTTCCCCTTTGTGTGGGGGAAAAAAAGAACTGAATTATCTGGGGGTAAAAATCACTACATCAATGGAAACGCTATACCAAGGGAACTTTATCGCGTTGTTAAATGAGGTAAAAGCCGAATTGAATAGAATTCATCTGGGCCAACTATCCTGGGCGGGAAGGATTAATATATACAAAATGGTTCTATTACCAAAAATAACCTATAAAATGCAAATGTTACCAATAACACTGCCACATACATATCTTAGAAGGCTACATTCAATGTTTACAAAATTTATATGGAGGGGAAAGACACCAAGATTAAAATTCACACAATTGATTAACACTAAATGTAAAGGGGGGTGGGGAGCACCAGATATAAGGAAATATTATGAAGCTATCGCTCTAGCTAGAGTTATTGACTGGGTTAAAAATAAAGAAAAACACTGGGTAGTAACAGAAAATAAAATTAGCGACACTAAATTGGATAAGGTTATATGGATCTCACCCCAACAGAGAAAATACAGCACTGAAACACATGCAATTACTAAGCATGCACTTAAGATATGGGACACCCTACACAGAAAGGAACACTGGGAATACAATTCACCTTTAATGCCACTCAAAGATTTAGAACAGTTTGCACCAGGGAAAGAGGAATGGTTTGGCAAATGGTTACTAGAAGAAAATATACAACTAAAAGACGTAATGCACAGGGGTAGAATACGCTCATTTCAAGAGCTGCAGGATAAAAGAAACATGATAGTTATAAATCCCTGGCGCTATAACCAATTAAAACATTACATAGATTTATTGCCTCAACCAATTAGATCGATGGATAACCTACTACCACTTGAAAAAATCTGCGCAGATAAAGAGGAGAGGGGGGGGTTTCTCCCGGATATATAAAGTTCTAGTCGAACTAGGAAGGATAGATACCCCGGACTGTATAGGGAAATGGGAGAAGGAGTTAGAGAGAATTCTTACAGATACAGAAGTTTCCCTGATTCTGAAAAGAGTTTCAGCTACTTCGGTCAATAGTAAACTTTTAGAATTAAACTTTAAATGCTTGACCAGAATGTACCTGACCCCTGATCGGGTCCATAAAATACAAAGGGATAAGTCGCAACTTTGCTGGAGGGGCTGTTCAGAATTAGGGACAATGGCCCACATTTGGTGGCTGTGCCCGGAAATGAGAATGTTCTGGGGCGAAGTAAGAAAATATATTAAAGAAATCACTAATTTTGACGTCCCAAATGATCCTTGGACATGCTTATTCCACATGTGTGATATGCCTACTAAAACATATCTCAGAACATTGTTGCCACATCTTATTGACGCAGCTAAGAGCTTAATCCCTAAGTATTGGCAAAAGAAAGAGAGGCCAAAGATGAGGAAATGGTTTAATAGAATTAATGAGATACAGAGCCTGGAGTACCTAAGGTTTAGTGAAGGGACAAAAATGGGGGCCTTTGAAACAAAATGGAAAGACTGGGAAAAATTTTAAGATTCCCCAAAAGTGGCTGAGATGTGGTCTACATAGGGAAATCAGAGAAGAGGAACGCTGAGGGATGGAGGGGTAAGGTCTCGGGGGAGGGGGCGAGGCATTGGTAGGTGGGAAGCAGTAGTAAACTTGGGGGTGAATATACATCTGTTTTGTAATATACTGATTTGGATCACTAAGCATATACTAAGCCACGATGATGTGATGATAAGATGGGAAAGAAATTTGGATTTTAAAGATTTGAAAAATCATTTCCCGGGAGAAATTTTCAAACTGAAGTGGCAAAAAAAAAAAAAAAAAAAAAAAAGAAAAAAAAAAAAAAGAATATCCCTGTATTTAGCACCATCCATCTTTCTCTCAACTCTGACCAGTTTCCCAGTCCCAACTGCTGAAAAACATCCCCACAACATGATGCTGCCACTGCCATGTTTCACTGTGGTGTTCTTTGGGTGATGTGATGTGTTGGGTTTGCGCCAGACATAGCGTTTTCTTGGATGGCCAAAAAGTTAAATTTTAGTCTCATCACACCAGAGCACCTTCCTCCATACATTTTGGGAGTCTCCCACATGCCTTTTCACAAACTCAAAATGTGCCATTTTGGTTTTTGCTGAAAGTAAATGTCTTTCTTCTGGCCACTCTGCCATAAAGCCCAACTCTTTGGAGCATACGGCTTATTGTTGTCCTATGTACAGATACCCAAGTCTCTGCTGTGGAACTCTGCAGCTCCTCCAGGGTTACCTTAGGTCTCTGTGCTGCTTCTCTGATTAATGCCCTCCTTGCCCAGTCCGTGAGTTTTGGTGTGTGTCCGTCTCTTTGGAGGTTTGCTGTTGTGCCATGTTCTTTCCAGTTGGTTATGATAGATTTGATGGTGCTCTTAGGGATCAAAGATTTGGATATTTTTTATAACCTAACCCTGACTTGTACTTCTCAACATTGTCCCTTACTTGTTTGGAGAGTTCCTTGGTCTTCATGGCAGTGTTTGGTTAGTGGTGCCGCTTGCTTAGGTGTTGCAGCCTCTGGGGCCTTTCAAAAAGGTGTGTATATGTAATGACAGATTTTACAGGTAAGCCAAAAATCGTACCCCATGGGACAAGGAGTATATTCATAGGCATGACAATAGTGATGTCTCAAGGCACCGAATAAGATGGGAGGGCAACATGCCAACAAGCTAAAAGGCCCCAAATAACTAAACCAAAACAGATTAGAACCTCATGCAGAAGCCCGCACACCATGCTGACCAAAAGTAGCATGTACCCAGCGGATCCAACAGCCACCTGGCAAAACTTTGTAAAAGTATGAACCGAAGATGAGGTTTGCAGCTTTATATACCAGAGCTACTAAAACTTGATAATCAATAGTCCAGGAAGCATTGACCACCAAGCCTGAAAGATGACCCTTGATCGTAGTCAAGGCCAGTCCCAGATCAACTCCAGACAGACGAAAAGCCAGGAATCAGCAACGGGATACTTAGGAGGATGAAATCCTCTAACCTCACTCCAAGCAAAACAAGATTACCTAGCTCTGTGGTAAACCTTCCTTGAAGTTGCCTTCTGAACCTTCAGTAAGATAGGAATGACCAAATAAGCCTAACGGGACAGGAGTTATACCTAGGAGGGGGATTTCCTGTTTTTTTGTCAGTGTCCAATCACCTGAAGTGGCATTAAAACCTACTGTCGTGGATATGAAGATGCTGTGTCCCATAATGTACAAGAAAAATGTTTTTTTAAGTGAATAATTACTTGCACTAAAGACACTTAAAATATTTGAGAGTATATTTGTGCTTGCTGTGTCACTGGATTTGCCCTACGCCATTTATATCTCCTTACGGGGGGACTCAATGAGATTCTCCCATACCTTCTAACCCAGAAACAGGCATTTTCTGGAACAGGAAGAGAGTAGAAATCTCAACGAGGGAAACCGCAAAAAAAAAAAAAAAAAAAGTATTAGAGTTTTTCTAATACATTAGGTTACAAACACATTAAAACCCTATCTCTCCCCTCCCTTTCCAGCAAGCCCTGAATCTTGTTCAAAACCACCACAAAGAAAAAACAAAAAAAAACAAAACAAAAAAACAGAAATGGAAAAGGACAGAAAGCAAGTGCAACTGGTTCCACTTGTATCTTAATCCCTTTGCCTAAGGGTAAAACAAATCTAAATGCCCAAGCACAATTTCGCAACTTTGACGTGTTAGTAAAACCCGTACATATCATAACTACTTTGTGCATCCAGGTGGATTATACCTTGTTTTTTTTTTCCAGGAGAAATTGGGCTTTCATTTGGTGGTAAATGGTAATGGATATCTCCTGATTTTTTTTTTTTTATTATCAAAGAAAAACTGGCACAAAAAAAATAGTATAAAAAAATTAGCAATCTTTTTTTATTATTATTAGTTTATTTTTACACACACTTTTTTTTCACTGCAAGGAGAGAGAGATACGATGCATCTCTCTCCTCCATTCACAGAGAAAGTAAACTCAAGGGGCGGGCTTCACAGAGACAGCCAATCAGAGGCTATCACAGCGATTAGGTAACCCAGAATCGGGAGTTCCAGGTCCCGATTGTTAGTACAGGGCCTGGGGCTCACAGTAAGACGCCGATATGCCGGTGCATTCATAACGCGTTACAACCTGAATATGGGTGTAGAATGTAATGAAAGGTGAACTTCTCTCATGCACATCGCTGGATCGAGATGGGGCTCAGGTAGGTATGGGGGGGCTAGGGAATGCTACTGAACGCAGGTTTTTTACCTTCATGCAGAGAATGCATGAAGGTAAAAACCTTGAGCCTTTACAACCACTTTAAGGTTTTTTACCTTAATGTGTTGCCTGCTTACACTGCTAGCTTCTCTTCGGTCTTTTAGCTTCTGAAGCTTACTATATTAGGATCAGAGCGAATAAGCGCAGCCAAATGACTCTACTACTAGGAAAGAAAGAAGTGGGGACTGTGGACATCCCTGGCTAGTACCCCTTTCTCAATGTATAAGATTCCGATAACACATTGTTTATTCAATTTCAGGCCACACTGGATAAGTGTACAGCAGTTTGAGCCCCCCCCCCCCCCCCCCCCCCAAAAAAAACCTCTTGGCCTAAATTAAAGGCTTCCAACAGCTGCCAAAGATATCACTACCCTATATTATCAAAATGCCTTAGCAGCATCTGTAAAGCATCGTTCTGTTTCCCATATGTAGTGTTGGTAATTGGAGGTTTAAATATAATCTCCTTATAATACCAGATGTAGATCTATTCAGGATAAATCCAGATTGGTCTGTGTGAACCAGTTTATGTATACTAGACAGACAATTGAAGAGAACCTTAGCAAGTATTTTGATGTCTGTAGTCATTAAGGATATATGAATCTGGGAGTGCTTGGTCTTTCCCTGATTTAGGTAGTACTATAATATTTGCTTCATGCTTGGACTGAGGTAAGGATCCTAAAATTTGAGCGGATTTTATGGTGGCAAGTAACTCAGGAAATCAAAGTTCTCCATATTTCAAATATATTTTCCTAGGTAAGCTGTCGTTCCCAGGGGTTTTATTGTTCAGGAACTCAGAGTGCCTGCTGCAGTTTCTCCAGGGGGCATTAAGTGCCCTAACCCTTTCCTCTATTTTGGGTAGGGAAGCATGCTGTAAAAATTGTTGGAAATCAGAATCTACATATAGAATCCTTGTATCATATAGGGATTCAAAGTATTGCCTAAAACCCTGTAAAATAGAGGCTGTATCTGATCTGTGTCTAAAGATAAGGAAGTTACAAAGGATGGGGTCATCTGCGATTTTGTAATCAGCGCCAGCAAATGTCCCGTGTGTGCCCCATCTTCGAAATTTTTTTTGTACTGAAAGATCATTTTTCTCTGCATTTTCTAAAGGTCTTGCACAGTACACTTGCTGGGCATGAAACCAGGCCTTTTTTGCTACCTGTGTACCAGCCACTTTAAGGTGTAGACCAACTGAGCGTACCATTTGTGAAATAGATTGAAAGATGGGTCTGTGACAATACAATTCCCTAAAATTGATTCTCCATTTTCAAAGCCAATAAAGCTTGTGAAAGTGTTTCTTTTTAGTTTAGTATGTACGACTAATTTCCAACTTCTTATTCTTGTAATGGTCAACAAACCTACTCAACTAGCATATCTTGATTCAAAGTGGAAGCAGCAGTGCTGGTAGGCAGCGATTCCATCCCGATAAGACTTCACACGTGAAACAAATTAATCCAATATACTTAGCTGAGAATTTTTGCTGCCGCTTGCACTCATGATCCAATTTAGATAAATCTTCTGATAGATATCAATTTGAAAATGACAAGCAATAGGATAGAAAGCCTAACAGCATGATCATTATAAAGGCATTTAGTAGAGCATGGGGTGTATGCCATCATACCTAGGGGTTCCCACAGGTCCTTGAACACTTTTCTTGGGTTTCTTAGCTGGAGGTTCCCGAGATCTGTTCTTGCGAGACTCCTCAACCTCCTCTTTCCTTTTGTGCTTTTCCTTCCGCTTTTCACGTTCCTTCTTCTTTGGTTTGTTTGGCTGAGGCTGAGATAGGGCTGCCAATTGTTCATGCACAGCTTTTAACTGTAAGAAAAGTTGTCAATAAAGCAAATGGTTAATTCCCCAAACCAGAGTCACAAGGAAAATCGGATGCTGTATGTTTGCGTACCTGCTCCTGAAGCTCTGCTAATCTCTGTGCTCTCTCTTCCTCACTGTCAGAACTGCTCTCACTGTCAGAAGAGCTGTCACTGCTGCTATCACTGGAGCTGTGAGGAGGGCCTTTGACAGAAGGGGCAGGAGGACAAGGGGTGGGTGACGGTGCCGGTGCTGGAGCTGGGGCTTCTTCTGGCTCATCTGGCATCTTGGCCAATCGCATTTCAAACACGTCCTGTAAATTCCACAGAAAATATATAATACATGTTATTACTCATTTCTTTTTCATCTATCATGAAGGGTAATATAACAAGTTTCCATTTTCAACAAATCAGCAATTACGCTCTTTTAGAATTTAAAGTTGGTGTTCTATATATACAGTATTTTTAATCAAATTATTTTCTTTAGCCATTTATATTTAAATTTTTTAATATTTGGGATAAATCCCCACAGGATCCAGGTGCTTGTAAAATCATTCATCAAATTAGGATTTTTGGTTCACTTATAAAATCCTTTTCTTGGGGTACATCACAGGACTTGATACTCATGACTACTTGGCTATGCTGCCATATTCAGGTGGACACTGGCTCAAACATTTTTTATCAAGACACGTATCCCAGCCCAGGTATGATCCCTACAAGCTCAGCTAAGCCTCAGTTTTGTAGCAAGCAATGAGTAACAGACAAGAGGGGAGGGGATGCCCCTGATACCATAGGGCAAGAAAATGAGATAAGTCCACCTAAAAATAATGGCTTGAGAAGCAACCCAACCCTTAGGAGGACCCTCAGGTAGAACAAACCAGGATTCAAACTGATGAAATGAAGCCGCAGACTTCACATAAACTCAAACAGCTAGATTATCATCAGTTAGAACATCCTCCATAGAGTGAAGTACCTTCTCCTAAGAACGTGTAGGTTAAGGACAAAAAGGTGGCAACACAATGTCCTAAATGGTTGAAATGGTTGCCGCACAGGAGGAATTACCCATGTTACATGGTGCATGCACAAAACAAGAAATAAGAAAACTGATCAGCAACTTTCACTCTTCTGACAACCAAGTTCTTTGGACCAAGAGGTACAGATCCAAGGACTACTGAGGTTTGTCCCACACTGACAGGATACTGCGCTTTAGAGCTCTGGAGTGAAACTGGGCGTAGAGGACTGCATCAAAATTGAGGGACTTTCCAAATGTCCTCAGGGAGGACTCCTGGGCTCAAAGAGAAAGGCATTTCACCTGTCGTAATATGTTCTCCTGTGCCATCTTGAGAATCTAAGAATCCTAAGGAACTCAAGGCGTGGTATCAGAACCAATGCTGAGTTCTGAAGGTTCGGCACCCAGCTGAACTATTCCAGGACCTGTACCGTTTGATAGTCATTTGACAACCTTTTCTGAGTCAAATGCTACTTGGGAAACAAGTCTTCCAGGTACCCCACAATGGGAATACCCCAGTTCCTCAACAACTTCAGAACTAGGACCAACACCTTAGTAAACACTCTTGGGGCCAGACAGGCTAAAAATCAATGCTACAAATTAATAGTAGCAACCCTTCACTGCGAACTCCCAATTCTAAAGACCACTGAGGTTCAGAATAGGCTGGACATCTCCTTACAGCTTGGGAATCGTGAACAGGTTGGAATAGAAGGCTTGAGATCTCTCCCCTGTGGACAAATGTGCAATGACCCCTTGGAACAGCAAACTTCCAGGACTGCAAAAAAAAAAAAAAAAAAAAACACACCAAGAAGATACCCTTGAACAAATAATTCATGGAAGGTGAAAGCCAAAGAGCTTCAGCTTGAAGCCTCCGAACACCACGATGCAGACCCAGTCATCTGTGAAACCCCTTCAAAGTGAGGCTTGGCCCCCAGAACGTGATGGCTTAGGAATCCAGTTCTTACAGAACTGGGATGTAGGCTTTTACCTGGAGCTCAAGGCTAGCTGCTTACAAAAGGAACTCTTCTTGGATTATGAAAGCATCAATGGTTTCTGACTTTTCATCTTCTTCTAAAGTGGTAAAGAGTGTGTTTTTTCAACACAGGCAGCTTTTGAATGAAGGCATTCAAGGACGGTCCAAAAAAAGTGTTCGCCCTCATAGGGCAGCCTCAGGCAGAGAAGTTCTGCCGAAAAACACTTGAGCCATAGGATTCTTCTCATGTTGACATACATAGTTGCCCAGCTGTGAGGCTGCCTCATGGAGTCTTTCAAAGCATCTACAAAGAAACTCAATGTTCTTGGAAATTTCCCCTAGAGTCGAATAGCAAAATCTTCAGGGTCCGATTCTCTGGAATGGAGCATGTGCTTCCCCAGATTTTAGGGGCTTGGCAAACTCCCAACACAGCCACCTCAGGCTGCACTGCTGCTCCTACTGGAGAGAACACCTTAAAAAGAGGGCCTCTAACCTCTTATCAATGGTGTCTTTCAAACATCCCACAATATTCCTCACTTGACAAAAGGAAGCAAAGGATTGTACCACTGACGGTAGAAATACCAGATGGGGGAGGGGTTCAGAGAAAATCTGATACTAAGGGGAGCTATTACAGTATGAGCTCTGCAGGGGGTCCTCCCAACCTGATGGTGGGATCTGGGAGCCCACACCATCATCTAACCCCTAACCTCCCACCCACCAACTATACCTGCTCGAAGCCATGGCTTTCTGGCAGTCTGTAAGCCCTTATACTGCACAAAAACAGCCCAAAATGCGCTAGAAAAACATGTCAAAGTCCAGAGGCACCTAACAGTTCATCCATCGCAGTGGAAGCTTCCCACATGGCCTTTGGGGACTCTACTTTCCCTATGGGGAATCACTGTACTAGAGCTGTAGAGCGTTCTGCCAGTGAGTTCACCTAGAAAGCTGTACAGAGGAGATTGCTGCCCACAGAATCTAGCGCTATCCGGCAACGCTACAAGCCATTCCCACACTTGCATTTGGGGTCTTGGTACATTTCTTCTCGGCATGCTGGCTTTAACGACTGATCCAAATAGAGTCCAAGTCAGCTCCATCAAGGTTGTTCGAAACTGGCTAGAAAACAGGAAAACTAAGCTCAAAAAATAATTGAATTAAAAAAAAAAAGACCCAGGGAGGCACATCCATCACCTAAAGACACTAGCTAAAAACTAAGGCTTAGCTGAGCTGGCAGGGGATCCCTAACTTGTTGAGGCCAGTGCCCTTTTACCTGTATGAAACATCATAAAAAAAAATAAAATATCAATTCCTCTGTCCTATGTTGTATCTCTAACACTTATCACTGTCCTGTAAAATTTTAGTTAGTAGATGGGAGTCAGGCAGAGCTATATTTTCCAGAATTCACTTTCACTTCTAAGCACGCTATTGCCAAAACTTTTGCATTTGGAAACAGTATACATAGTAGAAGAAAATCCACTACACAACAATGCAGATCATTAGCATACAGATTTCTGTCCATTTGCAGCCCAATGCTTACTGGTCTTCTCACCTCCCTTTTGGCCAGTGAGGATACCCATTTATTCCTCCTAGAGACAGGGGCAAAAAGCGCAGGAAGGTGCAGTTTATAGGACGACAGGGATCAAGTTACATATTACCCAAAAAAGCAACTCAAATTTTTACCTACCATTGGATTTGCTAATCTGTTCAGCTACTCTTGTGATCCAGCCACCCATAAAAGTTATCATAGCTAGATCCTTAAGGTGATATTAAACAATTTTGAAAGCATTTTCAGCAGCAGATTTAATCTTTGCATATGTTCCAAGTTTAAGCTGGTGCCGTGACTGCTGCCCCAGGATTCCTGCATCAGGGTGGCTCCATTATCTTGTAGCAGCCTATGGATCCACCCTTGCATGCGGGAAATAGAGTTGTGTCTCCTTTCACTGTGTGCATCAAAAGAAACACAAAGCCATGTAACCCCCCTGCATCTCACTCCTCCCCCTCTCTTCTCCAAGCCAACAGACTGGCTGGAGACTGCACTGTCCACTGGTAACTCTTTCTTGGAAACGCTAAATTTTCAGGAAAGCAGCAGAGAGAGCAGAAGCCAGCAGCATTGTGCTGGGGTAAGAATTTGTAACATTTTTAACTGGAGAACGTTGATTTTATTGTACTTTATTAATGAGGTGGATGGTCAAAAAAAAAAAACAAACAGTCATTTTCAATACGCAGACTAGATCAATTGCTGCTGATAGCTGAACACAAGCGCATCCTCTCACAAGGCTGCACTCCCCATAAATCCTAAGGCTTGCCACATACTCTATCCTGTGAGGAGTACAACTCTCCATCAGACAGGTCTAAGAGAATAAGACTTTGTGGAAAGTTTGCCAAACCCCAGCTTGTTACCTGCAGCTTGCGGGCCATAGCCACCACCTCATGGTCTGGAGGGTTGTACTTGTAACAGTTAGAAAACATAAGCCGCACATCAGAGGCAAAGTCCTGGGCATCTCGATACTCCTTATTCTCCAACTTCATCTGTAGACAACAGAACAAGCTAGCCATTTAAAGATGTTCAGTAAGTCTAGTCAATGTATACACCTGCACCAAGTCTGGCAGCGATACTGGTGACATTGTCAGTAACAAGCTTCAGTGTTTCATCAAGAGTTGCATGTATATAAAATGTATTAAGGTTCTTCAGGAAAGAATTAAAATCATTGAAAAATACTCGTTGTTTGGACACTTGTTACTATAAATATGCAACACTACAAATCAAACTAAACCCGTCGTGTTGGGTAAATCAAACTGAGCATATGACATAAGCAGAGATAACCTATAATGAAAATTGCAGTTAAAATGATCAGCAGATCCAAAAAGACAGACAGTTGCTGTTAATATGCAGAACTCTAGACATCCAGTTAACTGAAACATGTGCAGAGTTTAAAAGTGACTAATGGAATAACAGATGAATAGGAAGAATCAGCAGACAGAATGGGAGAAAACATACTCCACTTTTAGAAGAAAAGTAGAGATGTATACAAATATCAGAAGTGTTTATTTGCAATTTTAACATTAGGCTTTTACAGATGTTAACTTCTGATTAAAGTGAAACTTAATGCCAACAAATAAAAATGAGCGAACAAGCAAGATTGTTAATGCAGAAGAGACAAGCTTTGTCTCTTCTGCATTAAAGTTACTTACCTGCCTGTTTGCCCCTGTACAGTGAGCTGTGCACGTGCAGCTCACTGCAAGAATTTGCAATGTCCAAGCTGACTGCACTCCCGCACATGTGTGGGAGTAGCATCACCCCCGCCCAGCCAATGAAAGCAGCCGAAAATCAAGACCTGGAAGCCGGCCACCTAAAGATGCCGTCAGGGAGCCCCTTGATGCTGCATTGCTGCAGCTGAGGTGAGTATAACTCTGCTTTAGCTATGGGCAAAATAAAGTAAATTTTACCACCTGCTGATTCTGCAATAAGATTGGTTATTTTCAGTTCCTGTAACAAGTCAAAATTTCAGCTGTATTAACTGGATCAACAAGTATTAAAACAGTTATGAAGAAGGGGGGGTTGGAGACTCACCAAGCAAAACCTGCTTTAACAACAGACAAAATTATTTTTGACGTTACAGGAAAAACTACTATGTTAATACTAGTGGCAGGCTGCATCTTGTAATTTTTCAATCTACCCAACTTTAAAAGCATAGTCCACTTTTATGGCCATGTGAAATGATACACCTATGTTTAGGGTGTACCATAATCACATTCCACAACCCCCCCAACCCACTTACCTGAATCGCGGGGTGCTTATCCCCGTAGTCACTATTTGTTTTAAATTTGGCCCTGCCTGTACAGCCATGTTATCCATTTTTAGAGATCTGTGAAGGAAAAGACTACAAGTCTCATCTGCCACTGCGGCAGAGTAACTCATATATCTCAATGGAGCACAAGTGTGATGATGTCAACCCACTTGTAGTCCATTTCCTCAAGCCCCATAAACAAAGGGGGGCTGGGTTATTAATGTAGGAACCTGTACATTTCACCTGTGCTGTACTGAGTGCCGTAGTAATGCTGGGTAGGCTTTAAAACGGTTGTAAACCTCAGACATGAAATATGAACAAAGCATAACCATTTATAGTGTGTGCTTGTCTCAATCCACAGCATTAAGTGCCTGCTGCCTCATTCTTCTGCCATCTGCATGAGTCACCTCTGATAGGTTTTCCTGACACCAAGAAAAAAAAAAAAGGTGACTGTGCGGGAGCTTCAGGATACAGCCTGTAATTGATTGCCTCAGCTCTGTTCTTGTGTGAAGGGCGGTGTGAATCAACTCTTAGAGCTCTCCTCACTGAGCTTTGCAGAGTGTAACTTCAGCTTAGACAAGCTGTATAAATTATGCACTTTGAACTGCTCTGTAGAAGAGAGGGTGCCACCTGGTGCTAGACACTTCACGGGGTACATGTAAGGGTTTACAACTAATTTAATACAAAAAAAATATATATTTAAAAAAACTGTATAACTATTATTTTACTAAAGTGGGAGTATCATTTTTGCAAAAGGTTGAATATAGCTTTAGATACAGTTTTCATCACGTGCTCTGTTTGATTTGCCCACAGTGGTGACCGGTTTACTTCAACAACCATTCCTCAGTCAGCACTGCTGATCCCAAAACCAGGTGCTGATCTGACACAGCCTTTAACTGCTGAAATTTGAGCTGGCCATACATTATACAATTTTCTTATTCAATGTGCTTTAGATTTACATTCAACTATGTAGTGTATGTGACTGCCTGATTGCATACAAATTGAAAGTGTTTAGGTCTGACCTCCTATTATATGCATTTGGTAAATCTTTGGGAAAAATTGTACAAGAAAAATAGTATAATGCATGGGCAGCCTTAGGAACGAAGTGTAATGAATAACTGAACAGTTCTTTTTCTAGGTACAATGACTTTTCTAGAGATCCTCTTTAAAGGGCTTCTGAACAAAAGCACTAGGCTGATAAATGTATGAGCATTCATGCCATTAAATTTCAGCATAGACGGGTATGTTATCCCTGATAATGTATGTGTTTGTATGTATCTATATACTAGATTATGTGCCAAATTCAAGACACAAGCCTAGTCTATTAGTGTGACTTAATGAAGTGTGAAAGTATGAAACACAGGTTCTTCTCACACCTTAATAGTGCTCAGGTCCATTGGATGCTTGATAATTTCGCAGTAGTCGTGCAGTCCAAGAGCTTCTACATCTACAGGTTTATAAAAAGGCCAAGCATACGAGGTGTGTTTCTTAGCAAACATTTCACGCACAATGCCGGTGCAGTAGAGCAGTTGCTCGGAAACCTTGGTGCTGCTGTTTGTCTGAACTGGTTGGACAATGATTGGGGTGTGCAGAACAGGAGGTGCAGGAAGTTGAGAGTCAGGAACCTCTGTCTTCTTTGCTGGCCGAGACTGGCGACCACTCTCCCTTTTTGGTAAAGGTCTAGCGGGCTTTGAATCGCTGGGTAGGGGAGAGGATTCATGGAGGGGATCATGGGCTGTAGGGGTCGTGGTATCTGCTTTCCTCTTCACCCCTTTCTGTGGTGAAGAAAAAACATTTTTTAGAAAAAGGAGAAAAAATAAACACACAAGATCAGATAAATTAATGTACTTGACACAGCAGAATAGCCAGACAGACAGCCTCTATATCTAAAGCACATTATTCTTGGAGTCTAGCAAATTTAGGACCAATTTTAAAGCCACCTACAGAAAAAAACAGACCCATGCCAGCACAGCCCATATCAGATGTAAACAATTCTCTTAGCGTAGCTCTTCGTTCCAAAGTACACACAAAAAAGGCCAATCGATCAGGCACTTCAAATCATTAAATGTATCTTAATACTTGGCCTATTTGAACTCACCGTTCTTCTCACCTTTACGGGCTGAGTGGTAGTCGAGATGACAGGTGCATGGCTCTGAACAGACTGAACAGCAGGGGGTATTGTTGTGGGCACCACCATTTCCTTAATGACAGCAGGCGGGTATGTAATTGGAGCTGGAGTAACAGCAGGGGTACGGGCAGGTGGGGTGCGGGTCTGTGGAGGGGTAGGTGCTTGGGTCACAGCAGGAGGGGTTGGGGTCGCAGGTTTGGATACAGCTAAAGAGTTAAGAAAAAATAAATAAATTAAAAAAGAAGAAGAAGAAGAAGAAGAAGAAGAAGAAGAAGAAGAAGTTGAAGTGCCGGAAACACCAGGTTTATGTTGTTTAGCAACGTAGTAGTTCTAAAGAAATATAATATAGATATAAAAAAAAGCACCCCATTGTTAACTTACGTGTCACAGGTGGCTTTGGGACAGTCTTCTCAGTTTGGCTTATTGATGGAACCCGTGTCCTCATGGGGGTGACTGAGGCATCTGGAAGGCACATAAGACACTTAAACATCTGTGTTTCTTCAAAAAGCTTCAGCTAACTGGTGCCACTATTTATCATTCTATGAGCACCAGCCTTCCAACGCTATCAACAAAATGGTATTACCATTCCTCTAATCACACTACTTAGTTACTGAAAAGACTGCCCATGCACCCCAGTCACCTGGTTCCCGCCTCCCTCGGCCACGTCCTTTGCTTTGAACAATCGGTAATTCTGTTTCTTCCTGAGGCATTTCTGAAATCTTCTGCAGGAAAAGTTTCTCCAAAGCCTCAGCCATCAGAACGATGTCATCCCCAGGCTAAAAACAAAACAATCATTACATATGCAGTTAGGAATATATTAATAAAACAGGGCTTTATACTCAAGATGTTTCACCATAATTAGTGAACTGTTAGTTTCTTATAAACAACTGTCTTACTAATAGCCATAATAGAGGTTTCCTCAACACTAAACTGCTATAAACCCAACAAAAACCTTCATTACACTAGCTGCAATAAACCTTGCAAAGTTTGTGTGGGGTCCCATGATTACTCATAGCTGCTGCATGCTAAGGTCTCCCTAAGCCAAGCTGTAAGCAGTTATTCTGGATTCTATGAGACTCTAAATGCAGCAGTCTTTACTTGAGGTTATGGGAGGGGAAGGGGTACATCTGCATGTACTGATAAACGTCAACCAGCCAGTTCCAGGTTAGCAGCATGCAATGTGCCGCTCCCGCCACTGGACACAGCGGATTACGGATCACGGTACCTACGGCCCAGTGAGCATGTGATCACTATGGGATCACATGATTACAAAATGAACAAAGCTGTTATGAATGAATTCATTCATAACAGCTGTGTTTCCTATGCTGTGACGGGCTCACAGCCATCACATGGTACCTGGCCCAATCATCATCACAATGATCATCATTGTAACAGCAATCAAAAAAAAAAAAAAAATACCGATCATCACCTAGAGTAGTGCGGTGTTGCTATGATGACACTGAACTACACTGAAACACTGAAAGTAAAAAAAATGATTAAAAAAAAAATAATATAGATAAAAATGTTTAAAAACTAAAAAATATTTTTAAAAAAATATACTGTCACCAGTCAGTGTCTCCGATGACCGCCACACCAGTTATAAGACGACGGTGTAATCCACTGGTGACAGTATGTCCGGGTTAACACAGGTGTAACATGCGCTTCAACTTTGGGGGCACATGTTGCATGACATGTATAAATCAATGGTTCCCAATGAGAACCCCCCCCAAGACAATACCAGACCCTTCGGTCTGGTATGGATTGAGGAGAAACCCCACGCCAAAAAATAAATACATTAAAAAAAAAAAAACAAACAAACAAAAAAAAAAAAAACAGCATGGGGTCCCCCCAAAATCCAAAACAAACCCTTCTCCAAGCACGCAGCCTGCAGATCAGGAAAGGAGGGGGATGAGCGAGCCCCCTTTTACCCCTACTCATTCACCCAAAAAAAAGTGTCAAGAAGAAAGAAAAAAACAGTACACAGGTTTTTGACAAAGTCCTTTATTAAAAATGAAGAATGTGCCCCGTCATAGCTCCAACGAGTCTTCTCCCTCCAGTTCTTCTCTCTCCGGTGAGGTCTTCTTCCTCCTGATGTCAGCTCCCACTGTTGTGTTAGCTCCGGAAGAAGACCTCACCGGAGAGAGAAGACTCGGAGCTACGACTGGGGAAATTTTTCAACCACCACCCACAGTTGTCGGGAAGAGGCCCTTGTCCCCATCAGCATGGGGACAAGGTGCTTTGGGGTGGGGCGCAGAGCCCCCCTGTCCCAAAGTACACACTCACCATGTTGAGGGCATGTGGCCTGGTAAGGGCTGCTTGCGTGGATAAGTGTCTGGTATGGATTTGGGGGGACCCCATTTTTTAAAAATGTTGGCATAGGGTCCCCCCTCAAGATTTATACCAGACTCAAAGTTCCTGGTATGGTCGGATCCAGGTTGGATCCTGTTCATTGAAGTCGCATCGAAGTCAGACATGAAGTCGTAGGGCAAAGTCGGATCAGAGGTCGTCCGACTTCCATGTCGGAGCAGTGTGAACCCGGCCTAAAATATGATTCAAAGACCTCAGTGCTCACCTTATTATAAATGTAGCAATTTGTAAACATTGTGTTGAAATCCTGGATACATTCCTGCGCATTAGTGTAATAATAGTTTTCCAGGCGCTTCTTGATGGTACCCATGTCCATTGGAACTTTGATAATTTTATAATAGTCCTAAAAACCAAAAAATAAATAAAATAAATTAAGAAATTATAAAAAAACACTCCTCTTTTTCTCAGAACTTCTTGAGACTGTAACAATGTTTGTCTTTTCTCCACATTTCTAAGGCCCCTTTCACACTGGGGCGGTGGGGGCGTCGGCGGTACAACAGCGCTATTTTTAGCTCTGCTTTACCGTCATTCTTGCAGCGGTATTCGGCCGCTAGCGGTGCGGTTTTAACCCCCGCTGGCGGCCGAAAAAGGGTCAAAGCGGAGTTCCACCCAAATTTTGAACAATATCTGTATGTATTCTCTTCCTTGCCTAGATGCTGACATGCCGTTTAAAAAAATTTAAATCGCCGTAATTACCTTTTATTTTTCTATTCTTCTTTGCACTTCCTGGTTCTCCTCCCGTGGGAGTAGGCGTGTTTCTAGCCTCTCCCAGACTCCTGGGAGCTAGTCTCAGGCTTCCCAGGATGCCACTGAGCATGTGCGGGAACGAGCGGTGAATGCTGGGAGCACAGCATTCACTACATCCAGGAAATAAATGCTTGTGGGCTTCAAATGCCCACAATGAAGATGGAAACCGCCTGCAGTGAATAATATAAGTTATTCTTTCCGACGAAATCTGACACAGGCGGACATATTACACACAATATGTGAGTATGTAATGCTGAGAAGAAAAGTTTGTGAATGAACTCAAAAAAAAAAAAAACGATAGATAGGTGGACCCCCGCTTTAAAATCCCTCGTACAGCGCGGCTATAGCCGCGGTATTACCGCGCTGTCCCATTGATTTCAATGGGCAGGAGCGGTGAAGGAGCGGTGAATACACCGCTCCTTCACCGCTCCAAAAAAGCAGTTTGCAGGACTTTTTTCACCGCCCTGCCTGCGCACCGCTTCAGTGTGAACGCCCTCGGGCTTTCACACTGAACAAACAGCGGAGGCTGTTTAGGGGCGGTTTTCAGGCGGTATTTTTAGCTCAATACCGCCTGAAAACCGCTCCAGTGTGAAAGGGACCTTACAGAGAACTCACCAAGACAGAATAGACACATGTACTATAATGAAGCTCGAAAGGACAGACAACATGCTTAAAGTGGTTGTTAACCTCAGACATGAAATATGAACAAAACATATACCTCTGTAGTGTGAACTAAGTGTCATTTCTGTCTGCTGCTTCATTCCTCTGCTATCTGCATGAGTCACTTCTGACAAGTTTTCTTGACACCAAGAGAAAAAAGGTGATGGGGAGAGATCTGCACACAACCTGTGATTGACAGCCTCAGCTATATCTGTGTGAAGGGGGTGTGTCCCTTTGCTCCAATCACCTGAGCCCTGCAGAGTGCAACTTCAGCTCTCTGCCCCCTGTTTTCTGACAGCTCAGACAACCTATATAAATGATGGGCTTTGAATGGATTAGGGCTGCAACTAATGATTATTGTCATAATTGTTTAGTTGGCCAATGAATGTTTCGATTAATAGGATAAAAAAGAAAAAATGTTTTTACCTGAGCCCCATCCTGATCAAGTGAGTGTCAATCACAGCCAGTCAACCAATGAGAAGGGGGGGGGGGGGGGTCGAGTAGCGACTCTGAATGCATGGACACTCAGAGTAGTGGCTCGTGAACGAGCCTACTTGAGTGCCCCCAGAGCAACTCCCCCCAGAGGGAGGAGCCAGGTGTCCTGGCACGGGACCTGAAAACCGGAGGATCTGGACTGCTCTGTGCAAAACCACTGCACAGAGCAGGTAAGTATGCCATGTTTGTTATTTTTTTTTTTTACTTGCCGTTAATTTATACTGTGCAACAGTAAAAGTAATAATATATAGGCGGCCCGTAATCACTTTCTGAAAAAGAAAGAAACTCACAAAAAACTTCACTCCAAAGAAAAGGAAAAATCTCTATCTCCACACTCCTAGTGGAAGGCTTACCCTTCTTTCTGTGCTAGTGACAATGATCACTATAACAGAGGGCCAATGAATATGCTCATTGGAAGACCAAGGCGGCAATAAAGTTAATGACAGATGTTTTAATGATTCGCTGCTTTATCTAATCAAGGTTAAAGTGTTACTAAACCCAGGACTCTGCATTCACTCTAGCTGGTCTCTCACAGTACACAATACATGGAAATGCAATTATTTTAGTAAATACAAACTGCTAAATACCTTTTCTAATCAGCAGTATATAGCAGTCTTATGATTTCTATCAGTTCCTGGTAAAGCTTGTAGGAGGAGTTTTCATACTGCACTAAACTGTCCTACGAGGCTGCAGGGCTCCTGACCCTCTATCTGGACAGTGCTGATTGGCCCTGTGCTGATCACATGCACTCTTCCAAGAGAAAAAAAAAACCTCTCTAGCATCACACACCAAACTGAGCATGTGCAGCCTGATTGCAAAGGCTCGGTCTTATCCAGGGGGACAGTGCAGGGAGGGGAGGATCTGTGCATAAAGGATCAAGCAGCCTTTTTATACAAAGCAAAGGATTAACCCCTTAGGTTCCACGGTGATAATAACAAGCTTTACTGCATATACATACACTGATTTTCTGTTGTGGGTTTAGTAACACTTTAAAGTGTTTGTTAACCCACCCCCCAAAAAAAGAATTGATTTCCTGGTCCCTTAAAGCCGATTACACGGCACAGCGCTTGTGCCATGTAATCTGCCTCCCTCTAAACTGTAAAAAGAAAAAACCGAATCTGCCACTTCCTGTATGGCTTCTCTAAACAGACCACGAAAATTAGGGCTGCTCCACCCTAATCAACGTGGTCAAAGTGCGTCCCTCAGTCATATGCTGTCCTCTCTGCTCTCCTCTCTTCCTCCTCCTTCCTACCTGTCATCCTAGCATACCACGCTGCATTATTCTTTTTTAAAAACGAGAGCTGTAAATACCGTTTTAGCACTGTCTTTAGGCCGGTCACGTGACTCTCGGCCAGGTTTCCAGGGCTACTGCAGGAGAGGCGTGATCTTTGTAAACAAGGCAGATCCCCATTCTGACAGATGATGTCAGAGATCTTCTGTTCCCTGTGATCGGGAACAGTGATCTCTGTCATGTCCCTGGCAGCCCATCCCCCCTACAGTTAGAACACAGTTAACCCCTTGATTGCCCCCTAGTGTTAACCCATTCACTGCCAGTGTCATTTTATAGCAGTGATTGCTGTAATAATGTCACTGGTCCCCAAAAAGTGTCATTTGGGGTCAGATTTAAAAAAAAACAAAAAAAAAAAAAAAAAAAAAAAACGCAGATCGCCGCCATAACCAGTAGAAACAATAAAAAATAAATAAAAGTCCCTAAACCTATCCTGTAGTTTGTAGATGCGATAACTTTTGTGCGCACCAATCAATATACGCCGATTTTTTTTTAACCAAAAATATGTAGAAGAATATATATTGGCCTAAACTGATGAATACAATTTTTTTTTTGGATATGTATTATAGGAAAGTAGAAAAAAAAATTTATTTTTTTTTCAAAATGGTCGCTCTTTGTCTGATTATAGTTTGTTTATAGCGCAAAAAATAAAAACCACAGAGGTGATCAAATACCACCAAAAGAAAGCTCCATTTGTGGGAAAAAAAGGAAATCAATTTTATTTGGGTACAGCATCGCACGACCGCGCAATTGTCAGTTAAAGCGACTCGCAAAAAATGGCCTGGTCGTGAAGGGGGCAAATCTTTCCAGTACTTAAGTGGTTAAAGCAGAACTTCACCTTTGGGTGGAGCTCCACTTTAATGGTCTCATGAGACTGGAGTGACCTGGGTCTTAGTTTTTGGCAGAGGGTCAGCTACCCTAGCTAATGAAGGATCCCAGAGAAGGAACTCGTTGGCAAGAGATCAGGGGCACAAGGAGACTTTTTACAGTCCTTATGGCAACAAGGATTTATATAGCTCTGCTTTAAAAAAAATCCAAAAAAGTCTAATTTCAGACTGCCAGATGTTTAGTTTTGCTGAAGTCTACTGATTCGGGAAGCTTTTTTTTTTTTTCAAATGAATGAAATTGGGTAGATTCAACCATTGGTAAGAGCCCTTTCACACTGGGTCGGGCGTCGGCAGTAAAGCGCCGCTATTGTAAGCGGCGCTTTACCCTCGGTATGCGACCGCTAGCGGGGTAGTTTTACCCCCCGCTAGCGGCCGAGAAATGGTTAAAGACCACCGCAAAGCGCCTCTGCAGAGGCGCTTTGCCGGCAGTATAGCCGCGCCGTCCCATTGATTTCAATGGGCAGGAGCGGTGAAGGAGCTGTATACACTCCGCTCCTTCACCGCTCCGAAGATGCTGCTAGCAGGACTTTTTTTACCGTCCTGCCAGCGCATCGCTCCACTGTGAAAGCCCTCGGGGCTTTCACACTGGAATGAAAGCAGCGGCACTTTCGGGTCGGTTTGCAGGCGCTATTATTAGCGCAATAGCGCCTGCAAACCGCCCCAGTGTGAAAGGACCCTAAAGGCAACATATAAACAAGTGTTTTTACTCACTGGTAAATTGAGCTTGATTGCATCCACAGGCTGTTGAAATGGCCAAGCAAACTGGTGCTTCCATAGCGTTTTGAGCACAGTTTTGAGCAAGTACTGTAACTGGTTGGTCTGACGTTTGGATGGAGTTGGCCTTGCTATATCAGGAGGAGGAGGGTTATTCGTTGATGGCAGCTGAGGCTGTGCTTGAGGGGGGGCAGGCTGTGGGGCCCCAGACATTGGAGCCCCTTCCACTCCGTCGCCCATTCCAGATGTGGCCCTTAGACGTGTACCAAGCCCAGTCTCGGATGACATGCTAGAGCTCCCATCGCATGTAGGGCCAGGCGACCTATAGGAAAAAAAAAAAAAAAAAAAGAACATTATTTTAAAATAAGTCTTCTATGCGTTATCACAAAAAAAAAACAAAAAACAACTTTCCCAAGAGTGGCAGGTAAAGAAAAAAGAAAAGAAATAAAGCACCAAATAAATCAGCACAACACACATATTGTACAGGTGTATATAGGGCTGGGGAAAACATTGATTTAAATCTTGAATCGAGTAGAGAGGTCAAATCGATTCAAAATTTAAACAAATCAAATTTTTTTAGATTTTTATTTTCTTTCACCATGCCGGTCCTGAGGCACTGCGGGCATGAGTTTTTAGGCAAGGCCGCGGCTTTGTCCTAGTCCGCAGCTTCAGCCGGAAGCCGCGGCCTAGCCTAAAAACTCATGCTCGCAGCGCCTCAGGACCGGCGCGGTTTCCAAAGAAAAAAAAAAAGAACTCGATTCGAATCGTGAATCGAGTTTTTTTTAAGAGAATCGAAGATTTTTTTTTAAAGAAAATCTCCCAGCCCTAGGTGTATATAGTGTGTTTGTTATACAAGCCCAATTCCATAAGACTTGGGAAGCTGTGTAAAATCTACACAAACACAGAATTCAATGTTGCAAATCTCAAAAAACAATATATTTTACTTACAGAAGAAGCCCGGGAGATGCCAGCAAGCATTGAAGCAGAGGTAATTAGTGCAGACTTAAGGCCAGGTTCACATATGTGCGGTCACGGGTTTGTGCCTGGAGTCCGATGCGTGTCTGTTCACCGGTTCAGGTCCAAACTTTTGCCTGAATTCGCACCTGAACTGGACCCAAACAGGCACAGGACCTTTTTTCAATTGGATCGTGGCCACCCTAAACATGTGGGAAACGCCTCCATTGTAAGCCAGTCACACTCGCATGTCATGCGAGTTGGATGCGGGGAGACCCACATCCAATTCGCATATGCGTTAACCCAGCCTTAGTTCCACTTTAACTGCAGGCACCAGCAGATATCTCTAAACAATATGTCAAATATCTCTAAAAATACTAGTCTGCCAGGTAGGGCCTTATTCAAAATACAGTAAAGTCACTCCCATATGGTAAAGCAGTATTAAACCCAAAAAAAAAAAAATTAAAATTGCAGCTCACCAATTCTTAGATGTGGTGACTGCATTTAATTTTCTTTTGTAGGTGTTTTTTTTCACCTTGTGATCCAGGCAGCGAGTTTTTTCAACTTTAACAGACTGAACCCTCCAGACAAAAGTAGCAGTTAGAGGGCTGAGACAAACCATTTGAAGTATATGTGAACCCTTAACTTGTAAAACATTCTGTTAAAAAAAAAAAAAAAAATCTCATCACAATCTCTGTTCTCAGCTGCATAAGGTGCTTAGAGTGCTAGGGGTGGAGAAACAGCAGCACACTAATCTTCCAAGTGAAGTATGCAGGGGAGTGTGTCAGCATAAGTATCACGCTAAGATGGATGTGCTCTCGTGCTTTGCATGGTCAGTTTGAAATAGGAGAGCAGGGGGGGCTGGCAGGAACACCCAAGTATTTCACACAAAGGAAGCAATACAAAGATGACACTTTTTAACACCAGTACAAGGTACAACAGGCACATATCAGGAATATGAAATACTGGGGTAATGTATTAACACTGGCAGGGGTGCTTACAATGATCAGCTTTTATTAATTTGTGTAAAACCTTTATTCCAAAAGGGCAAAATATGTTTACAAAAGGTGTTATCTGGAGTTCAGCTTCACTTTGTTAGTCAAGTCCATCAAAAGCTGAGTTTGTAGGAAGCCAATCTGCTGACAGCATTAAAATGGAATTGAACCCTCCTATCCTTTACAGCCAAGGAAGCTGCTTCTGTTTGATCTGCAACTGCCATGGTGCTGCACATATGATCAGTTATGACACCAGCCATTTAGCCCGGGTTCACATCTATGCGAATTAGATGCGGCTTACACCGCATCTAATTCGCAGGACATTTTAAAATACATTCATATGAATGCATCTGGTTCACATATGTGCGTTGCATTCGCACTGCGCATTGCACAAAAAACGTGTGCGTTTTTTGGGCATTGCGGTGCGAACTACAAGCCTATTATCTCCTATGGGAACGCATCTGATTCGCAGATGCATTGCGTTCTGAACAAGGATTTTCTCTTTCTCCTCACTACACCTCCCCCTCTCCCCCCCCCTCCCTCCCCCTCTCCCTGCTCTCTAATCCTGAGCAAAAACGCAATGAATCCGTTGAACAGGAGATTGTTATCTCCCCAGTGAAACCTGAGCTTCAATTCGCACCGCACAAGTGTGAAACAGGGCTTAAAGATTTGATAATTTGGTTGGTTGAAGACACAAGCAAATGTGACAATTCGCAATCCTAGCATTCCAGGAATGTATTGTTTTTGAAACAATTAAAATCGACGGGTTTAGTTCTGCTTTGTAATTTATTGCTAGGGCTCTGGGCTTCAGCAAAATGGCAGCCAATGACAAGAGGAAACAGGAGCAGTGCTGGAGGCAATTTACAGCACACATTTATTTTGGTAGAATTATTATTAATGTGGAATGTATGTTCCTTGCTAAAGAACATTATTTTTTTTTAAGTTGCTCTGGGTAGAGTCCTGATTTAATGCCGCTTTAACAAAAATAATATCTGTAGTGCCCCGTACACACGGTCGGACATTGATCGGACATTCCGACAACAAAATCCTAGGATTTTTTCCGACGGATGTTGGCTCAAACTTGTCTTGCATACACACGGTCACACAAAGTTGACGGAAAATCCGATCATTCTGAACGCGGTGATGTAAAACACGTACCTTGGGACTATAAACGGGGCAGTGGCCAATAGCTTTCATCTCTTTATTTATTCTGAGCATGCGTGGCACTTTGTGCATCGGATTTGTGTACACACAATACGGATTTTGTTGTCGGAAAATTTTATAGCCTGCTCTCAAACTTTGTATGTCGGAAAATCCGATGGAAAATGTGTGATGGAGCCTACACATGGTCGGAATTTCCGACAACAAGGTCCTATCACACATTTTCCGTCGGAAAATCCGACCGTGTGTACGGGGCATAGGAATAATTGGTCAGCCTTCATTAACTCAATTTGGGGAAACCCATATCTGAGTTTCAGTTGGTCTCCAGTACAGTATTCTAGTCCTCTTTGGGCGTTAAATACATCGATCAACTTTTCAAAGACAGAACACAAACAGATTTAGGCCACTGAAATAAAGTATGCAATTCCCGCAGATACATTTCTATTCCACCATTATCTTTGACATGCTGCCGATGTGACACTCATGCAAACCCCTCTAGAGAAACTTCTATTATCAATGGAGAACACCAAACTGATCTCTCAGTACAATGCAGTATTACTTTTCTTCAGACCAGATCAAAACCCTCCAAACTGACTAAAGTAGCATAATATGGTACCACATATAGATAACAGAGGACCGGGAGGACTTTGAGGTGATCCAAGTCCCCAATTATTTTGTTCAAACAAACTGATCAAGCTACACCATCAAATGTATTACACCTCTCTGTGGATGTATAGATTTAACCACTTGCCATCCATGGGTCATTTGTAAACAGCCTGGAATTCAAGCGGATAAAACAGCAGCTGTGAGCTTGGTACCTTTTTTTTTCTTCCCTTCCATCTGACTCTCGGATGTCTCCATACAGAGGACCTGTCACCTCTGTATGGAGACATGCACCTGCTTACCTGCCCATGCGATCACTAAGAGCTTGTTCGCCTCCTTGTGATAGCAATAAAGTTAAATGAAGAAAAAAAATATATATATATTAAAAAGGAGAAGTATGGCTAAAGCTCTTTTGGCCCTACTACTTCTACTGTAGGTCACATGCACTTAGATCTGCAATCTAGTGACCCGTATTCAACAGACAGCGGGCTAAAGTCCGCTGTCCACTGACATCACACCAGTCAAGACTCTGGAGGGATCTTAACTATAATGTCAGGATCCACCCAGATGCCTGACCGGGAGTTGGCTCAGCCTCTTAGCAGGCCGCTGAAAGCCTCAACCAGTTGATCCAGACCCCTCCACAGCCCAGTGAGCGCTGGAGGGGCACAACAGAGAGCCCCTGACTAGCTCTGTTCAATGAAGACCGAAAACCGAGCAAACCGTAGAAGACAGATACAGCATCAGATCAAATGCTGCATCCACCTAGGCAAGTATGTAGGTTGTTTTTTTTTTAAACCCCATGCTTCTCTATTAAAAGATGCATTGTAATAAAATATCTTAACCACTTGCTGACCGGCCGCCGCAGTTATACCGGTACGGCGCTTCGAGCAAAAGATACAGCAGGCACGCGGTCTAGAGCGAGTCTTCGGCAGTCGCAATGTCCGCTGGCCAAATGTGATCGCTCCACAGAGAAGCAGAACGGACATCTGCCAATGTACACAAAGCAGATCCCAGTTCTGTCAGGGGAATACAGTGTGATCGTCTGATCCTAGTGATTAGGAACAGGGATCTCTCTGTACTCCCAGTCAGTCCCCTCCCCCCAAGTTGGAAAGCACCTCCCTAGGACACACTTAACCCTTTGATTCCCCCCCTCCAGTGTTAACGCCTTCCTTGCCAGTGTCATTTATATAGTAAATCGTTGCATTTTTATAGCATCGTTTTATAAATGTCACTGGTCCCCCAAAAAAAAAAAAAAAAAGTGTCAAAAGTGTCCAATCTGTCCACCGCAATCCAAAAAAAAAAAAAAAAAAATAATCACTGATCACCGCCATTACTAGTAAAAAAAAAAAAAAAAAAAAAAAAAAGGACAAAAATTGTAGACGCTATAACTTTTGCACAAAACCAATCAATATACTCTTATTGCGATTTTTTTTTACCAAAAATATGTAGAATACATATTGGCCTAAACTGATGAAGAAATTTGATTTTTTACTTTTTTTTTTTTTTTTTTTTTTATATTTATTATAGCAAAAAGTAAAAAAGTGTTTTTTTGTTTTTTTTCCAAAATTATTGGCCTTTCATTGTTTATAGTGCAAAAAATAAAAAACGCAAATACCATCAAAAGAAAGTTCTATTTGTGGAGAAAAAAAAAGAGGGCATCAATTTTGTTTGGGTGCAACGCCGCACAACCGCGCAATTGTCAGTTAAAGTGACGCAGTGCTGTACCGCAGAAAAATAGCCTGGACATTAAGGGGGTAAATCCTTCTGGGGCTAAAGTGATTAAAAATTAAGTGCAACCCTCCTGCACACAGGTGAATGCAAATGTGCATGTAGGGTTCACAGTTGACTGTAAACAGATTGCACCACACATTGGGTATTGCCTTGAAAGTCAGAGCGAGATCAATAACTCTAGGGCTATCATTCATGGTCAACTCTAAATCTTCAACCTGTAAAGGCTCATATTATATATATATATATATATATATATATATATATATATATATATATATATATATATATATTTTAGAGGTCGACCGATATGGGTTTTTCTCTGGCCGATATTTAGAAATCGCGGTGGCCGATGGCCGATATAAGATGCCGATTTTTTTGGGCCGATATATTAGGCCGATTTTTTTTTTTTTTTCTTCCCCCTTCATCTCATAAAATCTAACAGTTAGACCCCTTTCACACTTTTTCAGGCGCTTTTGGGCTAAAAATAGCGCCTGTAAAGTGCCTGCAAAACGGCTCCCCTGCAGTCTCAGTGTGAAAGCTCGAGAGCTTTCACACTGAGGCGATGCGCTGGCAGGATGTTTAAAAAAGTCCTGCAAGCGGCATCTTTGGAGCGATGTATACCCCTCCTCCACCACTCCTGCCCATTGAAATGAATGCGCACCGCTGCCGAAGGGCCTGCAAAGCGTTTCAGCAGCAGCGCTTCAGGGGCGCATTTAACCCCTTCCTCAGCCGCTAGCTGGGTTATAAGCGCCCCGCTAGCAGCCGAATAGCGCCGCTAAAATGACGGTAAAGCGCCGCTAAAACTAACAGCGTTTTACCGTCAACGCATGCCCGTTCCAGTGTGAAAGCAGCCTTAGGTAATACAGAACTTTTTTTTTTACACAAAACAAACCTCCAATCAGTTCACTTGTATGTAGAATTTAGATTTTAAAAAAAAATAACGATATCTTAAATATTAAATACATAAAAACAGGTAATCAAAACTTTTGGATGAAAAAAAATGGGCTAACTTTACTGCTTATTTTTTTTTTTTTTAATTTCATTAGTGTATTTTTTTTTTTTAAATTGCGTTTGAAAGACCGCTGCGCAAATACCGTGTGACATAAAATATTGCAACAACCGCTATTTTATTCCCTAGGGTCTCTGCTAAAAAATTATATATATATATATATATATATATATATATATATATATATATATATATATATATATATATATATATATATATATATATATAATGTTTGGGGGTTCTAAGTGATTTTCTAGCAGAAAATACAGGATTTTTACTTGTAAGCAACAAGTGTCAGAAAAGATTTAGTCTTTAAATGGTTAAACTGGGAGCTTCTACACACAGAGTTCAGCTCATTGATAAAACAACCTGAAAAGATACAATGTATCTTCTTATCAGACTTGGCAGGCTGCCCAGGGAGGAGAGAATCCTCTCCACAGATAACTACAGGAAACTTGCATTGACTTCTATTACAGAAGTCATTTGCAAGACCACTGAAGTTATCGGCTTATTTTATCAGCACAATCGCCGATTAAGTAAAAAAAGCCAAATAGCGGCCGATATATCGGTCGACCTCTAATATTATATATACATATATACACACACACACACACACACACACACACACACACACATATATATATTTGCCTATGGACAATTTTAGGTTCTGTAGTTTTTGCCTTAAAGCGGAGTTCCACCCAAAAGTGGAAGATCCGCTTATCTGACTCTTCCCCCCCACGGTGCCAAATGGCATTTCTGGGAGTCGTGGCACGATCACTCGGAAGTTTGGCCCCCTTCCTCCGCCGACGGTCCATTCAGAAAGCACTGTGCGCTTCGCGCATGCACAGTAGGGAACCAGCTGTAAAGCTGCAAGGCACCACTACCGGGTTCGCTTACTACAAATGTCGGCGGCAGCACCCAAGAACTGATGGAAACATCAGCTGGGGTGCCGACATCGCTGGATTCTAGGATAGGTAAGTGTCCCAATATTAAAAGTCAGCAGCTACAGTATATACAGAGCCCTAACTACTTCAATACAGGGCACGTACACCCCCTTCCTGCCCAGGCCAATTTTCCGCTTTCAGCGCTGTCGCTGTTTAAATGACAATTGCGCGATCATACAACACTGTGCCCAAACAGAATTTTTATCATTTTGTTCCTACAAATAGAGCTTTCTTTTAATGGTATTTGATCACCTCTGCATTTTTTTATTTTTTGCTAAATAAAAAAAAAAAAACCTAAAATTTTGAAAAATAAGAACGTTTTTCTTTCGTTTCTGTTATAAAATTTTGTAAATAAGTAAGTTTTCTCCTTCAGTGATAAGGCGGCACTGATGGGCGCTGATAGGCACTGAAAGGCTGCACTGATGTGTACTTATGGGTGGCACTGATAGGCATCACTGATGGCACTGATTGGCAGCATCCTGGTGGTCCTGGGTGGGCTGCGCTGATAAACAATCAACACAGACCCTCCCCCCCCCCATCAGGAAAGCAGCTGCTCGGCTCTCCTCTACTCATGTCTGTCAGACAAAAATGAGGAAAAGCCAATTAACGGCTCTTCCCATTGTGATCAGCTGTGACTGGACACGGCTTATCACATGGTAAAGAGTCTCTGTCAGAGGCAATTTACCGAGATCGTTGTAGCAGTGTGTCAGACTATCACACCGCACCACAGATCGCCATGATGTGCGCTCCCATGGGCACGCAAGAGCGGTCGTTCTGGAGGGCCGTCATATGATGTCCACCCAGACAAGCCATCATTTGACGGCTGGCGGACGGGAAGTGCTTAAGCTTTTTGTGTTTCACAGAAATACATGGTAACGCTTCATTTGAGCATTTTAATGCATCTTGTTGCACGCTTTTTGAGCGCTTTTCTGCTCAAATGCAATAATTAAATGAAAACAGATAAAATAAAAACCCCTACCCTTAACCCAAATATTAACCCCTAACCTAATAAAATAACCCCTAAGCCTAACATTTAAACCCTAACCCTTAACAGCTTACAAAAAATAAAAATAAAAAAAATTAAAACTAATAATAATAATTTTTAAAAGCAAATAAAACAGCGGAAATACATAGCAACAAAAGATGAAACAGATATTTTTTTTCTATTGGCCAATTAAAAATGGCAAAGCTCAAAAACACTTTTAAAAACGCTGTACACAAAAAAACGACAGATACTCCAATTGTTCACCACTATTAGAGCTGAACAATTCTGGCTAAAATGAGAATCCCAATTTTTTTGCTTAGAAGATAGATCACGATTCTCTCACGATTATCGCGGCGTAACATCATCTTTCACATTAACACAAAAAAAATTGGGCTAACTTTACTGTTTCGTGTTTTGTTTTTATTCATTGAAGTGTATTTTTTCCCGGCTCCTCCTCTGACCCGCTGTTGACTCACTGACACTCCCATTCACTTTAAATGGGACAGCTGGTGATGCAGCAGGGACACAACAAGGTGAGGGACGTGGCGGCAGCAGGTGAGTGGATGGGATGCCCGCTAACAGGCGCTGCCATGATGGATCTGAAATGACAGGTGCTCTTTAAATGCAAGGACTCATTCTTGCTTATAGTTAGAATCTTTAATATTTGCAAACAAAATGAAGTTTTCCAATCTAGAGTGATAAGCTGTCAAGTTTGTAAAACAGCGATATCAGAACTGATTCAATCATACAGTTTGTAGTGTACATAAATTTGCAAAACAATGAGATAAAGGAATATTCCTGAACTTTGTTTTATCTCATGGTTATTGTGAAATTGTGTGAATGCATCAATGCAGTTATTTCAGCTTGCAGTAGAGCTGCACAATTAATCATTAAAAAATTGTGATCTCGATTCACCCCCCCTGACGATCTGTCCTGCAGAGTTTTCCGATTCTTTCATATAAACAAGTGGAGAGACTTTATCTCCTCACTCAGCTGTCAAAAGAAAACATCCAGGCAGTCTGCCAAGTTTAGAACTTGAAACATTCTAACTAACTTCCTTCTTAGATCAAAGGGATAGAACTTAGGATAAAACAGAGACCCTAGGGAATAAAACGGCAATTGATGCAATATATAATGTCACACTGTATTTGCCCAGCGGTCTTTCAAATGCAATTTTTTGGGAAAAAATACACTTCAATATAAAAAAAAAAAAAAAAAACGAAAGAGTAAAGTTAGCACAATTTTTTTTTTGTTTTAATGTGAAAGATGATGTTACGCCGTGAGAATCGCGAGAGAATCGTGATCTATCCTCTAAGCAAAAACATTGTGATTCTCATTTTAGCCAGAATCGTGCAGCTCTAGCTTGCAGAGTTTTGAATTCATTGAATGAGTTTACCAAAAATGTAAATACTGCAGAATGTACAGCCTTGTGTTCCATAACTAAGCTCCATTTCATGCTGAATAAACTAAATTAATAATGTATCTTAAATTGAAAACTATCTTTAGATAGATTTTTACTCCTAAAGCATTTTATTAAAATAAATTTGATAAAAATAAAAAAAAAATCTGATTTAAAGCAGAGTTTCGCCACCAAAAAAAAAGTCAACAGCTACAAATACTGCAGCTGCTGACTTTTATTAATCACACACTTACCTGTCCCAGGGTCCAGCAATGTGGGGGAATGAAGCCCCGCTCGTCTCCCCCTCTTCTCTGTGGCATCGGCATTGTCACTGCGCACTGTGACCGGGCAATCATCTGGGACCTGTGACATGTCCTAGGTGATTGCCGAGAGGGAGGGGGGAAAGGTGAACTTTCTTCTGGTACTGTGGTGCCCCGGGAGGAAGTGGGAGCTGGAAACCTCTAAAAAGAGGGTTTCCGTCCATCCCCCCCCCCCCCCAAAAAAAATGACGTGCCAAATGTGGCAAGTCAGGGGGTCACCTTCCCTTAAAGTGGAAGTTCAATTTTTGGGTGGAACTCCGCTTTAAATCACAAAAAAAAAAATCCGGTTTGTTTGATTTTTTTTAAATCATTGATTTTTATCCACCCTGCAATATAGTCTACAGGGCTCCCGGGGCATGGCAGCATTTCTAGATTTCATAGGCATATGCAAAGTACCTGTTTTATGACCTGCACTTTGTTTCACTAGACTATAGTTATGATATGTTTACTTTGACGGTGGACAAGAATGGTCAGAGCATGGTGAAGCAGATGAATACAGTTCATGGTCACCTAAGGAACAAAATGTTCAGTATGTGTTGTAATTTTATATTGTATCATGCATTTCTAGAAAACATATTACACAAAAGGGAAACTGCATTCAAACTTTGGATAGAGTGGGAAAGAGTTTAACCACTCACCATCCAGGCCAATTCTGACATTTCTCTCCTACATGTAAAATTCATTTTTTTTTTTGCTAGAAAATTACATAGAACACCCAAACATTATACATATTTTTTTTTTAGCAAAGACCCTAGAGAATACAATGGCGGTTGTTGCAACTTTTTATCTCCCACGGTATTTGCACAGCAATTTTTCGAACACTTTTTTTTTGGAAAAAAAAGTTTAGTTTTTTTTTTTTTTTTTTTTAGCATGAAACTTAAAAAGTTAGCCCAATTTTTTGCATAATGTGAAAGATGAAGTTACGCCAAGTAGATACCCAACATGTCACGCTTCAAAATTGCACACGCATTTCGGTACTTAAAAATCCCCATAGGTGACGCTTTAAAATTTTTTACTGGTTACATGTTTTGAGTTACAGAGGAGGTCTAGAGCAATAATTATTTCTCTCGCTCTAACGTTCGCGGTGATACCTCACGTTTGGTTTGAACACCGTTTTCATATGTGGGCGGGACTTATATATGTGTTCGCTTCTGCGTGCGAGCACACAGAGACAGGGGCGATTTACCTTTTTTTTTTTTGTTGTTGTTAATTTTATTTGTCTTTTTTTTTTTTTAGTTTGACACTTAAAAAAAAAAAAAAAAAAAGATCACTTTTATTCCTATTAGAAGGAATGTAAATATCCCTTGAAATAGGAATTGATTGGTCCTGATTGGTCCTCTGTATAGCGAGATATGGGGTCAATAAGACCCCACACCTCACCTCTAGGCTGGGAAGTCTGAAATCAAAAAATAAACGATCTCAGCTTCCCAACCACCGAGGCGGCCCATTTGTTTGAATGCAGAGGCCGGGCGTGACGTCAGAACATCGCGCCCGGCCTCCGAAGAATCGGAGAGACTACGGCAACCATCTGGTCCGCCGGAAATCACTATGGTAAACATCCGGGGCCGGCGGATCCTTTCTCCAACTCAGCGATGGAAGCGATGAGTCAGTAGAAGCACCGGAGGGTGGCGGGAGGTTGGGGCAGGGAGTATTTTGTTTGACAGAGTGGAGAGGCATTAGAATGCTTATAATTTTTACTGCTGTCTGTGTCCCCATTAGGGAGATTCAGCCTCTCCTTTACTCCTGTTTACCATCACCATTGAAAGTAAAGGAAAATCCCAAATTTTTGGTTGTCCCCAGAAAAGTAATAGGAGGGGAAATCTTCCAATGGGGACACTAGTTCTGGTGCACTGGGGGGGTCCTCAAGGCATTCCCTTAATTTGCAGGGATTTCCTCTCACTTCCCGTTTGGCTATGGGACAGACAGTGAAGGGAAATCTCTGCAATGGGACACAGATGGCTATACAAAAAAAAAAAAAGAAGACAGCAGACAGGGGTTATAACCTTCCGTTACTCTACCCAAAAATGGAAGTTTTGCCTACAGCTCTACATTAATATGCAAAAACATTGCCAAAGCACTGATTGTTCCCTAATGGTATCAATTGACAGCCCCAAGTTCACGCTTCTAAGTGGAAAAGAAATGTTCACATCCAGATTTTTCTGGTTACATATTTGTGTGTATATAGAAGGCACAACAAGCATCACATCTGTGCAGAAGACTCACTAAAAATGTATCAATCCTTAGGCCTCGTACACACGGTACGAAAATCAGAAGGGAAAAGTCGTAAGACGAGCTGTCTGCGGATTTTCGGATCGTTAGTATGGTGCTTTCCACAGACGATTTGACTTTTTCTTCAGACAAAAGCTGGATGTGCAGGCTATAACATTTTTGTCGGATGTGAACTCAACATCTGATTTTTGGATGGCCAGTACAGAAATCCATCACACAAAAGTCGAAAGTACAAACACGCATGATAGGAATCAAAGAGCGACTGGAAAGAGTTTGGTCTTGTAAACTACTGTTCGTAATCTAGAATTACCATTCGTGACGAGGCAATTGATGAAATCTTGAAATGCAGCGCACATTCTCATCTTCCTTAATGGGATAATAATGAAGCTGCTTTGCCGGTGATACTGATGTAGTTATACCAAACATATTTTAAAAGGCTTTTGCTTTGTGTTTTTTGAAAATCGCGAATCAACGCTCACCAAACTTCTACTAACATGAAATGAGCCGAAGGGATGAACTTCCTCTTTATACTCTCATAGTACGTCACTACGTTCGTGTTTGTGAAACAATTTGCGCTTTGCGGATAGTTAGTATGCTAGACAAAATCCTGCACACGCCCTTTTGACAAAAATCAGACGCTCGAATGTCCAACAATCAAACCGTGTGTACGAGGCCTTAAAGTCTAGTAATGACTTGTTTACACCTGTGACAGCTCATGCCATCATCCTCAAAAGCGACCTGCAGTGAATAGCTTTTCAAAGGTCATTTAGCAGGCAGCTGGAAGATGATAGGTCATCTCTTCCCCACCTGTTTTAATGCTGTAAGCCTGTACCACTGTGCACATGCATTACACTCTGTTGCAACGTGGCACAATTCATTTGAATGGGTCACATTCGGTGGCAGCACTGCCTGCGAAATGCAGCATATGGCATAAACATTGCAGTTATATGTATACAATTCTACCTGGCCAACACTGCAGCTTAAGGGGGTGGTAAACCCACAGCTCAACCGTCCTGATTTTTTTTTTTTTTTTTACAGCTCCTGGCTCCCTTCATGAACAAGCCCTGAGGGGGTTGCTGAACCACTCTGCATTTAACCATTGCCATGACTTACTTGCAAAAAAAAACAAAAATTAAAAAAAAAATAAAAAAATAAAAAGTGCAAGCATCTTAGCGTTACTGACCTCCTACAGCCACTTCCTGTTTAAATGTATGCACTCCAGTGAAAGCTGCACTGTATTTTTCAAGCACATCTCTGCAATACATGCACTTTTCCACAGGTTTTATCCTTTTAAACACGCCGCAAGTACAGAAAAACGACGGATCTGCCAGACATATAGTATGCTTCTACCTTCCTCTAACATGACAACACAACTCTAATGCCGTGTACACACGGTCGGATTTTCCGACGGGAAATGTTGGATGTGAGCTTGTTGTCGGGAAGTCCGACCGTGTGTATGCTCCATCGAACATTTGTTGTCGGACTTTCCACCAACAAATGTTTGCCAGCAGGTTCTCAAATTTTCCGCCAAAAAAACTTTGTTGTCGGAAAGTCCAATCGTGTGTACACAAGTCCGACGCATGCTCAGAATCAAGCAGGAGCCGCGCTGGCTATTGAACTTTCTTTTCTCGGCTCGTCGTACATCACCGCATTCGGAATTGTTGGCCAACATTTGTGTGATCGTGTGTATGCAAGACAAGTTTGAGCCAACATCCTTCGAACAAAAATCCACGGTTTTGTTGGCGGAAAGTCCGATCGTGTGTACGCGACATAAGGCTCCATGCACATTGAAGCTCATCAACGGTCATTTTTGGGAGTTTTTATTAACAGGCCATAAACCCCCCTCTATGTTATCCTATGAATCCATGCACACATGTGCAGTGGAGTTTATGGGCTGTTGTCTGAACGCCCTAAAATCACGTTCAGGAGCTGTTTTTCTGAGCACAAACAGCGCTTAAAAACGTTAAAAACGCACATAAACGTTGAAATAAAGCTAAAAAAAAAAAAAAAAAAAAAAAAAAAAAAAAATGGCACGTTTTAAGAAAGAAAGAGCTTTCTTTTGGTGGTATTTGATCACCTTTTTGGTACAAAAAAGTCCCAGTAAGCATATATTGATTGGTTTGTGCAAAAGTTATAGCGTCTACAATCTACTAGGGGATCTTTTTATGGATTTTTTTTTTTTTTTACTAGTAATGGCAGTGATCAGCAATTTTTAGCAGGACTGCGACATTGCGGTGGACAAATCGGATACCTGACACTTTTTGGGGTCCAGTGACACCAATACAGTGATCAATGCTAAATAATATGCGCTGTAACTTTACTAATGACACTGGCAGGGAAGGGGTTAACATCAGGGGCGATCAAAGGGTTAACTACGTGTGCTCCTAGGGAGTGCTTTCCAACTGTGGGGGGAATGCTGTGACTGGAGGAAAACAGAAATCCGTGTTTCTGCTTGGCAGAAACACAAGAGCTTCATCTTCCTCCCTCACAGGACGGTGGTCTGCCCTGTTTACATAGGCAGATTGTCGTTCTGCCTCTCCTGTGAAGATCACCAAGTGCGGATTAGCTCCCGCTGTGTCCAAGGACAGCGGGAGCAGGTTGCCGGTGGAGCATGTGCGTGCCCCAGACCCGCTCCGAGTGCTGATTAGCTCCTGCTGTGTCCAATGAAAGCGGGAGCAGGTTGCCGTCGGCGCACGTGCACACCCCAGACCCACTGCATGAAATCACGTACCTGTACGTAATTTCTCGCAGGAGGACCGCCCTGCTACAGTATATCTGCATGGGGCGGTCCTTAAAGCGTTCCACCCAAAAGTGGAACTTCCACTCATTGTACTCCTTCCCCCCTCCGGTGCCACAATTGGCACCTTTCGGGGGGAGGGGGGACAGGATACCCATCTTTCAGGAGGTATCCTGTCGCATGCGCAGAAGGGTTCCCAGCGTGAAGCCGTAAGGCTACACTGCCAGGTTTCTTTACTCGCAATGAATGCGGCATGCACCCGACAGCTGAAACTTTAGCTGGGGTGCCGACATCGCTAGACTCCAGGACAGTTAAGTGTCCGATTATTAAAAGTCAGCAGCTGCAGTATGTGTAACTGCTGGTTTTTAATTTTTGCAGCGGTGGGCGGACCTCCCCTTTAAGTAGTTGAAGTATATGTCAAGCCAAAACTTTATTTTTAGTTTTGGACAGATGAGGGAGCTAGAAGGTTTTTACTTCAATCCATGGCTCCATAAGAGATTTCACTGCTCTTCCTTTAATGTGGACAATGCTTATCCAGACAAGAAGTGGGGGAGGAAAGGAGGTGGGAGTCTCAAACAGCAAAACAAAATCACTAAAGCCTAGGACACACAATAAGATGATCGGACGAATGATCATCAGTTCTTTTTTGCATGCTTGTCTCCATTTTGAAAATGAAGAGGTTACTAAAGTACAAAAATTCTCATATGACAGAATAAAAATTCAGAAGTGATGTAATGTACTGTTTTCAGCAGAAAATACAATAATTAACCACTTCAATACAGGGTATTTTCACCCCTTTCCTGCCCAAGCCAATTTTCAGTTTTCAGCGCTGTCGCATTTTGAATGACAATTGCGCGATCATGCAACACTATACCCAAATGAAATTTTTAGCATTTTTTTCCCCTCAAATAGAGCCTTCTTTTGGTGGTATTTGATCACCTCTGCGGTTTTTATTTTTTTGCGCCATAAACAAAAGAAAAACGACAAGTTTGAACAGAAACAATATTTTTTTACTTTTTGCTATAATATCCCAATTTTTTTTTTAATTTTCCTCAGTTTAGGCCGATATGTATTCTTCTACATATTTTCGGTTAAAAAAAAAAAAAAATTTTTATGGCATTTTTATAATTTTTTTTTTACTAGTAATGGCAGCGATCGTGACTGTGACATTGCGGCGGAAAGATCGGATGCTTTTGACACCATTGGCATTTATACAGCGATCAGTGCTATACAAATTCATTGATTACTGTATAAATGTCACTAGCAGGGAAAGGGTTAACTGTGTGTCCTAGGGAGTGATTCTAACTGAAGGGGGAGGGGACTCACAAGGGGAGGAGACCGATCGGTGTTCCTCTGTAATGGGAACACGATTGGTCTCCTCTCACCTGACAGGACGTGGATCTGTGTTTTGCACACACAAATCCACAGTCCTGCTCTATTAACAGGCAATCGTGGGTGCCCGGCGGACATCGCGGCCGCTGGGCACACGCATCGGGTCCCAAGTGACGCGGCCGGGAAGCCCAGGACGGGAGATCCCTCCTGCGAATGTCATATGACTATATGCGGGATGTGAAGTGGTTAATGATTAAAAACGAAAATCGTACAATCTGGTATCTTACAAGAAAAAATTTTGTGTTTGTCCCTTCAGAAAATTTCGAACGAAAGCTGTGTACCAACGATCAAATTATCGTACGAACGCTTTGAAAGCAATATTTTTTTGTACGATTTTCTGATCGTGTGTGCAGGCCTTAAGGCTCCTTTGACACTTGTGTGACTTGGGATCCGACTTGTGAGACCCCAAGTTGCAGGACACGAGACATTTAATATATTTCTATGATAGTCGATCCTACTGTGCTGCGACTACAGAAAAGATTCCTGCACTACTTTGGTCCAACTTTTGATGCAACTTTGGTCCAGAGAATGTAAAGTCGCACCAAAAGTCACATCAAAGTTGCACTTCAAATTGTGCAACTTTGGAGACGTGCTAATGTAAAAGGAGCCTAAGATAGAACCCTTGTAAGATTTGTTTCATGATCGCCTGTGCCCCTGCTGCTGATTTTCCCTCACTTTCTCTTTGTTTTTGAGTAAAAGGCAGGTCAATACACCAATGAGACTGCATGCCCTTTCCTCCCCAGTGCATCTGTATATGCCTGAGAGCTGTGAAAGAGTCCATGAAAGTAGAAGTTCAGCCAAAAACGATACACACGGTCGGACTTTCCGCCGGAAAACGTGCGATCGGAGCTTGTTGTCGGAAATTCCGACCGTGTGTAGGCTCCATCGGACTTTTTCCATGGGAATTTCCTACACACAAAAGTTTGAGAGCTGGATCTAAAATTTTCCGACAACAAAATCCGTTCGTGTAAATTCTGATCGTGTGTAGACAATTCCGACGCACAAAGTGCCAGGCATGCTCAGAATCAAGCAGAAGAGCAACACTGGCTATTGAACGTCATTTTTCTGAGCTTGTCGTACGTGTTGTACGTCACCGCGTTCTTGACGTTCGGAATTTCCGACCAACATTGTGTGACCGTGTGTATGCAAGACAAGTTTGAGTCAACATTCGTCGGAAAAAATCCATGGATTTTGTTGTCGGAATCTGCGATCGTGTGTACAGGGCATAAATCTACTCGCAGCCACAATCTAAGACTAACCTAGCTAACCCTGTAAAGCAAAAACCACTATACATACCTTTTCTGAAGCCTATCCGGTCCGGTCTCCAGTAGCGGATGCTGTGTGGAGGAGAGAACCAACAAGGGCTGGGAAATGCCTGGGAAGTAACGTCACCCATAGAGTTACTATGGAGCTTCCGTTGTTGGCTTCCTCTCCTGCACACGCCTACATACAGAAGCCGCCGCGGACAGCACAGAGTGGGATCAGTGTTTTGTCAGAATAGCAAACCCATCAGATTAGGTAACGGAAGGGACGTCATGTCATGTTTGTTAATCTGACATTACAGCTGCAGTCAGAAGGCGGCAGCGGACATCTTATTACACCCAGCTACATCTCGAATTCCAGAGTAATTTTAGCAATAAAGTGAGCGTACGCTAACGCATTTCAAGGTTTCCCTCTTCTTCAGAGCACAGTGCTTGGAAGAAGAGGGAAACCTTGTAATGTGTTAGCTGACATGACTACAAGCATTGTGGATTTTCGCATATGGATTTAAAAGAGAAGTAATGAAATTTTATTTTTTTTTCGGAATCATACTTGGCTCGGTGGATGCAGCATCAATCCGATGCTGCATCTGTCAGTCACAGCTCTCTGCTCCCTCCTCTCTGACTGGAGTGCTGAGCTGTGGAGGGACGGGGGTGGCCAGCTCAGGCTCTCAGCGGCTCACCGAGAGGCTGAGCCGGGTGTCAGTCCAGTCACCTGGCAGATCCAGACTTTGTTGCGATGACACTGTGCCTGGACTGATATCTGTGACATCAGAGAGCGGGCTGAACAAACGAACTGCACTCCTGTGACTCATAGGGGGAAGTACAGCCAAACGAGCTTTGGCTGTACTTCTCCTTTAAGTGGATGACTTTATGATAATGCTATGATACCAGTACTGGTTTGTGAGTATAATCACCTCTATTTTATTGAATAAAAACATGTATTGAGGATAATGTGCTAGGCCTATGCGCCCTCTGTGTTCTTCTATGCTTTCAGTCCATTTGGACTTCCCCAGTCTTTGGAAGGCAGCAAGGTGTGCATTATCCACATATACTAACATGTCAACATAAGAGTCTGATAAGACGTTGGGACTTAGACCTCATGTACACTGCTGCTGGTAAACCGACGTTTAGGAGCAGTTGGGAGTTTTTTTCAGCTGCCCCTGAACTCTCTTCTGTGTTATCTTATCAGTACATGTACTCAGGGTCGTTTACAGTAGTTTCTAGGCAGTCGAGTTTAGAAGCATTTTATGGAAAGCAAAAAAATGGGATCAGGATGGATGTTCAGAGACATTTGAAACACCAAATGCTTGTAACAGCTTGTAAACGCGGTAACACGCGTTTCGTTTACAGGCAATTTTTTCATTTTTGACATTTTGCAAAAATAAAAAAACGATTCTAAATGCAAACGTGGCTAAATGGACGTTTTTGAACGTCGGTTACCATGTCAAGCTAAATCGTTCAGGAGAGGTTTTAAAACGTCCCGTGTAAATTAACCACTTCATACCCCACCCACAGTCAAATGACGTCCGCAGGAGGGATCTCCCATCCTGGGTGGGCGTCATATGCCGTCCTGGGATTCCTAGCCGTCTAGGGGGCGTGCGCCCTCCGCGTCACTCGGGAGGCAGTGTGCATGCCCGATGGCACCTGCGATTGCTGGTAACAGAGCCGGGACGTCGATCTCTGTGTGTAAACACACAAATCCACATCCTGTCAGGTGAGAGGAGACCGATCATGTGTTCCCAGTACAGAGGAGCACCGAACGGTCTCCTCCCCTTGTGAGTCCCCTCCAGTTAGAATCACTCCCTAGGTAACACAGACCGCCCCCCAGTGTTAACCCCTTCCCTGCCAGTTACATATATACATTAATCAGTGAATTTTTATAGCACTGATCGCTGTATAAATGTGAATGATGTCAAAAGCGTCCAATGTGTCCGCCGCAATGTCACGATAAAAATTGCAGATCACCGCCATTACTAGTAAAAAAATAAAATAAAAATTGCCATAAATCTATCCCCTATTTTGTAGACGCAATAACATTTGCACAAACCAATCAATATACACTTATTGGGATTTTTTTTACCAAAAATATGTATAAGAATACGTATCGGCCTAAACTGAGGAAAAAATTTGTTTTTAAAAATTGGGATATTTATTATAGAAAAAAGTAAAAAATATTGTGTTTTTTTCAAACTTGTCACTCTTCTTTTGTTTATAGCACAAAAAAATAAAAACCACAGAGGTGATCAAATACCACCAAAAGAAAGCTCTATTTGTGGGGGGAAAAAGTGATAAAAATTTCATTTGGGTACAGTGTTGCATGACCACACATTTTTCATTCAAAATGCGACAGCACTGAAAAATTAAAATTGGCCTGGGCAGGAAGGGGGTGAAATTGTCCTGTATTGAAGTGGTTAAGCCTTACCGCACAGCACAGGAGAGTGAACATTTTGATATGCTCTGTAGTCAGCATAGGTGTTAAGAGAGGGGGAAGGAGCATTTCTAAGAGTCGTTTTGTATGGAGTTCTATATTACAAAAAAAAAAAAAAAAAAAAGACACATCACGACATACAGGAAGACACTCCAACATCCTGGCTGTTGTCTGCTCTCTAGCAGAAGCTGTGTGGATTTCTATGATCCAATGACTGAGCAGACTCTACAGAAGACTAGCTGGCTCTGATCGCCGTCTCCACTTGCACCAGATCCACCCTTCCAGCTTTAGCTCACATCACCCGCAACTGTTTGTTTGTTCTCAATCACCTGACACAACAGTAAACAGTGCAGGACTGTGTGATAGAAAACACACTTCAGAGGAAAGTAAAAAGACACAGACCCCGGGACCCGAAGGAAGTGGTTTGTATAAATGTCTCCCCACAATAGACAGGTGACTGGTCAGGAGGGGGCCCAGCCCATACAATAACAGAGGAGTGCCATCCATGGAAGGGGGGGGGGGGGGGGGTCATACTGCAGCCGGAAACTGAACACTGGAGTGTCCTTACCATCACTTGTGTGACCTCAGAGCACAGACAAAGGCTGGGAACATGGGATACATGTGGAGGTCAAGGTGAATCCTCCATGTAGACATAAGATGATCTCTATCCCCCTCCATGCAGATGTGAGGTGATCTCTATCCCCCCTCCATGGAGATGTGAGGTGATCTCTATCCCCCCTCCATGGAGATGTGAGGTGATCTCTATCCCCCCTCCATGGAGATGTGAGGTGATCTCTATCCCCCCTCCATGGAGATGTGAGGTGATCTCTATCCCCCCTCCATGCAGATGTGAGGTGATCTCTATCCCCCTCCATGCAGATGTGAGGTGATCTCTATCCCCCTCCATGGAGATGTGAGGTGATCTCTATCCTCCTCCATGGAGATGTGAGGTGATCTCTATCCTCCTCCATGCAAATGTGAGGTGATCTCTATCCCCCTCCATGCAGATGTGAGGTGATCTCTATCCCCCTCCATGGAGATGTGAGGTGATCTCTATCCCCCTCCATGGAGATGTGAGGTGATCTCTATCCCCCTCCATGGAGATGTGAGGTGATCTCTGTCCTCCTCCATGCAGATGTGAGGTGATCTCTGTCCTCCTCCATGCAGATGTGAGGTGATCTCTGTCCTCCTCCATGCAGATGTGAGGTGATCTCTGTCCTCCTCCATGCAGATATGAGGTGATTTCTATCCTCCTCCATGGAGATGTGAGGTGATCTCTGTCCTCCTCCATGCAGATGTGAGGTGATCTCTGTCCTCCTCCATGCAGATGTGAGGTGATCTCTGTCCTCCTCCATGCAGATGTGAGGTGATCTCTATCCCCCTCCATGGAGATGTGAGGTGATCTCTGTCCTCCTCCATGCAGATGTGAGGTGATCTCTGTCCTCCTCCATGCAGATGTGAGGTGATCTCTGTCCTCCTCCATGCAGATGTGAGGTGATCTCTGTCCTCCTCCATGCAGATATGAGGTGATTTCTATCCTCCTCCATGCACATAGCAGCCCCTCCCCCTCTCTGCAGTGTCACCTCATTGTATAAGTCACATAACACGGCCCTGTCCCGGCTCCCCCGCCCCTCCCTCCCTCCAGCCGCCTACAATCCCCAACCACACGGCTTTCCGGCCACATAACAGCCGGGGACGCGGATAAACCCACCCCCGGGCCTCCTCTCCCAGAAAATGGCGCCGGCTCGGGGCTGCTCTCCAGGCCCCGGCCCCTCCTCCCCGGTATTCCGCCCTGGACACGGCGAGGAACTCGGCACACGGACACAAAGAGCGGGGCCCCGCCGCCCAATGACACACAATACACACCCGAAGCGCGTCACCAGCAGCCGCCTCACCGTCCGACGCTGGGCCCGCCAAGGAGATCCGGCCTTACGGAAACTGCGCAACGTCTGCAGCTGCGGACCGACCGGAGAGCGCAAGTGCCGTATTCACGTCGCGTACGCTACGGAAACCGCGCAAGACTTCCTCTGCTTTCCCTGCGCCGATTGCGTACCTGGAATTTACGCTACGGAAACAGCGTGACGGAACAGGACCCCGACGGCCAGCCAGCTCAAGGAGGAGCGAACTTGCGGCACGCTGGCGGCGTACAGTAGGCTATTCACGAATGCGTTAGCTTAATCGCGGAAGTGACATCATGCGCTGCAGAAGCGTGGTGATGCAATCACATGTAACCATGTACGCAAAGATAGCAGCTACGTAATTAACGTAGTGTGCACTACATAGCAGGGAGATGTTCTGCCTTCCTGGCTCTACAACACAAAGATTGTGTAAAACGAATCCCAAAACATCACTGCAGAAGAAGTTTTCACCATTTATAAATTTGCAATTTCCATTAACTCTTTCACTGCTAGAGCAATTTATGATCATTCAATCTTTCTTTTTTTGCACGCAAAATCATTTTAGGCTTGATAATTGTATAAAACCCCCAAACATTATACATTTTCTGCAAGCAGACACCCTAGAGAATAAAATAGTGGTAGTTTCAAAATCTCTTTGGGGGGGATTTTATGCGCTTGGGTGCAACTTTAAATTTTTACAATTTAAAATTTACTTTACTTCACCATGTGATGATTTTTGTTGGCCACAGGTCCTGTTTAATGGAGTAAGAATATCCCTGCACCAACCCAATAAATAAAATAGCTTAAATACTGCTGCAGACACTGAAGGTATTGTCAGAAACCTAAAAAAAGTATAAAAGCAAAATAGTGCTGCGCTGTACAATTAATAAACAAAGTGTAAAGTTTAATGAGACATGCAGGGTCTAAAAGGACCCTGCATGTCTCCCCTGTGCTCCACTGAATGTAATGCAATGGAGATCACGTCGCATTGCGTTCTTTCCCAACCAAGCTGGCTGAGGACACTGAGGCAGACCTGGAAGTGACATGAAAGACGTTGCTTTCTGGATCAGCAACAAGGAGGGGAGGATTGTAGATGTGTGCACGCTCTGCTCCCTACCCTCTACCTAGTGGCACGCCTCTACCGAGCCCAGGATACATGAGTGCAGAGCGCGCACACACATCGGTGACATCACCAACTGCAGCACCTGTGACTATGTCCTAAACAGCGCACATTTAGGAGGTATTAATTGTACCTACAAAAAGGTATTGTAAAGCTTAAATGTAGGTACAAGTTCAAAAAAAAAGTTTACCTTTTACTACGGGTTTAAAATTCCTGGTGATCCCATGATGAATGCACTTCCTGTTATAGGATGACAACGCTCTGTCTCCCAGTTCACCTGCATGGTCACCATGGTCAGATACAATCACATTAACTCTCCAGTGGGAGAGTAAGAGTAATTTTTTTTTTTTTTTTAAACAAACCTGTCATACTTACCTCCACTGTGCAGCTCGTTTTGCACATAGTGGCCCCGAACCTGGTCTTCTGGGGTCCCCCGGTGGCTCCTCCCCACATCTGATAACCCCCTCGTAGAAGCGCTTCCCCCGAGGGGGTTACCTTGCAGGCACGCTCCCGAGTCCAGCATTTGTGTCTATAGACACAGAATGCCGGATTCGGCCCTGGCGTCATTGGATTTGATTGACAGCGGGAGCCAATGGCTGCGCTGCTATCAATCTATCCAATCAAGAGCTGGGAGCGCGTGGAGAAGGAGCCAGCGCGTCCCCGCCGACTGAATGAAGGGGTTCAGGTAAGTAAAACAGGAGGGCTAGGGGGCCGGTGACTGCCAGGTGTTTTTTCACCTTCATGCATAGGATGCATGAAGGTGAGAAAACACGTACCTTTACAACCTGTTTAAGCCCCGTACACACTAAGAAAATCGGTCGAGGGCTTGTTCAGTTTTTCTCGATGTTTCACAGCAGGTCGAAACAGGGGATAATACAAAATGTACGAAAATTCTCAAACGACAAAGACTTTTTTTTTTTTTGTTGGACTTAAGGTTTATAATTTCTGATCATGTACAGTCTTTCATATCCAATTTTTCTCGTACGAAAACAGTGCATATTAAAACGAAAATCGTTAGTTCTGTTCACCTACGAGAACATTTTTTGAAGTTTGTGCCTTTGGAAATTGTTTGGAAAGTCTGAATCGGATGTTAAAGGATATGTATACACACCATACGAAAATCAAACGATCGTGTCTCGTACGGAACTTTTCTTCTGATTTTCTCATATAGTGTGTACCCTACTTTAAGGGCTCGGGCCTACAGACATTTATAGGCTCAAAACAGCTCCAGCACAAAATTCCCAGCACTTTCCCACAACCAGAGAGCTGCAATAGTACACAGATGCTCCTGGGTTTTAGCATTTGCAAGGAAGCATTGGCGTTTACATGAGTACAGCCATTCAGCTCCCAGGGAAAGCGCAGAGAATTTTAGGCTCCAGCACTTCTGAGCCCCTCAATGCTAACTCCACTTCAGTGGGGAAAAAATAATAAAAGCAAACTTTATTTTTTTTTTTTATACATCATAAATAAAATTGCTATCCAAGCCAAATACCACCCCCCCTCAAATACCAGAGTCAAAACTTGATACAGTGCCGTGCCCACAAGCAACAGTGCTGCTCTCACCCTCTCTCTTCACAGGTGCCATTGGCTCCTGCTGCTGTCAATCAAATCCTGTGAGGAGGGAGTGGGGCTGAGCCAACCTGTGTGTCAAGAGACGCACACTGCCTGGTTCAGGATCAAGCCATCATAGCAAGAGCTGGCTGTAAGGGGACAGACACAGAAGAGGAGCTGACTGGTGGGGGACACCAGCAAAGGAGGTTTAGGGCTGCTCTGTGCAATACTATTGCACAGAGCAGGTAAGTATAACGTTTACTAATTTTAATTAAAAAAACTATATATGACTTGCTGACATCTGTCTCTAATATCACAATGTACTAGGGAATGGTCTGCATAGTTATACTTCCAAATCCATCAGATTCTGCCTTTGCTGTGTGAATACATTACGTAACTGCTAAGAATGAAAGACAACTGAAATCATTTTTCCCTCAGACACTGCATCCATCAAATGTAATAAACTAAATGCACATGTAAAAAAGACCTCCAACCATCCAGCAAATCGGAGCATCTCAGAATACATTTGGCTGTGATAAATAAACAAATTAGAATTATATAACTTGTGTGAAGGGTTTGACATGTGTATTGCTGCCATAGAACAACGTGTAAACACTTCTAATTCTTCCAAGACATTCCATCAAAATCACAGACACATGGCCTGAAACACTAACCCAAAACATAATTTTTCTGGCAATTCTTTTCTGTGCATGAGAGTGAAAGCAATATCTGCCCATACACACACACACACACACACGTGGTACACACCTCTCAGCCGCAGCATACAGCAAGGCCTTGTTTACACTTGCTCAAAATACTGACTCTTAACAAATCAGCCTATAGCATTGATGCGAGTTATTTATTGTGTTTAAAGCACATTAAAAATGCTCCTCAAATGCCTTTTTGTCTGCTGTGAACAAGGCCTAAACATGTCGCTAACACAAAATCAGCACATTTATATTGCGTTACTATAGACTTGAATGGAAGAAGTGGAGATGCTTCAACACCATCAAAACTCCAAATGAATCTTCATTCTTGAAGTGCAGCAAAGTGACGCAAACTCTTTACATGTGCTGTCCATATTATCAATTGCAGGCTGCTTTACTAGGAATCTGAGGAGAGTTAAAAACACGTCCCAAATTCCTGCTTTTAAATGCCAGTGTGAACAGGACCTAACACAACAATACCAGGTCCCAGATGTATTAAAGGAAGAATTCCAGGTATGCATAATTTATACATAGCTACATTGGTCCCACTTGCACCAATGCAACTATATACCATACCTGGCCGATCCCCCTGGAAGCTCAAAATCATTGAAGTAGACACTGCTTCTCCAGTGATCTCCACATGCTTCCGAGTCCTGTGCTGAGCAGCCGGCCTAAGACATTGTGAACATAGGATGTCAGCCACTTGGCACGGGCACCATTCAGGGAATGGATCACATTTTTTGAATGAATCTAAAGCTTTCTCTGATTGGATGAGGTAGAGAGTGATTTCACCACACCATCCAATCAGAAAACTCTTTACATTCATTCAGAAAATGTAAACTTTCCTGAATGGTACCTGTGCCTAGCAGCCAATCTCCTGTGTTTAGGGGTCTCAAACTGGCGGACCTCCAGCTGTTGCGGAACTCCAAGTATTGCAAGGCTCACAGTTACAAGTATGACTCCCACATGCAGAGGCATGATGGGACTTGTAGTTCCGCAACAGCTGGAGGGCCACCAGTTTGCGACCCCTGTTTTACACAGTAGGAATGCAGCAGCTCGGCCCAGGACCTGGCAAGCAAGTGACGTCTATTTCAAGGATTCCCAGCTTCAGTATATGCAGAATTATATTGGTCCAAGCTGGACCAATGTATGTATAAACGTCATACCTGAAATTATTCTTTACCTGCTTCCCACAGCTGCGGCCCACCACAATGATGAAATCTTGTAGTGAAATGATCTTTGCTTAGTCTATACTGTTCATACACTTCTATGGGGCGGTCTCCCAAAGTTGGAGACACTTAGAAGATGGTTCCCTAGAAGTCTATGCAGACTGAAAATTTGACCACGTAGATCCATACTGTAGTGTGCCATAGTAATGGGATGCATAGGCACACATCTGGGATGGACAGACATGGAAAAAGTGTTTCTGAAAGTGTACATGGGGCTTCACACCCACTTCATACCTATGCACAAGAATTTGAATACACAAACCTTTGTGCTTTCATTTCTAATGGGCACAAAAAGCACCTGCAATTTAAATCAGGGTGGATAAAAATCTATGATTTTATTTTATTTTTTATAATTCCGTGCATTGGGCATTAAAAAAAAAAAAAAAAAGATATACATTTAAACAGTGCATATTGGCTCTTGAATAAACTTCCGAAGCAGCAAATTATAATCTTTAATTCAGTAACACTTCAGAATGATAACATCACCAGCTCAGATAACACTGGATACGAAAGCACAAACCTGGCGATGGCCAGCATATAAGATTCAATATCACACCAGAATGAAATCCTAACTGTGCTGTAAGATTTGAAAAAAAAAATAACAAAATCATATGAATGTTAGGGTGGCCATACATACTACAATCTGAATGTACAATCTTACTTTTACCAAAACTGTGCAATATATGCCAAAGAACCTATACAATCCAATCAATTTCTTTCCAATTTCAAAGACCTTAACATAATTGTTGTTAGATCTAAAAGAAGATTGTACAACCAGATTGTATGCCCTGTCCTATTTATACCACACATTATAAAAAAGGTAGAGCTGCACGATTCTGGCCAAAATGAGAATCACAATTTTATTTAGAATAAAAAGATCATGATTCTCGCGACGTAAAATTTTTCACATTATACAAAAAAAAAAAAAAAAAATAATATGGGCTAACTTTACTGGTTAGTTTTTTTTTTGTTTTTTTTTTAAGTAATTTTTTCCCAAAAAAATGCATTTGAAAGACCGCTGCACAAATATAGTGTGACATAAAATATTGCAACAACCACCATTTTATTCTCTAGGGTGTCTACTAAAAAATATATAATGTTTGGGGGTTCTAAGTAATTTTCTAGCTAAAAAAAATATTTTAACTTGAAACCAACAAATGTCAGAAAAAGGTTTAGTGTTTAAGTGGTTTAACTTTTTTTATTTACATGGAAGTCTATTCCATTGACAAATTGTAACAATGTTTATACTTGCGTTCAACTGATAAAGAATGGTTTTGATTCTTGGCAGGCTGCCAGGTTTTTTCCTTCCATTCTTTTGAGGGCTGTGGTTTTAGAAGAGCAGAGAGAATTCTTTGCATAGAAAGAATCGGGAAACACTTTAGTCAAGATAACGGTTCTTGACGATTAATCGTGCAGCTCTATTATAAGGCCCCTCCAATATGTAATAAAGTACATACACATATGGCGCTTGTGATAATCCTTGAGTTTTTTTTTTTTGCCATGTTTCCCATACAACCTTTCCCTTCACATCCTGTCCCATTATAAAAACAGGAAATTAGAGGAAATCCATTCAATGTGAGGGATTTAACTAACATTCTCGCCATGTTCACCAGAACTAGCATCCCCATTGGAAGATTTCCCCGCCATTCCTGTTGTAGAACTTGTGATTTTCTTTCACTCTTGGGGATAAACAGGATAAATAGAAAGGTGTCAATCTCCCCAATGGGAGCACAGACCACAATAAAAACCTGACAGATGTTCTAACCCCCCTCTACTCTATATTAAAACACACAATTGCCTTTAGTTATACTTCAAAGGAAAGCAGATTTGAAAGAAATAAGGAGCTAACCCAGTTGACTTGCCGACTGATTTTATAGTTTCAATCATTGCCTCAGGAAAAGTAAAATAAGGAGTTCTGAATTTCTTCACTCTTATGCCCTGTACACACGGTCGGACTTTTCGACTGGACTGGTCCGACAGACTTGCCTACACACGATCACACTAAAGTCAGACGGATTCGTACGTGATGACGTATACCGGACTAAAATAAGGAAGTTGATAGCCAGTAGCCAATAGCTGCCCTAGCGTGGGTTTTTGTCCGTCGGACTAGCATACAGACGAGCGGATTTCTGGGTCCGGTGGAGTTACGACGTAAAGATTTGAAGCATGTTCCAAATCTAAAGTCCGTCAGATTTGCGACTGGAAAAGTCCGCTGAAGCCCACACACGATCGGATTGTCGGAAAGTCCGACCGTGTGTACGCTGCATTAGAGTATTTGCACATGGCATACAAGTCAAATACATTTTAGCTCTCAGAATGGAATTTGAACCCCCTCCACCTAACATTTTACGATGTCTATTGTTTAAGATGTTTACGTACCTGTGTGTACAGGCACACTTAAAACAATGGGCTGCATTTAAATCAGTTTAAAAAAAAAAAAAAAAAAAAAAGACAATATGCCTAAAATGCAAGCAGTGTGCAATGCCTTAGGCCCCATACACACTATTAGATTTTTTGCAGATGTTCATCACAACCATGTAGTGCCCCTTGCATCTAAATGCAGCCCATTGTTTTAAGTGTGCCTGTACACACAGGTACGTAAACATCCTAAACAATAGACATCGTAAAAAGTTAGGTTGAGGAGTTTCAAATTCCATTCTGAGAGCTAAAATGTATCTGACTTGTATGCCATGTGCAAGAACCCTAATGCCCTGTACACACGGTCGGATTTTCCGATGGAAAATGTCCGATCGGAGCGTGTTGTCGGAAATTCCGACCGTGTGTGGGCTCCATCGGACATTTTCCATCGGATTTTCCGACACACAAAGTTGGAGAGTAGGAGATAAAATTTTCCGACAACAAAATCCGTTGTCGGAAATTCCGATCGTGTGTACACAAATCCGACGGACAAAGTGCCACGCATGCTCAGAATAAATAAAGAGATGAAAGCTATTGGCCACTGCCCCGTTTATAGTCCCGACGTACGTGTTTTACGTCACCGCGTTCAGAACGATCGGATTTTCCGACAACTTTGTGTGACCGTGTGTATGCAAGACAAGTTTGAGCCAACATCCGTCTGAAAAAAATCCTAGGATTTTGTTGTTGGAATGTCCGAACAAAACCCGACCGTGTGTATGCCCTATTAGAGTGAAGAAATTCAGAACTCCTTATTTTACTTGTCCTGAGCCAATGATTGAAACTATAAAATCAGTCGGCAAGTCAACAGGGTTAGCTCCTTATTTCTTTCAAATCTGCTTTCCTTTGAAGTATAACTAAGGCAATTGTGTGTTTATTATAGAGTAGAGGGGGGTTAGAACATCTGTCAGGTTTTTATTGTGGTCTGTGCTCCCATTGGGGAGATTGACACCTTTCTATTTATCCTGTTTATCACCAAGAGTGAAAGAAAAACAAATACCACAATAGGATTAGAGGGGAAAAGGGCCTGCCTGATTGCATAAAAATTTAAACTCCTAAGGTTTGACCTCATATTATATGGTTTTGGTAAATCCGAAGACAAAAATCTGCAGAAAATCGAATAGTGTGTATGGGGCTTTATTCTAAGTCAATAAGACCTAGTTTAGACCAGCGGTTGGAGGGCAGCAAAAATGTGCGGTTAAGCTGTGTCCCCCCTGAAGCTGCAATACGCAGAGGATGGGGATGATTTCATGGTTGAGTTGACCCGACACGTCTTGTTCGGCGGACAACAACCCTGCCGAATTGCTACACATGCAAACCAATATGGATGCACCACAAATGCCCAGCAACTGCATGCACACTATTGCGGCACGATTGTTGCCACAAATAGGGTTTAAAACGGGAGGTGAGCAGGCGTCGCATCACTTCCTCACCGCCTGTCAGTAGCTTCTGGAGCGCGATCCTAATGCAGATCAGGCTTGAGAGGCAAGGGAAATCTAAACGCACGTATAACTCCGAAGTACTAAACCCAGTAAGCTAGCATCTTTAGGAGATAGTAAGAAGAAATGAAAGCTCTCAGCACAGGTTTCCCCTAAATTCAGGCATCTAGATTAGCCTGCACATAGGATCAAGTTTATTCAAATAAAACCTGGACGCAGTTATGCAAATACCGACTACAGGAACATAAGTCGAGCCCAGCCCTGTCCCCTCTTTTGCACACTACTGGCATCACGGCCTGAAAACATTTTGAAAATGAGAAAAACTTGCCAAACTCTGATAACTAGCAACCGAAAAAATTGAGTACTGTCCGTGATACTTTTTTTATTTATTTTTTATTTGCACCAACATATAATTTTTCATGGACGAGCTTTCGGGGTGTGTCCCCTTCTTCAAGGTCCAAGCAGTACTGATTCACAAAAGTTTTAGCAAGAACTAAAACTGCTAAAACTTTTGTGAATCAGTATTGCTTGGACCTTGAAGAAGGGGACAGACCCCGAAAGCTCGTCCATGAAAAATTATGTTAGTGCAAATAAAAAAAAAGTATCACGGACAGTACTCAATTTTCTCTGTCACAACTGCACTAAATACGGCTACAATCACCTAAAGCAACCGAAGGAATGGTTATTTTAGCACCAGCAGGGGAAGGTGAGAGGGGTTATGTCAAGTATTCCTCCAAGCTACAGCACTTCAAAGGGCCTTCTGCTGTGGGATCCATCTTCCCCAACCCCCATCCCTCCATATATCACTCAGGTTGAACTGGATGGACTGGTGTCTTTATTCAACCTTACTAACTATGGGATACAATTTTGGTGGCACCAAAAGCTATAACCGCCAGAGTAGTAACTTAGTAGGCAAGGAAAATGCTTGGGACAAAACAAAAAAACATTTACCATAAATAACTTTACAATAATTCAATTTCATAATCTAGAATGTAAGCCTGCACAGGCAGGGCTCTCTTTCTTGTGGTTACTTGTTATTGCTAGGTTTTATTATATAACTGTATGGACTTGTTTAATACCACACAGCCATCTATTACTTTGCACAGTGCCATGGAAAAGGATGACAAAGTATAAATCAATAATAATGTCAGAGAGTTTTTACTGTCTGTGTTCTGATTTCTCTACACTTCCTGTGCCAAGGACATAAGATATGAATCTCTACAAAGTGAGGGGACCTCTTAGACAGCCGTTACCTGAACACGTCTCCCCATTGGAAGGTTCTCACCTTTTGTTCTGGTGAAAACTAAAATTCTGGCTATGCATTCACTGCATGAAAAACCTGAAAGGGTGAAGCTAAGTGGCAGTTATAAATACAAAAATCTTTTGCTAATCTACTTTTTTTCTTTTTTTTTTTTAATCCCTTTTTGGCTATATTCCTTCCTCTCAGGATGCAGTGCTCAGGCTAAGGTAGCCAATTAAACAAATCATTTTTTCCTTGCTTTGACTATTCAGGGCAAAGTGGTATATTCTCTTGATGGGACACTGACCCATTGACACTGTGGGGGGTGCAAGAGTGTTAGAATTCACGCTCTGCTGCAGGATCATAGGATTCTTCCCTTTATTTTCTTAGCCTCTGGCTAGATGGGGGATGGTGCAATTAAATGCGCATTTAGACAAAGTCTTCTACCAAAAAACTTCCAACCAGCAAATTGTTTCAGCTAAACAGATCCATGGACACAAGCAACACTGCAAATGTAACCTTTTTCTTTGGCTTTGCCTTCCCTGTCATTACAAGCCCAGCACAATAATAACCATTGCTTCGTTTAAACTCAGCCTGTCTGCAGCAGCACTAATGGGCTTGGATGTAGACAGCAACCATCTGTTTGACTTGATATCTTTAGTGTCGAATACCATAGCTAACTATTGCAATGCTCAACTCATTTAATCCTTGAGGAAACAAAATCACTAGTGCTACACCGAAATGATAATTACAGTGCCGAAAATTCAGGATGCACTTGGCCAAAAACTGAAACCAAAATGGACAGTTTTAAAAAAATTCTATTGTTTAAAATATCTAATTTTTATTTTTTAAATTAGATTAATATATAATTTTTTTTTTTTAATTTCAACTTTTTAATATAATGGATTTAAATAATCATTTATTTTCAGCCATCAGCAGCACCTTTTCAGCTGATAGACTGTTTTCACACTGAGCAGGCTTTTGCATTAAAAAAAGCGCAAGAAAAATTCTATGCATGTCTTCACACTTCCGCTGCGGTGTTAAAAATCCTGCTTGCTGTATTTTTGGTGCAAATTTCGTCAGTCAAAACGCACATATACATCGAAAACACGGCAAAACATCAAGAATGCACCCATGTTGCTTTTTTTTTTTTGAGTCATGTGACCTATGAAAAACACACCATAAACACGGTAAAATGCTGCTAGGTTTTTGGCAGCCATCATTGTCATCTTTTTTTCTATTCTGGCAAAACGCTGATAACCTTATTTTCAGCGGTCAATATATTGGTGCATTATATTATATATCATACATACAAACACTTTTAGCTAAACTCTGTCCATATCATTCCAGGCACCAAATGTGGAAAGCAGAAATACCAACTGGACTAGCAGTGGCCTGTAATTACAGATTTCAAAAGAACAAGAGGCAACAACATAGGTAAGAGGTTATATTTGAAGCGTTGCCAAGTGTTCATGGACTTAGAGGAGCACATAAACACAAAACTAGGCTCGGGTCACACTGGTGCGATGCGGGAAACTGTGAATCCAGCGCTGGTTCCCGCATTGCGCCTGACTCGCAGGCAGTTCACACTGCCCTCTGCGAACCGCTGCGGGTGTCAATACAAAGTTAATGACACCCCCAGATCGGTTCGCAACTGTGAATTCCGACACACCCATGCGATCCGATTCTGGTGCGGGGGGGAAAAAAAAAAAAAAGGGTCCTGCGAGACTTTGGTTCGAGTGCAATGCAGCATCGCATGTGATCTGCACAGAAATGCGGTGAGAATCACATGCAATGTTCGGATATCACACTGGTGTTAACCAGCACTTCATCCCTTCTTCTATTACACAGCTTAAAAGGAAGCAATCGATATCACCCTCTAAGCACATCAATATTGCCCCAATAATTACAAGTGATGCTTGAAACCAATACATTCTTACTTCTATCAGTCTGGTTAGGAGCAGCCTTATAAAGCCAACAGTTATCACTCAGGACAGACCTGGCCCACGGACTTGCTCCAGTCACTGAACAGTACTGTCAAGCAGGAAGCAATTAGATGCAGCTGCTCTTATGTATATATTTAAAAGTAAAGAGATACAATGTTTCTAAAATAGTCACCAATAATCCTATTTATATTAAAGTGGTGGAAAACCTCTGAATAAAAAATGTACAAAGCATATCTTTCTATAGTAAACTACATAATTAAATAGAGTAGTGCAACTGGTAACAAAATGACACAGTCCTGTGTATGGCTCGGTTTACACTGGTTCGACCTGTCAGGCGACTTAGCCACCTGGCAAGTCACGCTACATTAAGTGCAATGGAACCGTTCTAAACAGAGCAACTCAAGTCGCTCCAACTTAGAGAAAGGTCCCTGTACTACTTGGGGGTGACTTCAGAGTGGCTTGCATTGACTTCTAATACAGAAGTTGCTTGCAAGCTATGCCGAAGTCGCGCTGTGCGGGGAGGCTTCAGAGTCGGGTGACTTTGAAGCTGCCCCACTGTGAACCGAGACCAAGTGTCTACGAATAGTTACAGCTGAGATCAGTAAATGTGTGTCAAATATAGGAAAATAACATAAGCAGACCAGTAACCATAGTGTCCACGAAATAAATAGTAACAGTTGGTGGATAAGTGTCCAAAAAAAACTAAACAATATTAAACAAACAAGGCTGCTTAAAGACAACCAATGGAAGGCTGCGCCGATTAACCACTTGCTTACTGGACACTTAAACCCCCTTCCTGCCCAGACCAATTTTCAGCGCTGTCACTCTTTGAATGACAATTGCACAGTCATGCTACAGTTTACCCAAATTACATTTTTATCATTATTTTCACACAGATAGAGCTTTCTTTTGGTGGTATTTAATTGCTGCTGGGTTTTTTTTTATTTTTTGCTAAATAAAACAAAAAGGGACCGAAATTTTGAAAAACGGTTTCATAGTTTGTTATAGAGTTTTTAAAACAGGTAATTTTTCTCCTTCACTGATGTGCGCTGATGAGGCTGCACTGATTATTAGACAATGAGGGGTATTGATTGGCAGCACTGGTGGGCACTGGCAGGGGACACTGGTGGGCACTGGCGTAGCTTTCTGAGTGGAGGGACCGATGTCCCTCATACAGAAGCCAGTGATCAGCTTTTTTTTCCCCTCACGCTGACAGCACGATGGAAAAAAAACTACCGATTACCGCGCTTCTGTTTACATCAAGTGATCAGCCGTCATTGGCTGACAGCTGATGACGTGGTAAGGGGCCGGGACCGACCCCTTACTCGGATCTGTGATCAGCCGAGTCTCATAGACTTGGTGATCACACAGCGCGCCGCATGCGACCCGCAGGGTCACGCAGACTGCACTTGCTCAGGACGACATCCTCCCGGCAATTAAGACCTGCGCTGCAGCCGTCTTTCGGCTATAGCGCGGGCAGCAAGTAGTTAAGCTTGTTATTATCAATATCTTTCTATAGTTTGTACTTTCCCCTATCCAAATCATCTAGTGTGTTCCCTATCTGCGAGCATCACTTTTGACAGGTTATCCTGACACTACAGAATGTGGCGGGACCGGCATTTATGTAAAAAAACCTTCTCTGTGCATCCCCCCCCCCCCCAATACTTACCTGAGCCCAATCTCGATCCAGTGCTGCATCTCTCTCCTTACTGGACAGAGAGGAAGCAGCGAGTGCCATTGGACCCTGCTGTTGTCAATCACAGCCAGTGAACAGAGAACGGGGCTGAGCCAATGGACACAGAGTGCACCACGGGAGCAAGCCCGCACAAGTGCCCCCCAATACAAGCAGCTTGCTATGGCACCCAAGAAAAGTAGGACCGGGGCTGCTCTGTGCAAAACCACTGCACAAAGCAGGCAAATATGACATTTTAAATTTAAAAAATATAGAATCACCTCAACTAAAACGTGGTGTATTCTACTATTCTACCATCATTATTTTGCACTCCAGTATTAAAAAAAACTCCTTGATGGAGAATGAGATGCAAATATGTTCCTATGTAGGGTAACAACAGCACGTCAATATATGATGCAAGCATTTCACTTTGATGTCTTCTGTGTTGCATCATCTTTTATCAAGAAAGCTTGATGAAGGTGATGTTGCACTGAAGCTTTGGTAAGTTATATTATGGGTGAATTTCTTGCACAATTCTAGGTGTTGCTGAACAAAGCGAAAGTCCTCAATCTGCTGCAGACAAAAGTATTTCCTGTCTCCTCTCTCAGTCATCTGAATGTAACATGGCACCTTTGCATAGTCACAAGGTGAAAGTCTGCAGCAGGGCCCAATCTCTGTCCATTGTTTATGAACCCATCCCTGACCTACAGAGGCACCAGGGTCTCCATGATTCATTTCTGACTCCACAGTACAGGAGGTAGATGTTGAAACTAGGTAAAGATGGCACAATCCTTATAGAGGGAAAACTCTGATAAATTGTGAGTGATTTTGATTTGTTTAGAAGGTATAGATGCACATTTCTACAAATGTGTGTTATGCCTCCCCGAGATGGGCGCTGGCAGGTGCCTTTCTTTTGGCAGCCACAAAAAGTACCCTTATAGAAGTGGATGCAGATACAACAGCTGCATGTCTAAATTTGACAGGGTTGCAGGTAAGCGTCCCCCCGAACCCTTACAGGGCCATGGAGTCACTCCTGCACTGCTGTCAAATTTTCAGACAGCTGTATCCATGCAGCTGCCGCATTCGCTTCTAAGGCCGGGTTTACAGCATGGGGTTCGGTACGTCACTGTTCACCAGTTCAGGTGCGATTCAGGTCTGAATTTTTGCCTGAATTCGGACCTGAATCAGACCCAAAGACACAAAGCAGCCTTCTGCAATCTGGAAAGCAGCTGCCCCAGACCCGTTTGAACCGGCTCCATTGAGAGCCAGTCACACTCGCCTGTCATGTGAATTAGATGTGGGGGAAACCCGGATCCAATTCGCATATACGTGAACCCAGCCAAAAAGGCTGCCACACACAGTATAGGTAGCAGCACCTGTCTGAACGAGGCCTTTGGGCAAAGTTTGTCTTTAGGTTTTGGATAGAGTAGGAAAAGGTCAGATTCTGGGTCATGTCTTTATTAAAGTGGATGTAAACTCACCATTCACCCAGTATAAACTAATTGTATTAATGTATATACACATAACTCCTGCATGTATCCCAACCATGCAAATGTCACCCCCTTCAGCTTTAGAAGCCCCGCAAAACTCTGAAATCAGTGGGTGGGTCTCTTTGCCGGAGCTCGGTGGGCGGAGTCGTGATGTCACAAGACTCCTCACCCACCTCTACACTCTCCTACTCCTGAGTCTTGAGCAACATCCAGTCAAAACTCAGGAAAGGCACCACATGAGTTCAGCATGCCCAATCATGCCGAGTTGTGGAGCAGCCAATCCTGGGAGAGCTGGAGAAGAAAGGAGGGATGTGAAGCTGGAATTGTAACACACTCTCTCTCTCATGCTGTTCACAAGATAAAGTAATGAGATGTCAGTCACAGCAGTGGGGGCTGTAGCAACACAAACTTGTCTGTGTGTTTTTTTTATCTTACTACAAAAAGACAAGAGGATTGCTCAGTGCTGGATTAACTCTTTGTGGCAATACTGGGCACAGATGACTTGACATCCTCTACTGTACCAGGTAGAAGTCATCATTAAAAATAAATTTTTACTTTAAAAGGTGTGTCTACACTGGGGAGACTCACCCTTTAGGGCCCTTTAACACAGATGGACTGCTCGGGTCCGCCTATCAGTTTAAGCTGACCCAATTGGACCATCTATTGCCCTCTATGGAGCAGATGTCAACGGACATGTGTCAGTTCACACCCACCGGCATACAATCCACGAAAAACAGCGTCTAGCGGACCGGATGGTCGTTGGGTGTAAATGGACAGGCGATCCATTTACATCAAGCCACCCACAGAGGACAGCAGGCTGTCTCTGCTCTGCATAAGTGAAGTGGACACAGACAAGCCATCTGCCTGCTCAGAGGGGATCAGCGGACAGATTCCCCGCTGAGCTGGTGGAGTCCACCCCATGTGAAAGTTGCCTTTTTTGTTCTGGTACCCACTGTCATAGAAACAGATACTGAAGGGAATTCTGAAAAATTTTAAGTGGTCACCTGTGTCTCCAGGTCACAATGTAAAAGGGAAAACCTCCCAAAAAATACAGACACCAAAAACAACCTAGAGGAAGGGAAAAGGATCACCTCTCCAGGTAGAGGTGTGGAAACAAGCCTCTCCTCAGAACTGGAATACCAGGTGTAGGCTAAGCATATAGCAAATGTAGCAAAAAGGAATCCGACGCGTTTCATACTTAACAGTGCTTAATCATAGCTCATGATTAAGCACTGTTAAGTGTGAAACGCATCAGCTTGTT